>NW_019101570.1:0-468408 GCF_001856785.1 Myzus persicae
CTACGTGAAGTTAGCGGAGAAAGGTAAGCCCCCCTGTAACTTTTGACTGACTACAGCACTAATTTTGAAAATAGTTCCGTTGATTAGCACTAATTGAGCACTAAATAGTGGAGGTAAAGCGGAAATTAGTGCTCACATTTTTCCGCTAACTTCACGGACCTCGGACAATATGATAATGTCTCGGCAAAAAGATATGTAATACAAAGTAATAGGTAGAACCCTGTCCGGACCTGTCAATAACGGACACTTTTTGTGGTCCCGTGAGTGTCCGCTGTACACAGGATTGTGCACCGTAGATACAATATTATTAGGTAAATTTTATTATATTATGTACTAGCTCTGTAATCCGGCGTTATTCGGGGATAAACGAACCCTCCGATATGGACAGTTCACCTGCGGCGGATAGTAATACATTATTACTACTAATAAATAACTTTTTTTTTGCGTGAAGCAATTTCGAACAGAAATAAACGAATATGCGGTTATGATTTTAATATTATTAACAGCCGGTAACCACCCTAAAATCTCAATCTATTATCCAAACCTTTTTTGATCGTCAAAATCGGTTGAATGTTATTATTAATTCTATAAGCCTCAGCCATAAACTTTGCTTTCTATATAATATAATAACTCTTATATCATGGCTTCTAATTCTAAATATTGAATATTTTTAATATTCTTACTAACCGTCAACGGGATACCAAATATTAGATATGTATGCAAAATTTAGTGCTAATTTAGTATAATTTCTATTTTGCTTCAATTCAATTATTAGATACACTAGAAACATTCATAAAGCATTTTCCAAATTAAGTGTGGGTCAGTAGATATCTCTATCACTACATTCAAAAGTTAAAACGTATGTTATAACGTAGGTCTAGAAGTTAAACAAGAACAAATTACGCATAAAAAAAAAAACAGAATCACATAATTCAAATTATTTTGATATTTATTCATTTTATTTTTAATTAAAAAGAGGACATTTGAGGGAGGAGTGACTTAAAATTAAAATTAAAATCCATATTTTTGAGATGATTAATTTTTAAATAATTTTGACAAGACATTGTTATGCGTCAATGAAGGAATTGACGCATTTAATTTTTTTTTGTATTATAGTAAAAATTTGTAGTTAATAATACTTAACATAGTATACTAAGTACTAACCTATAAAATGTTACATAATAGTGACATAATTATGTGAATGTTATTAATTTAAAAATGAACTTAGAAATAAATGCTCACATTAATCTTATAGATGTCTCATTTAATCCATTGCTTTGAGAGCACCTACCTAATTATTGAGCTTGAAGTTATTATATGTACTTTGATTTGTACATGTCATCCATAAACAAACTTTAAATCAAATCAAAAAAATCAAGTTAATGGTCTTCTATATTATAGTAGGTTCTGAGATATTTCATCTCCGGATGCTATTATTGACAAACAACTATCGCAAACATATAGTCACACACTCACCCGGACAAGAGCAGCTTTTTCAGCCCGTTCCAAACGTTGTCACATGAAGTATTCTCTTGCGTTTTCTTGCAAAAAAAATTAAAAATCAAAGTTTAACTGTGATTCGCTTTAATTTTTTGTACTTATCAAGTGGTATTTGTTATTCGTACAAATAACATAATATATTTTTATTATTATAGATGATATTATCAGTTTTTTTTATAAGACTGATTGGATTTTATTGATATTCTAGTTTTTAACCAGCATGTTAGTTGAGTTGTTACTTATTAGTAATTATAAAATCAAAATAGAATAATGTATCGGAAGACTGATATTATGACCGTGATCGAGGGATACTTTCGATTTCAAGTCTGTATAATATATTATGCTTGCAATAGAATGTTTATGCGTATTATTTACTAACGGAATTTTACAATTGATGAAACAAAATTTTAAGAGTGATAATATCTATACTATCACATAAGATTCGGAAGTTCTTGTATGTCTATTATATGTATATTTTTTTTCAGTATCTAACCATGTGTTATGTACGACATAATAGTATACAAAACTCAATCAAATATAGTGTATATCTGTGTGTGTGTGTGTGTGTCACATACGGCTGCTTTAAATGAAAATAAATAAAAAGAGTACAAACAATATATCATTATATTATGCCACTGAGGCTGTTGCTGGGCTTGAAGATAATTATAATACGAGTATTATGTATATTAGTAATTAGTTGATGCATTAATGATGAGTCAGGTTTTGCAGTCGTAGCGCCTTGCTCGAATTACTATACCATACAATATACTTACATTTTATCGTGATCGTTATTATTATTATTATAAATTATTTTAATGATTGAGTTTTTATACGTCAATTTAAATTTTAAATACGTTCGTATTTCACGATTGTGTATTTGACCAATGAAAATAATATGTAATCCCTTGCTACGGTCAATAACATTTATTATTATTATAATATCATATTATAATGTTGTGTTTAAAGTATAGGTAGAGTTTTATATTTATTAAATGGTAAGAAATATTATATTATGCACTTAATTTGTGTTTACGTATTATATTATTCTATTTTGATTACCACACTTACCTTTACCAATTTTATTGCACTATTATAGTAAAACTTTTTTTTTTTTTTTTAAACAATAAACGCTTCATTGATCATAATATTAATATAATACTATATATTCAGTTCTTATGGTTTTATTTTTATTACGTTAAATGGTTAAATATGTGTTGACTTTGGAAATGAGTACTCTTCCATGGAATTACAATATTAATATATAGGTATAATATTATAACCAGTATTAATTATTATGATCAACTGTTTTACTTTTAATTGCTTATTTTCCATAGGTATATTATAAATTATAATAATTATTATTACACACCAATATATTATTGGGATCACTGTCTTAAATGAAAATATTTGAAAAAAAAATTCATTAACGTTTTAACATTTGTTAACAGTCGTTGCTTTTTCCGCACTACGTCAAAAATGTTGGAGGAAAAAATATGTCCGTCCAAGTGGTTTTGTGCTACTTGAATTTATTCAGGTTTATTAAAAAACACAAAAACGAGAATAATAATAATATAGCGGTTGTACTGTACATAGTAATTTATTAAAAAATAAATATTCGCATAAAACTCTAAGACCGATAAAAATCCATTCGAACCACGAGGGCGTAATATTTCATTTTCCCCCTTTGAGTTTTTGGTTTACAAGCTCTTAAGAAACCTTTTAATTTTTATCACGCTTTTACGTTGCTAGGTAACATTGAAAATTAAAATCCCAAATAATTTTACCCCCTTTGTATTATTTTGGTTCTTTAGAGGTTACTTATATTGACTCACTCTAAATTTTAAATTCTTGAAACTAAATAAAACCAACGATTGTTTTTCTGATTGTATACGTTTATTGCAATATGTATATTTTTTGCAGACCACCCAAATTGGTCAAATGTATTGTGCTGGAGGGTGTTGTGAAATATAACTTTTAAAATATATCCCTTAGAGAGAAAACATTATACTTGTATAAATGTTCACCTTTCCTTCCAAGTAGAATAATCCTAGCCTACTATACAGTCTTGGTACGAAAGAAATTGTGCGATTAAACTTCATAAAAAAATTAACATTTTCCATAAATTTAACATTTGGTGGTGATAGTCACTATAATATTACTCATCTAGTCATCTGTTCTCTGAATCTAATTAAAATAATATGTTTACGCCAAGGTATAACAGGTGGTAGCAAATATACAATTTGGTACATGAACATTGAACATAATAGGTACTTAATCGGTATACAATTCTGGTAACAATAACTTTCTCAATATAATTTGAGTTATGTATCTATTGTAACATTTTTAATTAAAAAAAAAAAAACATAATTTATTATAGTTACATCGTTGTTATTTAAATGTTAAAATAAATTATGTTTTTTGTTAAAAATATAAGGAAAATATGCGCTTACGGTGTTCACCATGTACTTAACTTAACAACGTCATTAATTTATAATAATAGATAAATTATAAATTCTAATATAATTTATAAATTATTGTAGTTAATTGTTAACAAGAAGTAATTAGTTAGGTATGAATCAACAAAATGTGGTAGTTATTTAATCATTTTTTCGTGATCATTATAGCTGAGTGCCTTAGTATACCTCTATCTATGGAGAGAACTCGGTGCGAACACGCGTGTTTATACTTATGGTAAGTATAATATTACTTATTTTACGTGGTGGAATAATAAATAGGTTTTTCTATCATTATATTAAATGCATACAATAATTACCACAGTTTAACATTAACTACTGTTGAGTGTTGACCGCTGCATATTTTTTCAGAATCAGGTGTTTGCAATTCAACTGCTCAATGCTAAAAACATTATACATTATTTCGATGGTGAATTTAAAATATTGATGTAGCTACATAATACATCATGTGAGCATACTATTATCAATTGATATAATTTTAATACTTTAATCAATCTAATATCAACATAGATACTAATACCTCATAACTTATAGGTAAAAGAGGAACGAAAATAACATAATTTATATTTTACAGCTAATTTACCAATAAAAATGTTTAATTAAAACAATTTTTCAGTTGTTGGGGACAAAAACTAAATCATATGTAAACCATTTTCTTTTCCAAGAGTTAGTTTAGGTAATAACCAAAAAATGATCAAACATTTTATTATTCCTTTTATGACCTACTCTCCATCACTAAATTATATTCTCGTTTCCAGTACTACAATATATACGCTCAAATGCATATTATCATTCAAACTCGTAGTAATTATTTTATATTATAATGATGTTATATGGTTGATTTGTAAGAAATAAAATAATACAATATTGTTTTCTCTGTTTTCAGGACTTCCGGTTGAAATTGTTCGATAAGCGAATACCAATAAACCATATACAACAATATGTATAACACATGTATAGAAAATTCAAAATACCTACCACTACGATGAGACATGAGTATTACCATTGGTTTCATAATATACTATAGTAATGGTATAATAGTATAATATTATAAAATCAATGGTATGACTCAACTTGGGAACCGTCACAGTCGTCGTGGTTGTTTTCGTGTACAGTCACATTCACTTATCAAGAAAACTGAATGTATTCGCATAATTTGATGAATCACTAGTCAAAAGTATAACACAATTGCACTGAAAATATAAGTGAAAACCAAACTTGACATAATTTCTTTTTGGTTGCAGACCTACTTATATATATGTATGTTTTTGTTTTTCAAAAAATATTCAATCATTAAATACACATTACAGTATTACACAAATAGCAGATAGGCCATTTAAATTTAATTATTTTTCTCTTAAAGTTCATTGCTCTAGCAACATTTTTTTTAGCGTGACGTGTCGAGTTCCAGTTACTCAGTACCATATCGTTAAATTTACATAGTATGTATATATTATGCTATATATAATACATCGAGTATAGACATATAAAAATAATTATAATTCATCTACCTAGTATAATATAACATGTGTTTCCCTGATTATTTTTTTTTTGTTCAAATTCTAGATATACTATTATTATTGATATTTGAATATACAATTTTAAGAAAAAATAGAATTTAATTGTTCTCTGTGCTTCTATATTTGAGTTATTAGTTGTAACTGTTGAGCTTTAATATTTCTTACTAAAAGGTAAATTTAAAAAACAAAAAAGTAAAAATTTTATAAAACGAACTGCATTCTATTGTATATTTTGTTACAACTGTTAGTTTTTGTACAAAAAAATGAACTTGATTTACTCATTCAATGGAAATAATAGTTATATAAAAAGTACTTAAAATTAACATTAGTAGTTCTTGGCTTCCTGCATCTAATTATTTTATAGTAAAAGATTGTTACATACAACTTTTAATTTTATTTCAGAAAATCTATTTAATTTAGATGTATACTTTTATAGTGATAAATGAGAATAGATACATTTTTTTTATAGCCACATAAATAAAATTATTTATTAAATTTCCCCGCTATTTAGTTAACGATAAAATATATACCTATAGTAATACAAATACCTTAAAAAACAATATGGTTCTACGGGCACCAATTATGGGACGATGTCAAAACCTCCAGTCTGAAAAATATTAGATACCTTAAGAACAATAACGAATTCCCCGCTTATCTGAAATCACAACCTTCACGGTATTTTGCATCTAAAAACTGTTCAGGAAGAAGTGAAAAACTTATATAAGAAATTCCACACTCGGCTTGGCACTTATACTGTCTGATCCCTAAAGGATTTTGATAAATATAAATAAATAAAAGCTAACATTATTTGCGCTGACAATTATTAACGACGACTGAAGGGAAGAAATGTCTAGAATCGTGTTATTGATACACATTATTATTGTTATTATTGTTGAATATTCTCTGAACACACACACACACACACACACATAAGCGCGGTAAAGTTCCCCAGGGTTTATATGCGTTTGGAAACAATTGTTGCCTAATAGAAGCTTCCACTTGGCTGCATTCTCAGTTATAGGTACCTACAAAATATATGATATATCATCATTTCAGCGCATTACATTTGATTCTTCTTTTTATTCCTATCTCTCTCAATGACGTATTACGTATGGTTATATCACACGTATATAATATAAGTATTTTAGACAGAATAAGAGACCAAGGAAGAGAAATACAGTGTGTGAGAGAGAGACGGTGAGAAAGATGGGAGAAACAAAAATAAAAAAAGTACCTAATAAGAGAGCGAAACAAGTTTATACGACAACTCGTTATTTGACTCCGAGTTCAGTGCAGTGATAAGGAATTACTGTGCACTGGAGTGTAAAACGCAATAGTGGTTTAGTATACTCTGTTTTTGGTTGCAGCAAAAACGCCCAAGTTCAAATCCAATATAAATAATATTGCTTAAATAATAAATAATATTAGCCTATCAAGAATTGGCAAGAGAACTGGTAACAAGGTAAAGGAATTTACTTGCATAATACAACTTTAACAATTTTAGAATTATTTTGTACCCATCGTTTAATTAAATAAAATATAACCTCAGTGGTTTTCAAAAACGCCGTGTTAAACAGTGTTTATCAGAAAGTTGTTGCCAGTTTTAGACACTTCCGTAGGGGGTTTGCTGTTCTACAGTTATGCGGATCAAACCTGGACGATTATTAACTCTATTTTTTTTTTTAATTTGTCTCTTATATAATGTGTACTTTCATTTAAAGTAATAGTAATAGCGTTTAAAGGTGTGACACAAGTATATATTAATACACCAGAACATCATACCAGCTGATTGTCGGTATAGTCATATATAGAGGTAGATTTGTTTTGATAATATTGATAATGCATAAGATGAGAATCGAACTTTTTTCTGGCCAAGTGTCAGCATTTTGTAATCCAAGCTTAAAAAAATGTACGTGCCAGTAATATGATGGGTAAAAGGTTTTAAAAAAATGACATAACATTGTTTAAATCAGGTGTGTATTTTATTAGTTTTAATCACGATTTAAGATATTTATAGATATACCTTAAATCGTGGTTTTAATGAAACGATAGCAGCGTTGTATCTTAGAAAATCGTTTAGAAGTGAAACTGAAGTCACCATTGAAGTTATCGACTAGTTCCGTAAAAATTACACACCCTATTATTACTAAGAGGTATGGTTTGAAAAAAACTTGTGCCAAGTTACCAAAAATGTATAGGGAAGAACGGCTATTATGTAAGAAAAAATAATTTATACCCTGCAGCTGTAATTAAAATATACGTATTTTTTTTTAAATTGTTGAGAATTGTATGATCTTTCATAGCATAGAAAACTTACTTTTTGAATAACCAACGTATTTTATAGTGAATCAAAATGTTCAAGCGAAGAAAGTTTTTTTACTTTCATCTAAACTTACGACAAGACTAAATTTAAACCAGAAAATATAATTTCGATCAGTTTAATATTATTTTTTCTTCAATTTATAAGATAATTTTTGGCAAAAAGAGTGATTTATACATGATCAAATTTTATAGTCGGTGGGTTTGCTTGATGTAATTTAATAATTTAGTTCGGCGTAGGTGTCCCGTCTTGTAAGTATTGCATATTTGGTAGATAAACTTGAAAAAATTAGTCAAACGCAATAATTCAAAAAAAAAAAATATATATATTTATTAGTAATAAACATTTACACGATGTAAGTTATATATAAATAGTAGGTACATGAAAATATAATGTGAAGAAAAAAAATAAACCGGTCGACAAAATTGTTTGGCTAGAAACATGTCAATAACTAACTGGTCTCAAGGCTAAGCTCACGACCATACAATAAGAGACCTTTTCAAGACAACTATAGTGACCGAACATTTTTAAACTTTATGACAATATATTATTATAATGGCCAGCGTCGGTGTATGCGATAAACCATAAACGTTGTACCTTTTAACAATATGTGCATTATTTGGGATTTATCTTTGGGACGAGTAACGGATCTATCAGTTTTGCCCGAAATTATAATATCCAATAGGGTTTTAAATTTAAACTGCATTGCGTGCAATACGTCTGTCGCCCAGACCAATTCGAGATTAGGTCGTCGTTCGGTTCAAGTCGGTGGTTCTGGCAAAACGAAAATTATATGCAGAATTCCGGCACATTCGTTGTTTTCGAGTAACATAAGTTTCAATTTCGGAAGGGTATGCATGCTAACAGATAGAGAAAAACGTTTGAAATAAAAGTCATTCCAAATCGTAAATAGTGCGAGACCTTAAGGCGCGTATTCACGTTAAACCTTTGCTGGAGCCAGAAAACGGACTGATAAAAGAAAGAGGGGAAAACGCGTAATCGTTTAACGGAGATAGAGATCTATTTTTATGGTATAGTTAAATCACACTGCGAGCGCATAATCAATATCTGCACTGGGACGTGAATATTATAAGATTATATTGTATACCTATATATATATATATTATACTCACACACGTGTACAGTTGGCCACAAACCCATCATGGAGGGTGCGAAAAGAAATTCGTTTGAATAAGCGATGAGCAGAACGTTTTCAATAACGCGTTTAAATCTGCCGAGACTTAATAAATCGTTCAAACTGTATAAAATAACGCTGAAACAATATGATCTGAATCCAGGGTAAAATAATATTATAATAATATATAGGTAGGTACATCGAAATAATATCGATGTATGTATAAATATTATATTAGATAGGTATTGTATTGAAAACTTAAAAAATAATAATACATAAGCTGAGTACATACAACGAGTTTAGTCAGGTAATAGAATAATATACGAGTAGAAATTCTATAGTCTTTGTTCTACAATACCTACATTACTATGATGTTCTGTTAAATTTGTAGTTTAAAATTGATAAAGAATAAATCAAATCGTCAGTCGGTGTACGGTTTTTAAAATTATTTATCACTGCTGTAATCACTGATAATCGTTTGTTGCACGTGTTCGGGCGGCGCGTCTGTGTGTGTATAATAATATAATATAGATACGTCGTATCGATATTGAGATCGCGAAATGTCACCGCGAACGTCTCGAACCAATTAAAAAGGTCAATAACTCTCTCGCCGTATAAACAGTATGATATAATATATACGTATGTATCATTACTATTACGTATAATGCACTGTGCCGACTATGGCCCGTTTGATATCGGTCCTGCCGCGAGGTCACGACAACACACGTGCACCAGCAAAGTATTATTATAATAATATTACATATATATAATATATATAATATATATGTATGCTATTCGAACTGACGTGCTGCACATAAGTATAATATTTATTGTTATACTCGATCACGACAGCCGTCGTACCGGAGATCCGAAAATTTACGAAAAATACGACCGTAGTATAAGTATGTATATTATAATATGTTGATATAATAAGGCACTCGGTCAGTGGCATAGTATACCTATATTGTTTTGTGGATGCGAGCAGGATGTCTTGTGTTATTTGTTTTTAATACTGATACCTAATTATGTACAAAATTAAAATGCATATAAATATTGTCGGTCTCTGACCAAACTCATCGGTCAGGTATCCCACAACCTGTATTCCATAATATGTTGTTTGCATAATTAGTAATTATTTCCCACCGAACATAATGTGAAAGACGTCAATGCAAGCGGTGAATATAATCATGGTCCATATTATAATATAAGCCCCACCTATAATTACTTAAACCATTTAAATTATTACATATATTATTATACTATCATCCCTGTCAATCACGCGTTTTTAATCGACAAAGATTAAAACTTAAAATAATTATTAATGTTTATTTTAAAAACAGTTTAATATAATAATAATACCTTTCTTATACCACGGATTATTTATTAGTTATAAGTTTATAACCTATATAAATATTTTTAAATTCAAAAAAAGATCTTGTACCGTATTCGTATTTAGAATGTTTTTTTTTGTCATTTGTAGAAAGTACGGTTATTAAAATAAACGTTTGGAAGTAGCAGAACTTAATGCCTACTGTAATAAGCAGGTATGTTAATCCTTAAACTCATAAATAATTGTTAGCGATCACTGTTTTATGTTTCTATAGTTCTTAAAACACCAATAAATAAATAAAATGTTAATTTATATATTAATGCATAGTTTGATAATAAGATAGATTTCAAACAAAAATACACTGAATATCATCGCTCCGTCCAGAATCCAAAATGGAAGGTCTTCGTCATTATAATACACAATTTCTTCTTGACATTTTTTTTGCTATAGGTATTGAGGTATTTTAAAAGAGGTCGAGTCCTCAGACCCCTCTTCCCCACTGCCTTGAATATTTTCATTAGAGCAATAAGACATTAAAACGACACTATATACCGATACGGATTATCCAGGACGACTCGACTTATCGATATTATACTACCTATCCATTTGGTGTTTATTTTCCAATGTCGGAAGGTCGTTAGTTTCAAATCAAAAATCTTTGACGTGAGGTCACGGACGCGTTTCACGTTTCGGGGGACCGTAATCGTAAAATAAAACATAAAACATAAAAACAATATTATTATATTGCCTATTATATTATTATTATTATTATTATTATTATTATTATGAATGTCATAATAGTTATATTATATAGTGTTATATTATTATTATTGTTATTATACGATTGTAGCTAACAAAATATATAATAATATAAATAAATATAATATGTAGGTTCCACCAACCATTCTTTACACTTTTCTCGTCTACGGATCGAGCAGAGATTGTGATATATTATATTTTTATGATCGGTAAAATAATAGTATTATTATCGTTCGGTTTGCATATATATATGTGTAAAAACTATGTACCAATATAATATATTATACCCAACGACCACGATGGTCGGCCGCCCCCTACGCAGTGCGTAGGTCAACAACCGGTTCTCACGTGCATACAATATAATATATATACATGAACACACACACACACACACACACACACGCTTGTATGTGTGTTTATGCGTGTGTGTGCGTATGTGCGTATGTATGCGTATGTGTGTACTATACAACTGACGGTCGAACGGTTTTACGACAAAAATTTTATACCGAAAGAAATTCTCCGGCACCGCCAAACCACTGTGGCCCACAACTATATAATAACGACATCGTGGATCTCGAATGTGTGAAAAAAATGAAGGAAAAAAAACAATACAAAAATTTACCACAATCTTCACGAATTCTCGATATTTTTCGGCCGTATTATATTCTCGTACTGCTATATTACTACTTTGATCTATGAAACGTTTATGTTTTCATTATTTTAAGTGTTATTACTTATTTTTATTTTTTATTTTTAACGTTCGATTTATTACTATTTTTTTTTTTCAAAGCATAACCCCGGTCACGATAAGCCAAATGTCTTTGAACGAACCGTAGTATGCAGTTAAAAATAAAACACTTAGCTTACTCAATAATAATAATATTATAAACTTAATACATTTCTCAATTTCTGGTTACGACTTTACGAGTACTTACATAATATATGTTATATATTATATTACATATATATACATTATACATACAAATAATACTTATATTTCTGAAAATAATTTATGAATTTATATTTTGACCTTGAAATGATGCAGGTTTAATGGACCTGTGAAATTATAAACGTTAACTCAAAATTTATTTTAATTGCGTTAAAACAAAATTATAATATTCTTGTAACCTATACAAGAACAGCGAACAAAAATCATAATTTTGTAGGTTTTTAATAATTCAATTTTTATTATTTGATAGGCTTTAAATAAAAAATTAAATAATTATTGACGAATATTAAGTATCTATAGTATATCTATTAAGTCCAAATGCTATTATAACTAAACGCGGAATATTGGAAAATAAAATGCCAAAAGTCTAAATAGATTTTTATTTTCCGATGCTTCGCCCAATACGTGGATGCGTGTGTATACAAAATAACGTGCAAGGGTTATTTTGATATAATATATTAATATTATTGTATACGAGAGAATATCGCATACGAATAATTCAACGACAAAAAACGTTACACGTGCAGTGCACGGCATTCCGCTAAGATTTATTATGTACTTTTGGCATTTCACATGCAAATTGAACATTGTGTTTTAGTTTTTATTGTCATTTACGAGAATCATAAAAAATAAACATTCTTCCCGACAAAGTGTTATATCATCGATGATGCGCATTGAATGTTTATAAACAATACTTACTTATTTGAGACATACATCTTTTACTCCCGTTTTTCGTTGTAACTTTTTTATGTAAAACATACATAAATATCAAATAAGACAATATTATGCATCATTGACCGATATTACAAATCTAAACTAAATTATGTGAACATAGTCATTAGAGTACGATTAGTATACCTATGGATATATAGCCCTATAAGTGGTTAACTTTACTTTAACTTAAAATATAAAGTGGATAGCTGATTATTATAAAAAAACGTAATCAGTTGGAAAAATAAATAAGATCACCGATTATAGTTATAAATAATAATTTAATAAAATAGTTTTGTAAAAAAGTTTGTAATTTTTCACACGGTTAATTGAAAGGTTTAAATAATAATGGTATTTAATTATATCCAACTTGTGTTCTACAATAATGCAATGTAAAGATGATCATTAGATTGACTATGGTAATATAATGTCAAAATTTACATCATGCAACATTATACGCTATATTTTCAACAAAAATTTCAAATTATAAGATTCCTGATTTTCATTCTAAACTGTAACTCGGTAGTTCAGTATGATAAGTGTTTAATAAACATTAAAAAAGTTTTAAAAAAACATGAGATTTATAAAAAGGTACGACGTAGGAATATACAGAATAAAGAGAAAATGTAACTAGACACATTTCTTACATTATAACTATTTACACCGTGTATGCATCGAATGGATAAACAAATAAAATAATTAAATGAAATATTAATTGATCGTTTTATTTTTATTTTTTTGGAATTTCGTCATATGAATATAATTAATTGATTTAAATTAGCTTACAATATTATTGTAACTATAGTGCTAAAAGACGAAATTTGATAACATATTATACGTTTTTTGTCGAAATAGAACCGGAACTTTCCGAATATTTCCAGTGGTATCAAACATTCTTTTCCTATGAATTTCAGAGTTTGGTATATTTTGTTTTCTCAAGTGTTGGGATTTTCTTTTTTTTTTTTTTTTAACTTTATTTTAAAACATACAATCTGTAATTTAAATTTTCAATAAGCATGTATGCGGATATACATTAACTAATTTGACATGCGACGCGTGAAAAAAGAAGCCACCCAATAGCAACACTTTATAACTGAAGTTAGTTTGATTTAAAGTTTATTTTTTTTTTATTTTTTTATTTATTTTTTTTTTATTTTTTTTCTCTTTGTTAATTTTGGTTTAGATCACGACACCATCTTCTCTTTAATCTACGCGGAGGATTGCCAGGAATGGTGTCGGGGGATTTTCTAGAGACTATATCTCGCTATTAAATAAACATTTTTTATTTTATTCATTAATTTATTTTTACTATAATTTTTGAAAGCAGAATATTAAAAAAAAATTGTGAAACAAAATTAAATTAATGTCGAGTACCTTCTAAAATTGTGATGGTTGATACCGAATGGCGAATAGATGATTCAATTATTATATTAAAAAATAAATAAAAACATATTATTATTCCATAGCTATTGAAAAGTGTGTAATGATTTTTTACTTCTATTCTCATTCTGGGCATTTATGAATCAAAAGAAATAAAGTATATTATATGGTTTGTAATGCGTTTAAACATAGAGATATTTATTATTTTTTTTATACGACTCAAATCATTAATCACGATGCCTGAAATATAATAATACATTATTCTAGTCGCTTCCCGTGTTACCCAATTATTTGTTTTTATCGTAAAAAATGTAAATTCTAGCTGTTTAATGTTTATTGATTCCAGTTTACATGTTATATGTATATACGATTCAACTAAAAACGAGTAGTCAAAAAACTCGTAGTGTGTAGTAGTCATATCTCGTAGGTCTCTAATGACGTGGGTATATAATATATAAATAACTAAATATTTTAATGGTGTACGCTTAGAGCATTAGATATACAATTTACATTATCTTGGTATATATTACATGTAGGTACAGGTATTAAATTTTAGGAAAAAACTATATTACTAGAATATTTCCTCAACCAGTATACAATGCTGGCCCCGAAATCATATCCTGTCCAGGTATACACTTATATTAGAGGTGTACCTAAGTCGTATAATTTATTCGTAATTTATGTACGGAAACTATCTTAACAATATTTTGATGCACTTAAACACTTAAATCGTACATTTTTGAACGCCTATACCTATCGAGATTTAATTATTCTGTACCTATGTATATAAATACAATATCTGTTAGGTTATTTTTGTAAGATTCCGAAATATTTTTGCATATTTATTAAATTTAGTTTCAATTTTAATTAAATAATAAATTGACGCATTAGCTCTTTATAAAAGTTATGAAATATTCAATATATTTTTTTTGTGGTTGATTCAAGGGTGTTTTATTAATAGGTATTTAACTTTGTATACAATTTCAAGTACTTACATCATTAATTAAATATCAAGGTAAATAAAAAAAAACAAAAATAACGTTTTTCTTAAAAATGTTAAGTAACTAACTTTTTAGATAATAATATTTATTAAAATAATGTAATAAACTACATTATATAAAACTCAGCTAGTATTCTATCAAATATAAATTAGGTTTTTAAATTTTAATTCAGCATATTTTGTAGGTACATTATTTTATATATTTCATATAGTATGCAACTATTTACCTACTGCAATTAAGTCGTTTTTATCAATATTTATGAAGTTACCTATTTCTTATTTTTTTGGGGGTTTTGGGTTTGAGTGAATCAGAGCAATAATTGGGGTTTTTTTTATTAAGAAAAAAGGTCTAAAATCAAAATATATTATACATAATATTTACTATATGTAATATTTATATTATAAATTAAATACTAATGGTGTATATATTATACGAGTTTTGGAATTTTTTCCGTAGAATTACATTGTCAAATTATAAAATATACAATGGACACATAATATATAGTGAACCGAGTTTCACTCAGAATATGACAATAAAATTATGTATATTTCGTTTTATTCGCGTGTTATTTTTTATTTAAATATACCTGCGTTGTATAACAACAAGGCAACGCATTTGTTTGAAAATATGACGTTTTCCCGTTTTAACTTTAAATAAGTCATGTTATTCATCAAAAGTATGGATTCACTTGAAAATGGTTGAATTCTATAATAAGATACCCTTTGAGAACGCAATTGGATGACGTCAATTTTTGGAATGCCACACTATTCGTAAGGGGGAGCTGAGACCTTAAAAATATAATTCCAAAAATCTTCCATTAAACTTTATGATATAATAATATAGAACGAAAATGAGCATTTCTCAATAGGAGACATACCAATTGAATTTTGAAAGAACCGTTAGTGATGAATGGAAGAGAGGGAAAATATTAAATAACGATTGTATATTACTTGCCGAAGTCAGAACGACGAGTTGGCTTCGTTATTAAAATTATTTTTCTTAACGTATTTATTATGTAGTATAAATGTATAATGTAATCTGAATGTCTGATGATAAACATAAAGCCGTAATACAATTCTTTAATACGATAAAATATACAATAATAGTTAAACGGGATAAAAGCACGTACAGCGTCTTCGACAATTTTGTCTAAAATTAACGATTTAAATCGTTTTGCGACAGTTTCCGGTCCATTATCGTGCAGCGATTGGATCGAGTAAATTATTTCCCACGCCTGTTCGTTCTCCAATAATTTAGCTACATCATAAAAATGCCGAAACAATATATCATGAAAATATAATAATAATTATTATTGTATGTTATTATTGAGGAAACGTATTTCACAGAGAGTAGTCTCTTCTAGCGCGCTCGCGTTTTTTTGACGGTACAACCGCCGATTTACATTATTATCAAACTCACAATACACGGGCAAGGTAAATAATATATCATATTATTATTGTGTATCCATGTATATTGTACGTGTGGTTTGAAAGCAAAAATAAAACGCTTTTATACGAAACCTTCGTTTTTTTCTTCTTATATATACTTCGGTTTATACCGATGTTGGTCACCGAAGGGACGTTAACACTATTACCAACCCGTCGAGTGATTTCTCGGCCTCGTCGTTGTATATATACCTATATATGTGTATATCGTATACCTTTATATTATGTACAACGACTGCTGCCGCCGAGCCTCCCCCGCCCTCCCAGCCAGTTGGCAGTAATTGCTGGAACCGTATCAGCGGCACTCAGGGATCATTTCTCTTCGATTAAATCGTGTGCAGCTGAGGGGGTGCTATCTAATTCTACGTGTGCAACCTCTCCTTCCTATACATGTATATATATATAGATATCATGTACCTCTACCCCGCCATCGCAAACCATGCCGACTACTTTTCACCCGCCAGCAAATGCTGCTCAGCCGAATGAAACTATATATCCGAGGGGTTGTCGGTTGTGTGTGTGTGTGTGTGTGTGTGTGTGCTATATTGGTACCATAGTTGTCGTTAGCCAAAGGGTTTCCCAAAATAGGTAGGGAATTTTAAAACTCAGGATCGTTTCCGTGCCGTGCACAATATTACCTACTTCACAGTAATACTTCAGTAATACTTTAATTTATTATTAAAATAATAAATTTCGAAATTAATTCATCGGTTTTCTAAATTTCATTTTTTCCCTCGGAAACGCATTGTTAAATATCTATAGCGCTAAACTAATTAGGATTACTATAGGGTAATATATAATAAAATTATAATTTATAAGGTATCCGCAACTATTAAGTAACTTTTTATTTCATAACTAATTGTATATAAACACAAACACGCAAAAATTACAGTAAAACTACGTTCAAAGAAACACATACTCACTTTAAATGCATTTTTAGTTCTTGTTTGTTGATTTTATTTTTGACTATTAAATAAACAACTTAATACTGACTGCAAATCGTTTTACGTTGTGTATTACGACATGTATACTAAAGTAAAAAATATATTACGATATCTAAACAGTATGTTATTATAGAAACTTACATCCAGTTTTGTAAAATTTTATTTTTATACCTACAATTATAGAGGGCATAATAATAATTTTCTCGGAGAAAAAAGTTCGAAAATGAAGTATTTCGATCAAAATAAAACTACTTAAATTTGCATTGAAAACTTAAGATACTAGGTTAACAACGTATAGGAATTAATTATACATAATATACATATTTAATATTTTACAACGAGTAATACTTTTTGTGTATTGTAAGTAGACATAGGTATAGAAATTAATACTCTGAAAATATTTTAACTTTGGCAAAGTAATAGGAACGAATTTAATATGATAAATAAAATCTCTCTAAGCCTCTAATCAAAGTCTGCTGAATATATAGTGTATGTATATTTTCTGTGTATACTATAAATATATTGATAAAAAACTAACTAAACATCCATTTGAATAAACGTAATGTATGCTCAAAATTCAACTAATATTTTATAGATAATAATTTTATACTGGTTTATAAAACCAAAATAACAAGAAAAATATTTTACTTAGTGGTCGTGATTACCATTTATTCATCATCTTATAATATTATAAAATGTAATTAACCATCGACAATGAGTAACAACTAATTTATTATTCAATCGGTTAACAATATTATGATGTATATTATTCCTATATGGTTTATTATATAATAGGATAGAATATATACTATATATATATAATATTTAATTATTTAATCATACTTTAAATAAAAATTACAACTTTTTTTTTTATTAAAAGTACACCCATGGCAGCCACAGCCATTGGAAGAAATAAAAAAAAGAGTTGGTACAATGAAATGAATAACACTTTTACAATACATAAGTAATTACTACAGTAATAGTTATGAATAGTAATATAATAATGATAAATTATAATGTAATTGAAATTACTGCAAAGTTCTCAAGATAATGTTTTTTTTGTGTTTATAATAATAAAGAACATTATTAATTAATTAAGTAATTAAAAAACTCAGGTATTCTTCCCAATCAAATGTTATTGCTTAGATTATTTTATCATTTTAATAATTTAAATATAATAATTATTATTAAACAACTTGTAAAATCAACTTGCATGTTAAGGGAATGATATATGACTGCTATAAATCTATAATTTGACATTAAACGTGTTTATTTTGAATAATATTTTTCCATTATGAATAATTATGTTTTAATTGTATATATAACACATACCTACTAAAGTCCTCAGAAAATAAATAGTTATTGATTAAATAATCATTTCGTCATATTATTAGGTTTAAGCTCTTTCATAAAGCAATTGAGACTATACTGACTAAGTTCCAAAAACATAAAATAGTTAATAGATAGGTGTAACCCAAAATTTGTAATTAGTTATTAAATAAACAAAATGAAAATATATTGAAACTACAGTTCGGATGGTATTTACACATTAATAAACTATAACGCGAACAACCAATCAGAACGCAACACTCATATATTTCGTATTCTATTCGATGACGCATGTGCCTATAGAATCTCTGTTTTTCGTATACATAGGTATACTTATCGAGATTCTTATATTAGAATCATACTGCGACTGATTACCAATTATTCGATTTTATATGTCTGCTTTTAAAAAATGGTAAAAATGGAAGGTAATTATGTATTTTGTAGTACTCAACTCACATTTCATAGACTAGGTAATATCACACCCTCATGACACTGGTCAGTCGATCTATAGATCAATGTACAAGCAACTCTTTATTTTTTTTTCCACTTCCAATCCGTTAAACAAAATATTATAATATACCATGTTTTAAAATCGGTACACCCATTACATCCTCATACCTCATTACATAAATATTGCAAGCGACTTAGGTACTCAGCATAATAATATAATGATATATTAATATGACGATTAAGGAAAACCATAATATGGGTCTTGAAGATTTTTAGGTCTAGACGTAAACGGTTTGGCGACCACTGCACATTATAACACACACACACTCGCACATAAATATATTTCAGTAAGCAAGATAGGTTGTCCATTATAATAATAAAAATATGATCCTGGCCAATGGATTGCTATTACTGATTTTTATCGGGAAGACGCGACCGACTAACGAATTGTCTTTTATCCGTCCCCGGAGAACACTGCAGGACATCGAGGGCGAGTCTGTACATATTATATAAATGCTGCTGCCGCCAAAATGTCGGGCTGGGGGTATACTATATATTATATACGGAACCTTATACTATTACATTGTGTGCGAGCGGCTGTCGATCGATCAAACGAATCCGTCTCGCGTTATGCCGCAAAAACGCGTTATCTTAGGTCCGACGAGTAATAATAATAATAATAACAGTAATGACATAAATCCACCACCGCAGTCCGTTCACTACTCGGTGGTCCGAAATCGATGTCCCCTATTGTCAATATAGTTTTAATTAAACTCATCGAGAAAAGGAACGGAAGTGCGGTAATTTTCGTTGCTATCATATTACACTGTTTGTCAACCGTAATAACGTAAATAATTTCATACTCGTTCATTTTCCATACTTATCTTTACGAATCTCTGATCCAAATCAATACTTATAGCTAATAGTCCGACTAATATCTGATCCAGTAAAATCACTTCAAAAACTTTCAGATAATAGTACCCCCAGAAATACAATATGTTTGATCATCGATTGTACATTTTTAAAAATAAAATGAGAATAAATAATATGAAAATAAATAAAATAGAATTGTTAATGTTATTTTGAAAACATTTGAAAGTAAGCTGTGGAGCACATTAATTGTCATAGGTAGAAGAATGTACTACAAAGATATAGATGCATTTAATTAATCGCCGGATTAGGTCCAAATAAATTCAGAAATATAAAGTGAGGAAAAAATTACACCATGTGTAGTAAATTATTTAATACATTACGAAACAGTAATCAACCTTTTCAAACCTCACCTATAAAATATAGAAGATACAGCCTAACATAAATTTAAGAATATCGTCTCTAATAGTGGTACTATTAAAAACAGGTTTAAAATTCCAACCAGAATCATAGCTAACCAATGGGAAAATTAGGTCACAGAAGATGAACAGATAGAACTGTAGAAAGTATTTCGACCAGCTATTTAACTGGTAAGAAAACTAAAATCGCTTTGTAAACAGCAGATCCCAAAATGAGGAAACCCATTCGAGTGGAGTTTGATAGAGTAATTAAGAATCGTTATAATAATGAACCCCATGACTAAAAAAACGTTTCACAGGAATATTGAAAATTGTTCGAAATGTTTATGAAAAATGTGACCAAAGAGATCTTACCAGACATTAGTTGTTAAGGAATAAGAGACCATTTCAAAATAATGATACCGCTAATTACAACTAAATGTATATACATGGCCAATTTAACTGTCTGCAGTTTTCAATTGAAACTTGTGTAACTTTTTAACGATATAGCTACATATTTGATTTTGGTGTTAAAAATATATTCTTAGATTATGCATTGATATCCTAATAATATACGGTGACTGATATACCTTAAGAAAAGATGACCAATTATGATTCAAAACGGGAAATTTACCGTTACTTCGCCGATACTTCACTTTAAATTATTTGTCATAAGATCGTGATTTTGCGTATGCGTCAATAATCACATCGTTGTAATTTTGTCTGTTCAAAGTCTAAAACGATTTTAGCCAATTGGAGTACACTCATAGCGTTCTTGTTCAGATGTAAATTAAATTCTTCAAAAACAAAACTGCGTAAAATCAATTGTTTGCATTAATTGATATTAGTGTGCCAACTTGAAGTATTCTTAGTCCATACAACAAAATTGTGGGCATAATCGTTGTTGACAAGAACACTTACAAAAATGTTTCACTTTATTAAAATATAAACAGTTGAGAGTCCATAATTTTATATAATTAGTATGGATTACCACTGCATAATCTATACAGAGATTCTAGCAAAATTCTAGCAATATTATGGTGTAACTAAATAGTAAATTACCAATACAATACACGGGGTTATAACAGTTAGTTTAAGCGGTATGTTACCATAATTTTATTACCAAAGATCATGAACATTGAATACATTTTTAACACCAAAAAACCAGACCCGTTCCGTGAATTTTTTTATAGTATAATTTATATAGATAATACGTTATGAAAATTTGGAGATAGCTAGTATAGCAGTAGAACTGATCCTTAATCGACCCTTAAGCTGATGAACAATAACAACGATGATGCTGTAAAGTGTAAATTATGAATGTCAGATTAATTAAATGCGAAGACATTCATCCTTGTATAGCAGAGACTACAATTTCGTTATATATAAATGTATATATACTTTGTTTGTAATCTAATTAGAAATTTACCCAATGAGTATCTCAATATCTATACTTCTAACTATCCTCCCCTTAAATCAAAATCACTTTTTGTACAATATTTATTCCACTTCCACATAAACACTATGTATACCTAAAAATACTAACTTGATATACATTATTAATACAACACTTGCTCCGTATTTGGAATATATAGTTTTATCTATTTTTGATTTTTGTAGTAATTTATCATTAATATCTAATAATCAGGGACTGAGTGTCTCTAAGATCAACATTTTTTTGACAGACCTGATAAGAAACATATCTATCGTCTGGTGGTATAACTGAAGTAGCATTATATTCCACAGCATTAGTATTTATTTCATCTCCTTCAAAAATCATATGTCAATAATATAAATAATAAATAATATTACCTACTATAATCATAAGTGTTATTACTTATTAGTCTTTATACCATTTTCATCTTGTATTTTTCATTATCACTTTCATTGTATTATTTTTTTCGTGTTTGATGTTGTATATATCCATCTATCATGTACATGGAACTTTTTTTTAATATAGGTATTTTTTCTATAACCTTTAGCAGGATTTAGAGTCAATTTTCTGAGTAAAGTGAGAGGAGCGTATTGAAGAGTGTCGCCTGCAATGCGACGTTCTTACATCCCAAGATTCATTTATGTTTTTACCTGGATACATTTTAGTTGTAGAAGATGTTTTCTAAGACCACAGTTGTAATATTGAATAATATGTAAAATTAAAATGAATTATTGATTTAAATAGTATTTACAATAGATTTACACGAAGGATATGACACAGACATATGATCCACACATTATGATTAACTATGTTGTGCACAGGACGTTTCAAAAAAAAAAAATGTCTCATAATTTTTCATTTCATTTTTAAATAATTAATATTAGAGTATGGTAAACTAGTCGATATCCATAGATAGCAGTTTCGTATACATTTTCAGAGCCTCAGAATATAGAAATCAAAATATTTTAAAAACAAGCTGAAAAATCAATGGTTACGACAATTTTTTGTACTCTGTTTCTATTCTCAAGTTAGTTATCTATGGGGTTATCCACTGAGCTACAAAAACAACAAAACTAGTTTTGCTACATTCATGTAGGTACCCGTGACAGTTGCCAACATAGGCAATTTAACACATTTAATATTTTCAGGAAATTGCCCATATAGGTATACTTATATACGTTTGATACAAGTGGACAAACTTCAAATGTTCTTAACTTCAGAACTATACCCGATGCCTAAATTCAAAGTGAATCAAATTAACATATAAAAAAAGTCTATAAATAGGGTTATGGTACCGAAAATAATGTGAAAAGTTCCTCAGTTTTAATCATTTAAGTACCTATAGTAATTATGTTTGGGAGGATTAAAATAAACATTTTAAATAGACATTTTGTATGATAGAACATTAAACAAATTAAAAACTCCGGTGCTCTTGTATAGTGTATACTGCAGTAGATACGAATAATAATGATTATTTATTTCTTCGATTATTAATAGCTTTATATATCATAAAAGATTTGCAACATAATACATAATTTTAAAAATATTATCCTTATTACATTTTGAAGTAAGTATCTATATTTTATATAATATATTATGTTATAGATACATGCGTACACAATCGAGTATTGTTTGATTTTATAATTTAAATTATAATAAATTTACGTAATAACACTTGTAACTATTATGTCCTTGCTGCAAATCAATAGGAATAAACATATTATAATATTTCATTAAATATTTTTATGAAAATTATAAAAAATTGATTTATTTCAAAAAATGTCTGGCAGTTATACCAAGTATACCCATTAATATGATAAAATATTGAAAATCGTCCGATCGATCAACCCGACAACGACGTGTCCGAGTAGACCACGCATGTGCGTACCTATATATACCTTCGTAAATGGAGTGTGGCAATAGCCTAGACAACAACAGTAATAATTATCATACTGCATCAACCACGTGTATGATTGATAGGCCGGGTTAGGCGTGTTGTACACTGTCGCGCAAGCATTATAGGTACACGTATAATATTATTATACAACTGCAATGGCCACAGGTACAGAATTGTAAAGCGCTGTTCGTGATGGTCCGCCGTGCTAAAAATAAAATCGTGTAGCATTGGCGGTGAAGGGGCGAGGGGGGAGGGGGGGGCAAGGGAATAAACAACAACAACTACAACGCTGGAGGACACCATCCAATTAGCAATGACAATCGTTTACGAAAAAAAAAATATCGAACACGCGTGTACGCATAGCAATACAGTTGTAGGTACCCGTTCGTAATATTATTATTAAAATAATATTAAATAGATGTGATGTGTGCATTATGCACTGTATTACGTATTCACGTTAAACAGCTGATTATTGTGGAATTGTGCGTGTCAAAAGGTACCTATAAGAACATTATGTAAATGTTTTCCTCGCCCACCCGTTCTACACGCGTACGTATGTGAAATGGTCGTCCACAATCCGTTTAATCGGATATTTTAAACACAGTATATGTGACTGGGGCCCTTATCGAAATAGTTAAATCCATAGTTTTCAGAGCACGTCTCTCGGACCCAGACGCGTATACGCCATAGGTAGTAGGTACGACATAGATAGTATACGGTTTACAACACGTAATACTTATTATACTTCCGTCTGTCCATAAATTATTCATCGGACGACGTAGTTGATAAGCTCGCGGATACAAACATTGAAATTATTATTTATACTAACCATGTGCATCTAAACTACCCGAAGACGTATGGTATGATATTACGTGTCTATACCTAAATAATATGATATTATCTATTATTACGTTAATTATTGTGTACAAACTACAATACACAGATAAATCACATAAACCGTACTATCAAAACTAGGTATGTATTAACATACCTATACATTAATTTTCCTATTTATGCTATAACAATCGGAATTCATGCTGCGAGTAATAAAACGTCTAAATGACGTAATACATTTTGAGCGAAATGTTATGCTTTTATTTTCTATTTAACGAGCACGTATTACAATATATCATATTATATCGAACATTTATGTGAATTTTCATAAAATAAATGAATTTGGCAGGCTTACATACTTTTAAATTGTTTTGCCAATTACTTAAAAAATCTGTCTAAAAAACTCACTCATTCCCACTAGTCCATCTCGTGATAAAAAAATGATATTAAATCAAACATTCATTTTAGATGCACACATGCATATAAAAATTCTTCATATTATTATGATAATATACCATCATCTATATAACAGATTTTTATTTTTTTTAAATAATATTAAATTTAAAATAAGTACGGCGAACCATATAATTGTTCATAAATAATTCATTTGTGAACTCGTATTAATAAAATATGAATATTTTATATGTATAATGTATATATAGAAATTCTGTACTATACAATATTGAAATATAAATACTAACGAAATGAATAAATGATTTAATAATATGTATATTAAATTATTGCATCAACACGTTAACCTTGTTTAGAATATTATATAAGTTTCGTGTATACAATTAAGTTATTTTACCACCAAATATAAGTAAATAATTAAATATTACTGTGTAGGTACACGATTTTATTAAGGAATTGTGATTTTTTTGTATATTCGATACTTATTAACGTTATCAAGCGTTACTACAGAAATTCTACATAACATTTTTTTTAAAATGTTTATTAGAGAATATACAATCTACATAACAATATACATAAAAGCATCATAAGAATATGTGCTGCAATAAATTTAGAAACATGAATAGGGTGAGGGAAGAAACCATCCAATGATCGCACCACATCCTTTTGCTCAATATATTTACATATTTTTTTTATTTAGTTGCTGTTAATTATATACATATATATATAATTTTTTTTTCGTTAATTATTAAGAAGATCTCTGCACCAATTTCTTTTAAACCTTCCTATAAAAACAAAATGTTGAAATCTTGTCTTACAGCTTAGAACAAAACGTAAAGTCTTCACTTTAGTTAATACGAAATAAACTTATTACAAACTGCTTGAAAAAAACATAGTTACAAGTGATTTAGGTCTTTATATATATATGGAATTAATTTAATTTCAGTCATTGTGTTCGAAAACTATTCTAAGAATCCACTTCATTCAATCATTCACCAAGTATAATTGGTCAAACTATTGTTTAAAACTAGATGCACTCACTTTAAAAAAAAAATAAACAAACTTTAAAAATATTAAATGAAATGACTTGTTCAATTTTAAATCTACCTATTAAAATAGTTGTCTTAAGATATTTATATTTTAAATAAGCCATCAATACAATAAGAATGCACAATAAGTCTATATATATATTCAGAGTATAGATCTAACATGAAAGGAGTTTATTAAGGAGTCATTCATTAGTCGACACTCCTTTTTTTAAAGACATTTGAAGTTTTTTAATGTACAAAAAGATTTTCACGACAAAAAAGAAACAAACAACATAAAACATATATCATAACAATCATTCAGAATGTAAAAGCGCTACAAATATTAATGACTATAACATTTATAAGTATAGACAGTACTCATTACTTAGTATGGTAAATATACAAATGTAGGTAGTATTGTAGCATTTACATTTCACATTTTTACCGGTATATTTATATTATTTAATAAACATACTTTGTTTTATTTATTTAACTTAGAATAATATTATGTTAATTTTGTCAATTTAAATTTATATAATTTACTATAGAAACATCAATTATTATAATTATTTATCAAGTTCAAAATAAGATATTTAACAATACTTATAAGTTATTATTAAGTAATTGAAAATTAAACTTGGCATTTGTTGATATTTTGATTTTTGATTTATATCCACATATTTCCATAATGATACAATATAGAATTTTAATAGGTTAACCAATATAATATTTTCAATAAGTAATTTTTTTGGAGAAAAAATAATTTCAGTCTATATAGCTAGCTATAATAGGCTAATTCAGAGTATATAGTTTGTATATTTTTATTTTAGAGATAACGCAAATGTGTTTAAAAAAAAAATCAATATTAAAAAATAAAGTTATTAACGACTTGTAAATAACAATGTACCTATCAATTTTTAACTCATTAATTTCAAATATATATAATTAAAGTTTTTAAAAAAAATCTGTCTTCCATGTTTGGTCAGAAGGTTTTTTTTTATTATTATATATAATATAATAATATAATAATATAATAATACCTTCGGCAGCATGGGCCATTGGGCTTAAAATGAAATTGATTAATTAATACAAATTTACAAAAGTACTAATTCTAAGACTAAGACTATGACTATGACTAAGAGTTAATTAAATTTTGTTTTGGAGGTTCGCGGCTGTGATGAACTGGATGATGTTGGCTATGGATTGAGGGTTATTGCTTAATATTTCTGCAAGTGATTTGGGTAGGTTGAGGCTTGTTCGGAAGTTGTGGTATGTTCGGCATTCGGTGAGGATGTGGCAGATGGTGACTTGGACACCACAAGATGTGCATATTTGATGTTCTTCTTTGGCCATTAGGAAGCTATGAGAAATTTGAGTGTGGCCGATTCTGAGTCTTGAATACCAGGTTTATTTTTAATTACCTATTAATAATATTATAAGTAATTAATACAATTTTTACCATTGAACGAGAAAATCAATTACGACTATTTCTCAAACAATTAAAATGTATAAAACACTTTTAGAT
Source organism: Myzus persicae (assembly GCF_001856785.1). Classification (NCBI taxonomy): domain Eukaryota; kingdom Metazoa; phylum Arthropoda; class Insecta; order Hemiptera; family Aphididae; genus Myzus; species Myzus persicae. The sequence continues at coordinate 27,646 of NW_019101570.1, forward strand.
CTTTTGAAAGATTAAAAACTATATTATAATGTTAACATTTAAATATGTATGTCCGATACTATCATCGTATATTTACTTTAATTTTAATCTATTTAAATAAAAGGAAATATGTATGTGGTTGTGATCAATAGACTCATATACAACTAGACCGATATTGATGAACATTTTAAAGATTGCTCTTAGAGATACCAGATAGACTTAGAGAGTAGTTTCAATCTGAAGGTAAGTGGCGTAACTAGAGTTTAAATCTTGGGGGTGCTTCAAGTATGAATCTCTCTGACGCATAGCTGCGGGTGGGAGGGTGGGCTCTATAGGTACACGGACACCAGCATGCCCGCGAACAGAGAAATACCTGCATAAAAACCAAAACACACCTATAGTAGTTACCATATTGATATCTTATACATTTTTATTTTTTCCCAGTCGAAGTCAGGTTATTAGAGCCAGTACAAATGTATGTTATATAAGACCCTATGTATTCAACGTGTATACTCTTAGAGTATAGTGTATACTATTTGTCCATATAAAAAAATACATATAGATCATTAACAAGTCTAGTTTTTGGTCGCACACATCAGAGGATTTTGTTTTTTCTCGATTTGAAAAATACATATACCTACGTTTTACACACATATTATTACATATAAATATATCATCTAAAATATATCATTATAAATAAAATAAACATTCGAAATATGTCAGGCGCATTTAGTTTTCCTTCCATCCTTGGACTATCTATATACTATATCGATGGTATATTATATTATGTTGAGTTAACTAAGACATATTTTTGAACGGTGCGTGTATTTCTTTTACTGTTGTTTTTATACTCGAGACTTTATGAATTCCATTTCCGTACAGTATTCATATATACGGATATATATTATACCTATGTCTCCTGCTATAGGGTATACCAGATTTTTGTGGTTCTCACATAAAAAGCAAATTATCATGTTAATATCTCGTTTAGTATTTTACGGTCTATTCCTATTTTTATTTTTTTATTTCTTTATAATATGTAATATCACGACCGCATTATCATAGCTATACTATGCGTATACGATGTAGCATGCGAGTTGTTGGCGGTAGGACGTAGGAGGCAGACGAAGGCCAAGGTTGAGGTCTTGATTTTTAAGACATCCCGGTATAATAATAATAATAATATATATATATATATTTATACACAGTATAATATACCGTACGATTTAATTGTATTCTACACTAATTTTTTCTACTTATTTTTCACTAATTTACGCTTTGTCACCATTCCTTTTAAGTATGGCTTATGAACTGCAATATTTATCATTATTTTAATATATATATTGTATATTATACGATGAGCAACGGGGCCATTTGTACATTATGACTGTGTACGATAAATTTATATCGTTTTCCCGTCGAACTGTGTATATTATATTATATTGTATGCTATAATGAATGCGCTGCTCTGCATTCAAACTAAATTGGGATTTTACTCCGAAGCCTCCACCTCATACAATACGAATAGAACCACGATCCTTCCAAAAATTGGCGGTCGTTGAGCGTTGTTATGTCTGCTGGACGGATTGGGAGGGGGGGGGGGTCTTATACACCGAAACCAGACACGCCTAATAACAATTATTCAAAGTGTCAGCGACAAAACCCCGATGTAAATCACGGCATGTACCGAATTTTGTGAAAACCCGTGGAGAGGCCGTGCCATGGAACTAGAAAAATATCATTATTATTATTATTATTATTATTATTTATTATTATATTATGCGACACACGGGGGACGAGTGGCAACGAATGGTGAATAGATCGAAATGGCATGTACGTTTATGATCGAAAAAAAATGTACACCCTACGACCTATACAATAGGGCCTACAGGATCACCGGCTAGTAGGGAAACTTCGAGCTTGCCATATTTGTTTGCTATCAAATTAAATTCTAGAGTTCTAGAATCAACCTTCAACAGCAATTTGACAGATCGCAATTTGATTTTTGATTTAACATGGCTGAATGAATTTATTTGTTTTACAATATTTTGCTTCAAGTAAATCATTTTTGAAGCTTGGCTCTCATCTTTCAGATTTAGGTTATTATACAAATTAGGAAAAGATCTTTTTTTTGTCAAAATTTTAGTAAGCCAATTGGTTATTTTGAAGACAATTAATTTTCGAATCTTATATTTATTTTTATGCTATTCACATTTAGAGGGTATACAAACATTTTTTTACGCCATAATACTCATCTAGTATGAATAGAAAAATAAGAATTACATAAAATGAGTACTTAATAATAAGTAGGTTATTTGAATTTATTATAACACATAACAATGGTAAAAAATACTTGAGGACTGAGTGAAGCATGTGTAGGGAAAAATGATGTGAACAAGATTGTTATGTTACAAAATCAACACCTGGCATGTTGTATACCCTTTTTATCCAACACAGCATCAAAGTGAGTATATGCTAGGTTACTACTCTTCAACTTTGAATGCTCCAAAATAATAGCAAGTTATACTCAGATCAATAGTAATTTAAAAAAGGTTTTATTTTATAAAAAATAAAAATAAATACAGCAGATGGTATAATATATTGGATATTAAAAACGATTTTATTAATATTCTGAATTTAAAAATGGATTTGTTAGTAAATTGATTGTATTTGTTTTTACTCGTATTTTATACTTGTCTATATAAAAACGAACGGATTCAGTCATATGATGAACTTTTCGGAATTACCATTAATATAAGTGTAGTGCTTGTAACATAACACGCGTAAGTAATCAGTAAAATAACTTCATTTGCAGCAGTTCAAATTAATATCAAAAATTAAAACTAATTGCGAATGTAAATGTTGTTTACTGCAGTATTAGGTATTAATATATAATTAAAATTATTTTTTCATATCTGTTAACGTATAATAGGTACTTATTTTTAAAATGAATATATTATTTTTATTATAATAATAGTATATGTACACCTACCCATACACTTTAACTGAGTGAGGACGGTTGTAATATTTATAGAGACTCGAATTAAAAATATTCTAATAACTTATAAATATTTCCTGGTCATAAAATGCAGTGTTTTTATTCACTCATCGTCATATTTGATTCAATAAAAATAACGAGTTCTACACATTAGCGCTTTTCTATACGGACGAGCAATTAATATCATACCAAACCGACGAAAATCTCATATAAAACGCTATATAGGTACCTATGCTATGTGCAATGTATGTATAATAGTATAATTGTACACACCTACGCCTCGCCGGCGACGACAAATATACGGAAAAGGTAATTATAATAATGGCATTATATGTATGTTATCATATACATATATTAAATACATTACACGTACCTACCTATATAATATATAACGTGTATGTACCTTTAGCTATAGTGTAGCGATGGAGACTTTAAACGTTCGTGACTGGCCAATAAAAAATTCTAATCGTATACCTATAATTTAGTATTTTAGTCGTAGGTATACGGACCTAACGCATTAAAAATACGTTAATTCCGCGAAACGGTTCGAGATCTGCGTGCGAAATTTTCGCGGCCATAAATCGTGTAGTTAAGCTTGATTAGTTATTACAGTTGGTTATTATATCCTATATATAACTTATCCATGTACGGAATGTGATACACTCAGGACTATCGTTGTATTTCCAGAGACGTAAAACAAAATATAGTTAATATATTATTATGCTTTTAGGTTACCTATAAGGTTCTTAAAATTAGTGGATTCGGAAAGGAGCAAAAAGGACATCCCCGCCGGATACTTATCAACTCTTGTCAATAGATATTCTATAACGCTGATTTAATACTACTGCACTAAGCCCTTATAACCCCACCTAATGATAAGAGCTTTATATTATAGGCCCTTTACAATTCCCTGGACATTGAAGCGATTCGTTCACAAGAATATCAGCTGCTAAATATGATGTGCTTTATGCAGGTATTTGTTCCCCTCGCAATCCCGATCAAAATCTATCCATGGACCGCCAGCCATACACATAGCAGATGCGTAAATACGTATATAAATATACACATAAAACAAGCATGTTTGTATCCAGTTGGACACTGCAGCAGCGTTCGAGCATCAGTGGCGTACGATATTATATCATAACAAAATTATATATATATATATACACATCAAAATGTTTTCATCAAAATTGTATTAATTTTTGAACATCTATACACAATATAGTAAAAAAAATACCACGGGGAGGGTTTGAACACACAGCCCTCACCCACCGCGAGTACGCCACTGGACGCCCTTACCTACATGATATTATGTAAACACACGAATTCACTTCCGATCGGCCGCGACGTATGTGCTTCCAAGAGACTTGTATACAATTATTGTGATGAAGTCTGGATTTCGTGCGTTATCGTTGCAGCATTTATGTGCACCACGAGCGTACACATTTAGATCGGCCCGCCGCCGTCGCCGGATGTTTATGGCCGGGGACACGTCATACGTATATTTTTCTTGTGGGGGTATAACACCTATGTGATGTACAGGGGGGCCCGACGTGTTTTCCGGTTTTTTAATTTTACAAACATAAGAGTGTCACCAGCAAACGTTCGAATTTTTTGAGTATTTACTAATATGCATATATTTTTTTTCTTATCGGCTATATCATAAGAGAGAAGATCACTGTACAAAGTACAATTTTAGAAATCAGATGATGTAAAAAAAATTTTGTACGGGAAACTTTCATCATAGCTCATTAGCTATCATTAACGATCAGCATACATTAAAAATATATCTATATGTTAAAAATATATGTATTTGTTTTTTATTAAAGATTTAGTTTTTACTAGATTTTATACAAATTGTAATTTTAATAGAATTTGTTTTGTGCACATGGAATAACTCTTTTTGTATCTACTCAAGTTTCATTTTTTGAACAACAGTATATCATGACGAATTTGTCACGAATTGCGTATATGTGTTTATAACTAAATTTAAACGTTTTTATATGTTTAAGTATACTTGTGGTCTGCGGATAAGTACTTATAATATATATAAGTATGTACATATAATTTAGGTAATCGATTATTATAATAGCCTGTACTCGTATTAAAAAACGACCTACATAATAATGATGAAAATGTGGTTTTTACTTGTATGTGCAGAAAACTTCCTCGTAATTATATTTTGAATAAAACCTAACCGAACCATGTGAGTTGTCCCTATACGAACGTTGAAAAATAAACGTTCTAGTTACTAAATTTGGTATTTTCTGCAGTTGGAAATGTTGGATCACGCTCCCCGGCAATTTGTTTAGTATCGGCCTTGGATGCCATCATTGTTCAATTATCGTATCGTTTATTTAATAATATATAATATTAATGTTTTCAAACTCCATGAAACTGATTCGAAGGGCCGGATGTATCGTTATTATATTATTATTGATGTGTAGTCGCTGCATCGTCCCGTATATAGGAACGCAGATGATTCTGGATTTCGCATCGTTGAATTCATATATTTATACTTTGCATTTTTGCCTGCAAGACCATAGAGCACAATGATAATAACATAAAATTGAAAAATATATTGTCGTCAGGCTTCCACACATATATACCTATATAATACCTAAATGCGACGAGTCGAAGGGTTCGTTATCGACGTGTGTGGCGGCCGTGTAGGCATACGGATATAATATATATATATATATGTGTATAATATTATAATATCGTTTATTGACCGACGACCGGACATATATTATGACCGCCCGATGATTGTGGTCTATATATTATGTACGTGCATACGATGATAATGACAAGGTGTTTCGATAAATAAAATATTCAGAAATAAAAACGGCGAACGCGGTGACGAAAATAAAAAAGAGACTTCGTGACAAGTATAATACTGCCATGTGACGACTGCCGCGGCGAGCGTTTTGTGCGGGTAGGTAAGTGCGTATATAATAACGTACATTATTATTATAATAGGCAACGCACATTGTATAGCTTATACACATATATATATATACCTTATAACAGTTTAAAATATATATTATTACTGTGTCGCCCAGCCTGTCTATTATATAGTGTTGCGTGTAGGCACCAATACGTGTGTGTTCTATATAGGAATACATAGGTATATACGCAATACAATATATTATTATATGCTTACAAATATGTATATGTATATATATATATATATATATTTACTATATATGCATACATAGGTGGCACTCTTCGGCTGATTTCGACCGAGGGAAACCAGTTTGGATGTATACACATTATAAAATTATTGTATTCCTGCAGATGCAGCGCCGCCGCCGCTGCTAACCGTCGTGCAAGTGGCCGTGTCCCCCGAAAAAGGGCTATTAACACGTGAATAAAAAAAAAAATAATAATAAATATTTTTTTCACTCTCGAACGCGCGCACCGCGGGGGAGACATCGGTGCAGTATTTACGCGACATCTGCCAGTCACATGGTCGGGCAACCCGTTAGCACACACACACACACACACGAGCGCGCACACACAACCCTCTCTCTAATTAACGATCAAAACCGTTTCGAACCGCTGCCGTCGGGTAAACAACGTGATATGTAATATTATTATTAATAATACTATGCATACACGTGGTGATGTATAATATTTGTATAAGAGTGCATTATTATTAGGTATGTGCGGTGCGTGTGTCGCGAGAGCTAAATCGTTTAATACACATAATATATTATTGTAAATTTGTAACTAAGGCGATGTGTAATAATATTATAAAGGTATTGTTGCGATTGGTAGGTACATGCGAACTATATAATATTATATTATAGTAACGTCCATTGACGTCGGAGTGGACAATTAGTTGCGACGCTAATGCCACGGTCCAGCAGCAACACGCTTACACGCATATAAACAGTGGCGTAACTCTATAGGATTTACATAATATATTAATATAAAGCCGATGGGTGGGTTGTCTGTCATACCCGCATGCGTGCCGTCTCCGTCTTACTAACGCATAGTAAAGCAATACAACAGTTCAACAGCGAATAATAATAATAAATTCAATATCTATTCTAATTTTTAAGGTAAGAATATTATGTAGTGCCACGCGTAGATTTTTTAATATTTCAATTTTGTACTAAGTTACAATCTAGCGATTTGTATTTTATGAGCATAAAAAACACGATGGTGACTCTTACCTTCATACTTTATAATACATCAATTAACTCTTATACTAAGAATAACAAAGTTAAATGATTATTCTGTATTTTGCTTTTGTAAGTTGGAGACGCCACATGTGTAGGTTGGAAGCAATTTTAATTCTATAACGAACCATCAATTTTTTTTTTCATAACTGTGAACAGTAAACACCATTCATGATGGCGTGGTGGAGGAGTAAGAGGGGAGCATGTCCCTAGTAGAAAATAATAAAGTATGCAAAACAAAATTATATATGCTTTGAATTTATATACTTATTTCATATTTGATACCATCACGGAATTTCGCTTAAGACTTAGCACCTACAAGAAATACCAACTTAGTTTACATAAATGCTAAAAATAGGTTTAAGAATCATTTAGTTTCAATTTTTTAGCCCTCCCCTCCAGAAAATTATCCTAACGAATTGTTTACGTCTTACTTATGTCGTACGAACTTGAAAAGAGAGGCACCGATCATGAAATTGCACGTATTATTATAATTGTTGCTATCGTTTATCGTTTTACGTTTCGTGGGTGCGAATAAGCGATTTGTCCAACACGATAGAGAATTACTTTAATAATATAATACAGGTGTCACATAATTTATCAAGCATGCTCATCCACGTTAATCTTTAAATTATATGAATTCACCCAAATTTTGTTTTTTTTTTTTAATTTTAAAGTACCTAGACCATATTTTCAAGTACCTAGTTTGATTTTTAACTTACTATTTATGGAGTATCTTGCAGCGACAACACAATTTTCTCAAATGAGTACTATCTTTTCTATTGATAAATGATAATCGTTATGTACCTTATATTATATAAACAACAATTTAAAGAGTATATAAAATTTAAATCTGAAAAAAAAATGGAATTATTAATTAATGATAAGAGGTGAGGGGATGGATCATGCCCTATGAATTACCATTATATTAATAATGAAATAATAAGAAGTAACGTATATTATAACCTGACGAAACTTTTACAGCTATGATGGGTATTCGATATAATGTGATATCGTATTCCTATTAAATTATGTTCAAACGACGCCACCGTGTGATGTTCTTGCTGCTCGGACGTTACCGAGACGGCCTTGAATTTAATAATAATAATAAAAAAGTAGACCCTATCGCCGTTGTCAAGCGCGTTTATAGTATACCCGAAATATTTATGGCCCCAGAATGAATCCACCTATACATAATAAACGGACGACCGGGCCGCCATGTATACATGTATAATATTATTATTATTGTCACTATTGTATAAATGTGGAATAGTTTTTATACTTTCATCCAAAGAGAAACCTTAGTAAAATTACTATCGTTCCCAGTAAAACTATTTGAACAGCTTTGTTCCATATCATTTTATGATGGAGATATCTATGTAGTCATATATATGTAACCTACGTATATACTAATGCCAGTTCCGCTGCGTGTTTACATATTTTATTCTGTAGTATAAGTCAATATATCGTGCGCTGTTTCGTATTTGGAAATGTTTTATTCATATTCAAAAAATTATTTTTGACGAATTTTACCATAAAATAGCCGGTTTGCTATCTATCACTAAACATATTGTATTGAATCAATAGTGAGCTAATCGTCCCTTAAACATGATTTAGTGGACAATGGTTGGTGCATTCAATTTTATTGAATCATTAAATTAATTAGTTTTTCATGCAACCCGGCATGTCATATACCTATGTATGTGTAATTATTGTATTATTATTTAAGAAATTAAACAAATAATATTTATCATACTAGATATTAGAAGTATAAGTAATGGGTAATATTTTGAATGATAATAAGAAGAATAGTGTGCAATTAGTAGGTTTCTGGATTAGACCAGAAAATATACAAGTTCGTACATTATATTGTAACAAAGTAAGACAGTTCAACTTTTGAGTATCATATTTTTCTATTAATTATTGGTTTTATAATTTTTTCTTAAATACTTAATCTACGTTAGACGTTTAATCACTTGAATGTGACCGGGCAGTGATTACAGTTAACAGTTTACAGATTAATTGTATAGTCTGGCCGATAAAAAGGGGAACAAATTTATTTTTTTCTAATTATAAAATAATAATATTAATGTTCATACAAGTATTTAATATGCATCATCGTGTTCCCATATTACGTGCAACGCACATGACGTCGTTTAATGTTCTATCGTGTTTTTGTCGATTTACAATATTGTATTATAGATGTTATTATTGCAATTAAAATACCTAATGTAGTAATGTGGTTTTTTTTTTTTTTTAATCTGGTCGTCGAAAATTCGTTACGTCGTTTATTAGATTTCCAATGAAATTCATTTTTCATAAACCTACTAGACCGCGAAGCACGGCACTCTTGAACTTCCATTAAACGCAACACGCGTTTTTTTTTTTATCTCCGTTTTAGCGCTCGCGTTATAAATTATTATAATATTATCACCGCAGCCCGCCACTGCACAGCGTCCCGAAACAGCGTGCGCGTTACACGATATTACTATCCATCGTGTAATATCGAAATGGGTATTGGGACGTCGGGGATCATCTCATGTGGTGTAATTGGCTTATGGAAATAATCAAATATAAATAATAGACATTATTTATACTCGCACGCGGTCTATATGGATAAGCCGTTTTCGTTGGACAAGAAGTGTACGCAATCCACTGGTCCGTATAAAATAATAATAATAATAATAATAATAATAATGATAATGATAAAGTTAATGACTGCCCGCCCCGGAATATATACCAACGTGTGTGTGTGTGTGTGTGTGTGTGTGTGTGTGTGTGTGTGTGTGTGTGTGTGTTTGCGTCGTGTAGGTGTGTAGCGTAATACCATCATTTCCACAACACTTATCGAAATACCAATTATGACTGGAGCTGTTCATTTTTGATTGTTTTCAGATATCACCTATATAATATATACTTTGCGGGTTTCCACACGCCCCCGAAAACCAATCATTCGACGTATTAGTTTGCGCCGCGGAGAATAATGGTTTTCGACTGCTCAGCCCCCGAGATTATACCCGCTACTCAGTGCACGTTCATCGCGTAAAAGTTCGGTTAGGTTAAGTTATAGGTTTATGGTTTCCCTGTTCGGCGGATAGTTTTTATAATTGGTGTACTGCAGTATTACTCTCTATCTTTGTCCATCTATAATAATATAATATTGTATTAATGTATTATCTAAAAACAAAAAATGTGTAATGTCTCTCCAGCCGAAAATTCCGGGGTAAGTCGCTATCACAATTTATTAAATTATGTATATTATTATACATTATTATAAGTCACAAAACCGTTGTGTATAAAGCTCTTATTCGTACAAATCGATTAGTTATATCGTTATCCAGAAGTTTTACGTTCGGCAATTAAAACGTGCGACAGCAAAATAATGTAATGTGCGTGCATTTTATGCTTGTTGTGGGTATAATAATCATTTTAGAGTTTGCAGCGTGTAATCAATTTATAAGTCAGCTTTTAACGTATACACTGTACAGTTATATAAATATATATAATATTAAATATAATACGTATAGGTTTCTCGAGTTTTGTGTTTCTATAGCAAGCGTCCCGAGGTATAGAGGAGAGGAAGCGGTACACTAAAATGTATTTTATTTTTATTTTTAACTTTTGTATTATTTAAATGTCTAAAAGTTTCTACATCAAGGTGAAAAATCGTTCTCCGGTTCTATTGAAATAAATTGTTCACTTCAACGTTGATAATGTCTCAATGAACACTCGATACACTAAAAACGTTCGGAGCAGTTCAACCGCAGTCTGTTTAGTCTACTAAATAATTTATCACCGTAAACAACTGACAGATGTTTTATAAAAATAAAAAAGTATAGATTAATTAAGAACTCTATAGCCTATACATATTAATTCACTAAAACAAACCAAAAATAGACGTTATATTATAATATTAAAACTACCGTATTTTATATGGTTAAAGTATTTACCTACTTTTTTATACATTAAAAGTGCGAAAATGAAAACCAAGTTTTATAAGCAGTGTATAACTAATATTGATGATTAATAATATTAAACTCTATTGTTAAAAATAGAACAATATAAACATTATAAACACAATGGTACTGCGCTTCTAATTTATTTGAAATTTGAAAGGAATTATCTAATTAAATTTGATCTTAATTTCGGTAATTATTTTAAAGTATTTCAAGTGTTTGTCGTTTAATATTATTATATTAATAATGTTCAATTTAAATAATGCATTTATTTTTATTAAATGATATTATACTTATTGATTTTTATTGTTAAGAGTATATTTATACCTATAGTACCTACCTATACTGAGTTTTTTGTAGCACAGTAAATTTGAGTTTGAAAACTGTCTGTGAATTATATTTTAATATTTTCACTCGATTCTGTCCATGCATATAAAAACGCATTCTTTATGGAGGTACTGGTCAATAAAATCGGTTTAATATCTAAAAATTATACACCGTGTTTGTCCTCCTCAGCAAGTTTTTTTCTAATTAATACTGTTGAAAATCATTAAAAGTGTATTAGAGAGACTGCACATTATTTATTTTAATATAAATATTTGATTTTCGTTTACTAGTGACTAAAAATTAGTTTTGAAAATATTTCCAAAAACGTTAAAACCTCTCAAAAAAAATGATTTTTTACCTTTAAAAGAATCATCTTATTGTACTTGTCGAATAAACTTGAGTTGCACTATTGCAGAATAAAGACGACGACGTTAGATACTTGTTATCGTTTGTTTTTGATTTTTTTTTAAGCATCGTTATCAAAGTTGTCGTATAAATTTAAATCCGTATCGTTGACATATGTGTCGTTAAATTTATATATGTACACCATACCTTGATGTATAAGTATACGTCATATTCATATTATTATATTTTTTTTAAACCTGTATAATATAATAATCACACATTATATCTATCGAACCATTACTCATTATCGGAGTTTTTTTTTCATGCGTAGGTTTCTTCTGATTAACACTATTGACGTGCACTGCAATCTCTGTGGTCCACAACCGCTGGCATATAATATAAACACGTATACGGTATACCTCAAGGCGTCAACGACTTATCATTATGCGATTATAATACTATTATACTATTATAATATATAAATATGCATAATATACACCTGTTATATTGTAACAACAATTATTATTGTCACTCACGTATAGTGATAGGTAAACTAAAAAACTTGACGGATTATCATTTATCGGATGTATATAAATTTATGTGCATGAAAATTTATGATAATTATAGTACCGTTCAGTGGTCGAAATTCTATCAGAAAATAATAGTATTTAATAACTCATTAATTTATACGGTTAAAATCAATGTAAAACATTATTTTATTTTGTTTTTTCTTGAATTTAAATTAAAAATAAAATGTTTTATTACTTCAAGTTCAAAATGAAAATTATTTTAGTTATTTTTGCTCTTTGTGGATTTTCAACAATTTTCAACAATTTTTTTAATACAAAATGCACCAACTTTTATCAAAGCACCATTTTGAATGATAATGCCTTTTCTTTCAGCCGTAATTACTGTGTATTTTGTTTATGTGGATTTGAGAGAGACACGGCTATAGCAGAGAAAAATAAAAGATAATTAAATATAAATTAAATCTAAAATAATGGTATTAAAACATTAATGTAGTACTATAATAGTAATAATTATAGTATGGCTTAAAATGTATAACGACGTGGCTGGTCTGTATTTTTGGTATTCGAATCAAAGTATCGAAAACCGATAATGAATATGCTAACCGTACTAGTAGTCTATAACTAGCTGTTTCTAAAAAGATGTTTGGTATCGCGAATTATAATTTATTGCCGTACATTTTAGTCACTATTTTTTTTACTGCAGTCTGATATTTGTGATTTTCATAATTCCATTAGATGCCAGAGTCGGATTACAGGAATAATGTTAGCAGGGTTATAGACTTTTGGTGAGATCCTTTTACCCAAAAGATTTTTTGTTTTTTAATTCAGATTTAGTAATGTTTTTTCAATACATAGGTACTTATATATAAAATACACGTTTGCATATTTTAGTATTGCCACAAATAACCAATTACAATTTTAATTCTCATTCAAACTTTATTTCATATATTTTAGTAGTCAACGATTAAAAAATACTGTTTATTGATAACATAGAACAATTGTTTTAATTTTTGCTTTATACTAATTTACTCAAACTAACGTGACTTTATATTTTAAGTCATTCATAAAATAAACAAAATTATAAATCTTAAAATAAAAATTTCTGTAACTTGTTAGCTACTCTAGTTTAAAAAAATCCAACAAAACACAAAACACAATTGTGCTTTTCAATTTATAACATCAATAACCGTGGGAAAATGTCTATTTCTTCAATAAATTATTAAAATTAGTTAAATTGTAATTATTCATTAAAAGAGTATGGGGTAAAGTTAGAGCTGGTACCGATATAAATTCCTACACATATATTGACGTTTTGCGATACATTATCGACTTACCAATACCTAAAATGATGCATGTAAATATTTAGTCAGTGGGTTCGTCACCATAGTGCGTTTTAATTTGTAAAAGAGTTACAAATAAATCTTACAAAATTGTATATTTTTATTAAGTCATATATTATTATACCTATAGTATCACCCCGTTTAAAGAGCGCCTCTCATTGTTCTTATTCATGATGTTCAGCGTTTGTAAAAACTTCCGGCACTAGTCTTTAATTGTGTGTACTCGTATTAGGTAGGCATACGTGTTTGAATATTTTTAATTAAAAAAATTTAGTTGTTTCAAAATATATATTATATTGTTAAAACTGCCTACACGCAACTCCTTAATTATAAGCGCCTCCCGAGACGTTAACTTTGGTAACGTGGGCGAAAAGGAATAGATTATATTCGGGTGAAAGGTACCTATGCGTTACGCCCGTCCATGCCTATATAATATGAGGCTTGTGTTGTGGTCACGTCTACTATTATAGAATGTCATCGTCATAATAATGTATAATATTATTACATTAATATACCTACCTTCATTATTATTATTATTATTATTATTATCGTGGTCTAAAAAAGTACTGTAAATTATTAAGTCAATTACTTCGGGAAACGATCGTGCCTCGTCAATAATATTTGCGATAGGTTTTTTCGGTTAGGTATTATTTAGGCTCTCGACGAGGGATAATTTTTCTTCTCCGTTTCCATTGCGGTCGGATTGCGGAATATTAATATTCTTGAATATTAAAACCTCATTATTGATGTTATTATACTTGATAAACATTTTAACAATGTTTATTCATTGTATACGCCATCTCTGATTTTTTCTTCGGCTTCCGTTTCCGTTTCCGTACCTACCTATAATATACGTATATTATACACATAATAATAATATGATAGGTAATATATTATAATATAGCATTATACGCATTTCGCACATAACAGGGAAATGTGCGTCTTACACATTATTATTATTGTTACAAGAGCTGCTGAGCGGTTGTTCTCTTCATAAGGTAGGCGTATAATATGCGTGATATAGGTATATTTTTTCTTGCTATAAACATGTGAATTTTTTAATTTATAACTTATCCACCTGTTCAGAAGGTATTCGCATATTTTGGACCTTTATGTCACCAACCACCGTGCGACATCGTCTAAAGATATTTGATCTGATCGGAGACAATTGACAATGTTCGGACGTCGAATAGCGATACAAGAAATTCGATACGATTCTATACTATCTTTTAGTTTGTTCTAATCATTTTTTGAAACCTAAATGAGCCTATCGAGTATTGTTATAACGGGTTTTAGCTATATGTATTTATTTGGCTTAATGAGTATATAATAGCGTTGCATAAAAGTAAGACATCAATACTTACATGAATATAAGTGTTCACTTAGTACGCATGTGGAACTAAAAAAAAATAATTTTAATTTTAATCCCACATTATTATTATTTATTTATTTTTATTTAAAAATATGCCGCAACTACCAGGGTTATTGATGTTTCTAAAATATTATTATTTATGTTAGCATATTAATGAGAATAAAATTTATTTTTGATCAATACTGGTGCATAGCATTATAAAGTAATTTTATTGGTTTAATTACTATACCTTCCTGTATATATCTTGCGGCCTAATTTGTTTTGTATTTTTGTTATGCAAATATACTCAAGTATTTTTAATTACTACCGATTCCCTTTCAACCTTTTTCCTAATTACTTATAATCATAATCATTTTGTAGTTTAATTGATTTTTTAACAAAAAAAAGTCGTTGTATTTTATTTACACAAAAGAACCTATAAATATTATATGTCAACATTTTATATGTTTTCCAATAAATACTGGTTTATACAACTGTTATATTTTTAAAACTAGAATTTGATACTTTAAAAATTATTTTAAATTTCAAGAGCATCATCATACTTAAAATAAATTACTTATTACATTTGTTATACATATAAGCAAGTTTGAAATAGGTATCCCTATTATACACATATTAAAAAATTACACATAAAATACGTACTCCATGATATATGATCGAGAATAATAAAATGATAATATTTTAATTTACATTAATGTTTGAATACATTGTATTTGTTATTGTTAATTTATTAACTGTTTTTTATGTCGTACTATTACACTAAACTCAATATAAACATTAATTCAATCGCAATAATCAACTTATTGCAAAAGTCGATTTTATGCACTTGTATATACTTGCAATTTGGCGTCTCATTATTTTCTTGACATTGTTCACATTTGAGTCCTTGACAGATCAAAAGTAAATTATACTCTGGCATACGAATATATAATGAAAATAAAAACAATTCAAACTAATATAATCATAATGAATTCAAATTTTAGTTTTTGCGCATTAACGGGCATTGTATAATATACAAGGACGAGGAGTGGAGAGCACAGTTAGGGTCAATGTAAAATGCTCATAATAATCATTATTATTATTATTATATAAGTTATTAATTAATATTTTTTTTAAATGTACTTATAATTATTTTATTTCAAAATCAATAGTTAAAATAAGTTTTATGAACTTATTTAAAACACAAAAGTTTACATTTTGTATTGACAAAATGTGGTTATAAATTAAAACTTACTAAAGTAAGGGGAACTAAAATCTACTAGAAAAGAATTAGATAGATAAATATTATGTGTTTAAATCATTACCAATTAATAATTTATTATTGTTTACATCTATTTGGTTCGATTGCTAACTAGTTATTTTTATTTGGTTTAAAACCTGAAGGCTGTAGTATTGAAATAATACTACATTGCACTTTTTAATAGATTCGTGTAAAATATATTATGAAACTGTGATAAGTTATTATTTTTTAATGTCAACGTGTTTGATAACGTAGTCACAATAATGATTTATACCACTGGTTTATTTATGTTATAAAATATTTAATATTATAAATTATATTATCTGCTTTCAATTTTTAAATGGAATCTACAAAAATTACGTTTCGTGTGAAGACATCAAATTCTATTGCAGATGCAATATATTATAACCATATTATGTCACTCAAAGTATTTTCAAAATAATATAATTCCACATTGTTTAAGTATATTATAATAATAATTAGTATTTAGTTCCATTAACTAATGAAAAAGTTTTAAGTAAATTAACTTTTAGTCGTCAGCCAAACTATTTAATACTATTAAAGAAAATTCATGTTTGAGCGTACATCAAAAGATTTTGACGTGGAAAAGACTCAATACTTTAAAAACGCTAATGACTACGTATTTGTGAAGTTATGTCGGAAAGTGTGTTCTTGACGTTTTCGTAATTCGCTTTATTATTCTCGTACACTGATGATTTTTCGAATAACTTTATTCTGTAATAAATTAAAGAATCATACACAAAGTCCTAAATTGAGTGAAAATCTAAAATATAAGATGGTTGTCATCACAATGTTCTTCAAGCTTAACTATAGACAGCAGCGGCGAGCCAAGTGTCACAACTAGCCTAATAGGTTAGAAAGGCTCTAAAAGTATGTCTGAAAGTTCTAAACTGAGCACACCGATACGGTTTTTAGAATATCATTGTATAGCTTTCGTAAAGGACTACGGAGAAACGTGTAACCAATGTTATTAACAATATCTTGATCATATATTTTTACGACATTATTACGTGGACGTTTTTTATATGCTCATGTACGCCCGATCACCTATGCGCATATGATATACCATATTGCCATAAATACTTGACATTATTTACGTCACTATTATGTCTCCATAGGGTACCACTAACCCTTTTCTTAGATATGGACTTCTCATGAATAAGAAGGATGGACGGGCTCCCCAACCAATTCCACCACTCCACCTGTTTTGACCCCCGTAGAATAAATTTTACTCCTGGCGAGCATGCGGTATACCCGCCATAGAAAGTCAAACTTCCTGTGCTTGTACTTGTCGTCTGGTTCCAGCCAATATTACTATTACGAGTAAGTACTCGAGTATAAAATAAGATCTTATATCATAATCTTTGTCAACCATGTTTAAAAATTATATACAATAGCTAATAACATGATGTAAGTTATGTAACTACTACACGTTCACCTCTCGTGTTTATAATATAATAATAATAATAATAATACGAGTAATTAACAGACTTTCAAGATCATTAACACCGACGGTGCCAGATTTACATAAAATCTCGTTCGAAATTATTTTTACACCGCAGAGACGACGATTTAGCCAAAATTTACAAGACCCTCGTAGTCTGCAGTTGTGTGTGTTGTTGTTTACATATAATATATATTAATATATATGTATATATATATGTTATACTTGTATGTGTTGTGTCATAGGTATAAAATAAGAGGTATTACTAATGCGTATATTATATATTATTATATATTGTGTGCAAGTCGACCGTTTCCGTGCGACAGCAAAGTTTAATGAACCGCTAAAATTAATAGCCTCGACATTGAAACAATGGAGTCTGGTATGGTTGGTTTCTCTCTGCAACATAATAGTCGGTAGAGAGTAGGTATAGCTGGTATAGTATCGTAACTCGTACAGACGACGGCACTGAAATGAAACATTTATATTGTATAACTCCGGATTCTATAGCAATTAAAAAATTTATTATATTAATTTCCAAACAATTACATTGGATAATCTGTTAAGTTGTATTAGTTGTATATTATTGACTATTGTTTGTACAGATATGCACCAGCATAAAACTATAAACCTATAATTATAGGTATATTAATAGGCGTGTTTTGGCGGCGCAGTTTTGAGCAAATTGTTTACTAGTTTGAGCGAACAAACTGATACCTAATTAGGTATACAGATAACCAGATAACCAGATTGCTGAAAACTGCATCTCCAAAACACGCCTATTGTTTAGACATAAACAGTGTATGAGCTTAAGATATATTATAATATATTGATGTCTTCGCGGTTGCCATATCTACACATTAAATATCATGCTCTTCAAAGTGTTAAAAGTTCAATATTTGTTCATTGTGAATATTTATAATAGCCATTATATTAATATTTATATAACTTTCATCAACTAAAAACATTTTAAGCAGAACACAATATATAACGTTGAAATGTAAGTTAATTGCTGAATTGTCGAGTTTTAATAATTTTGATATTTTTGAAAATTTAAAGCTCATTTATTTAAAAAATATAAACTATATATATGTATAGTAAATCGTGTTGGAATATTGTATGCGAGAAAACTATTTCAAAGTATTTAAGCTCGGTACAGTGTCCCGCGTGATGCGTACCTATAACTTCCAACCGAATATTTCACCGTAAACACTGAGTGCACATTCCCACGGGACTCGCGCGTTACCCGTCAATCATATTATAAATATTATTATCGTCGTATGCGCGTGTACGTAATAAGTATTAAATATTTATACAATTTGTATTTATTTATTTTATTTTGAAAATGTTAACCGCCATTCGAAGTTTTGCATTGATTCAAAAAAAAAAAATATAAGGTATAATAATAATTAGGTACTTACTTAATAAGAAATAACATATATCGATAATAAATACAGGTATAGAATGCACATTCAAATTTAAAGAAAAATAAATACATCCCTAATACAAGCGGTTAATAGTAATAAATATTTAAGCATTATGTATACAGATTATTCATTAACAATGTTTACGGACGGAAAATGTAAAACACTAAACACCTTCTAATAAAATGAACCTACCTATAACTACGCACACCACAAACGAACACCGTCGACGACTCCGCGTAATAATAGACACTTGCTGCACATCATACAGAATTGCTTGTTAATTAATAATAATTATACAGTGAACGGACTATAGAAGACCTACGCTAAAGCCTTACGCCGTAATAGGTGCAATAGTGTGTAGAATATAATATATACAACTATACCGGGTATAAAAAAAATATACGATTTGCTGTTCGTCTACACTTTTGTGCACTGTTTTTTTTTCCCCCGAGACTTTGAAAACTTCACGTGTACATTATTTTGAACGCTGCAGTACTATTATTATTATACTGTGACATTGCAAGTCGACTGTTGTAATATTTATGTGAAAACGACGACGATATAGTCGATCCGTATAAACGAACTCGCCTTGTGCACGAACGATGATGCTCTACGGTCGTATTTCATCTATCTATACCGCCGCCGCCGCCGCCGCAGCTCGTTCATTTAATCTCGTCCGATCCGCCAGCGCATCTCATTGTATGCTAATACCCGACGCGAGCAATAAATAAACCATCGGAAATCGACAGGGAGAGCTTTTTTTCGCTAAGTAAATATTATATACTTTTTATTCCTCTCTTTGCGTAACATAACATTATCGTGTTATGCGCACATGTTCGCCAGACGCAATACTGCCGGTTGGTGTACCCGCTGAGCGAGAGATTACGACAGTGATCACTTAGCTGCGAGTCCGATCTTAAAGTTTGTTCAATGAGCAAAGACGTTGTGTATAAGAATATTGTACCTATAGTTTATTAGTATGATATATTGTTATATGCATAAACCGGGTGGAGCTTTTACGGAAGAGCCACATAATAATTACGAAAACTGTACTTACGTTTATGAAAATATTTTTTTAAGTTTCTTACTTTTTTTTTAATTACAGCATTCATTATTAATTTCATGTACAGAATAAATTTTGTTCTTCTAAGAATTCTGGTACAAAAAAAAAAATTATTTCAACAAGCATTTACTCGAATATTATTTTAAGTTCAAACGATTGGAGTTGGATCATCATAAATAATTATATACGTTGAATATGTATATATGTTGTCAATATTGTATTAATTTCTAGATAAATTACATTTTTAAATTGGTTGGTATGATTAAAATATAAGGGTATGATCTAACTACGTTTCGCGATAATTTAAATGTTTTACTAATGAACTATCGTCTATACTAGTTTTGAGTTTAATTATTAATAATTAATAAACCAAAATCTTCTTAATTATTTTTTTCGTCATCATTTGCCATGATTTATATCTCGTTTTTCGAGGATACGTTGTTTAAAATATTGTTTCAGCCGATACTTTATGCGTCCTAAAATAGTAAACAATAATATTTTACACATATTTAATATTTCTCATTATAATGTTTGATATAATATTACTTGTTTTTATAGGCATACATTTCTGTAATTCTAAGTATTAAAGGTTCAAACAAATAACATTTGCATGTACTTTAATTTTTCAAAAACAACATTTCTAAAAAAATGTAAAAGTACACTTGGAAATAATGAGTGTTTATTGTTAAAATAAATACCATTTATGTATATTATTTATTATTTGCAGCAATTTTAATCTGAAAAAATATAAGAATAAATGTATTATGTAGGATTTGTGGATTTTCGATTTCTACCTGTAGACTATAGCTCAAAAATACGATTTTCACACTTTATTAGATGTAATAAAAACTTTCTGTGTAGGGTTTATTGTTATTTGTTACACGTGACTTTTTATACTTTAGACATTGTATTATATACCTACGCTTTGTCACTATTGTAACTTTTAGCTAAGCCAATGCTATCTGTTGGATAAACAAAGTACTGTTATAAAAAGATATTATAATATATTTATAAGTATTACTGCGGTATTATACATTTATACGCCTTCGTTGTGATATTGTAAAAATAAACTTTTCCCTAAATATGACCAACAAACTTAATTTTTTAAGCTTAATCATATTTACAAACCAATTAGGTATTTTTATTTTATTTAGAAATACGCCTCAACTGAACTGCCAGGGTTATTGGCGTTTAAGATATACATGTTACAGTTTAATTATAATTTACTTAATGATACTAGAGCATAAAGAAGAAAAAAAAAGAAAAAAAGAAAAGTATATAAGATAATTATTTGATACAAATAAATATATAATAATATGAATTGTATAATTAGGTATTTTATTCAGAGCTTTAATGCGTATATTTGCATCATACTCTATAAGCAGGTGCCTATACTATAAATTCAGATGATATTGTACCTAATATGTGCATTACAATTTAACATTTTTAAACGAACGTTATTAAATTATTATCTAACCATTTCCGAAGACAATATTACAGTGAGAGGTGTGACGGTCGACCGAAGCTTATAATTTCGGATACCGTCTGCACGTCACGTCGTGTTATCTGTGTACTTATACTATACATGTTGTACACTCGAATTTAAAATCGCATGCCGGTTTTTGCCCTTTTTATTTTGGCGTTCCAGTTTTAAAATTTAAAAAAAAAATAACATTAAATGTTGTATTGTTCAAAACGGTACTATAATTATAGATTTGATAATACAAAGTGAAGCCAGACGGAACGCGTTCGTCCAGTACGTGTAATTTAAAATTAAAACGAACAAAATTTTAATCGAGGTAATGAAACGATCCTATAATGATAATACGAGAGAATTTTAAACGCAAAATTCACTACGACGTTATTTCATTGAATATAGATATAGGTATACAATTACGCTTGGATATTTATACACACATATATTTTTTTTTTAATTGTATCCGGGACAAGGCAGAACTACTCATCAAATGATATTATAATTCAAAATGTTGCAACAATGGGGATATATTTGAAAACAAATAACGATATCATTTAATTTGTGTCAGAAAATAAAATCCTATGAAACGAACGAAATTTGAATTTTAAATACTTATACTTCGAGTGCTAAAGCACATGGAACATGCAATTAATATTTAATAGTGGGAATAAGTAATATGTTGGTACCTATATAGTATATATATTTAACATATATATATTTTATTATTTATTATTATGTATTATAAATATTCTTTTTTTAACTAAGTAACTTTCACTTTTCAGTAAGTACTTAACTACTACAACTCAACGATTAAATAAAATATGCATTTGCGCTGATAATATTACACAATAATATAATAATAAACATAATTAGTCAAACCAATAATTATAGTACTGTTATAACTTATAATATATCACTTACATTATCAGTAGGTACTCAGTGCTTCCCTATACCGAACGTGCAAATACTATAATTCCGGAATTCGTGTTATTGTTCTCAATGAAATTATTCACTATAATATTATTCAATTGTAATAATGATTAAAATATTTGTCGGTGATAGTATATTATTATAAATGTAGGTATTTAATTGTATTGTGATCTAAGATTCAGTATTACAACTTGGCAAGCTCCTTAATGCCGAAACATCACGACATGTTGTATCTTCAATAACTCTCCTGGGTTGTGTAAATCACCGATTAGTGGTTTTGGAAATTGTATTACAGTTCTGGACTTCTGGTGTTAAGGTATCTCAGAGAGCTAACCATGGAGTAGAACGTACGTTTAAATTGGTATACATGTGTATAAAATATCACTCGATGTATTTAGAACAATACCAAATGTCTATGCGCGTGCAGTTGTGATAGATCGATCCCTATAGCTGTTTTTAAATGGGCAATAAACCTAATATTTATTTCATAAAGTCTGTTTTTTCGTTATTTGTATACGAAAAATCGTGTTTTGTTGTTATATTGACACTACCTATTATCTAAAGTTGTGAATTTGTTTTTAAACATTTTTATACTCCATATGATATAATACTTCTAAGTAAATTTAAAGAAATCTAATTATGAATTTAAATTTTTAATACCTAATCATTACGATCTTTACATTAAAGGAGGTTAATACGATTTTATGCACATATTAATGTACCTATATATAAAGCATAGTTGATAAAATCACAAGTGAAGTTTAAATTAAAAAGTTTTGATTTCGATTCGTTCAAAATGTTTTGTAACTTTAAATAATAGATACATAATGCATCTTTCCTTTTTACGTAAAAATAATTTGAAAATGTTATAGATTGTGACCGAACACCATAATGTAAATCATACACCCAAGATCGGTCGTATTTCATTTCGTCGAATTTATTTTTCCGCTGTCTCATTTCTCATAATTTATTTTTTTATTAAATGTGCTAATGATAACTAAAGTTAAATGTATAAAATATTAAATTATTCATATTTATTCCACTCGGTCACGTAATTGTTTCTACTTTACTATTATACTTGATTTAAATTGTAGAGCGGGTAGACAATATTTAATCATCTGTCCGATGGCTTACATAAACGCTATACGATCATATATATTTAAAATTATAGTGTTACTGCCTAGGTATATATTATAAAATGAGTAGGGCAAATTATAGTACATAATGTAACAGCAGTTATACGTTGCATGCATACAAATTACAAGTAACTCTAATTTTAGGAATCTTAGTATGTATCTATAGTATTCTAGTTACAAATTGTACGTTACACTGTTCCACCTTATATTTATTCAGAGTAGCTGAATACTTGATAAAACACTTAACGTGCTTATAAAATATTTATATATAAGTGAATTATAGACAATATTATATAATTTCAAAAATGTGTTGGTCCATTGGGTCTGTTTGTAGACATTTGAAATCGTCAAGGTTTTTAATTTTTTTTTACTGATGCAATTTGTATTTTTTAGTTTGAAAACTTGACAATTTAATACAAAATTCCTCTTAAGTTGTTCTTATAAGGAAATACAAATACATCAACAATTTATAGTCTCAATTTGTTTTATAAGCTTTTGAAGTTAAAATGTTGATCACATTAGATGTTCAAACGTATTTTTTAATTTGTTGTTGCTCAAAAAATATCAATCGTATAGTAATTTGAAAGTTCTACTATAGGTAGGCGACATAAAAAAAAAAATGATAAGTACAATGTAATATATCCATTATCCATACGAATTTGTTACCGCCACTACTACGCGTTATCTCCATTCTGTTTTATTTATATACTTATCAGTGATTTATCAACGTATAACTTCAGATGGAATAGTACTAGGGCTTGTTTCGCATGATAAATCGTCCATTGTGTACATCGCTGAACACATCGAATCCTGCATGTTTTGAAACAAAAATAATTCGGGAAATAGACACCCTGTGGCGAAATAGGACGGCGGCGAAATTGGAACTGACCCCAACATTTGTCATAGGCGCGGTGCAAAGGAAACAAAACGTATATACCTAACCATAGATATATATTATAACAACCTGCGGTATACCATATATCACCAGGAAAAGACGCTGGCCCCATCCAACGACCCGACGAGACGCAGAGGTATACGATGAATTCACGCACAAGCATATCGTCGTACATAATATTAGGTATACTCGTATTATATTATATTTTGTATCGGTTAGTATATCGTCGTATAGTGACTTCCTCTCGATTTCTCCGGCGGCGGCGGCGGGATATAGGCACTTTCAATTGACCGGCCGCAGGAAACCACAGATACGCGTATAGTCATACACGAGTAAAAATTCTTGTGCGCACACATTATAATATATTGTGACGTATCTGTATATGTATAATAGCAATATGTATACATATACACAATTATTATAATATCACATCGATCGTTTCCGGTCTCACGGAGTTACGGTTGCAAACGCAGCCGCGGCGAGTCGTCTCGTCTTCCGTTTTTTTTCCGTCGCAATAACGTAACGTTACAGAAGTATAACTGTGTGACTGCTTATACATCGACCAGTAAATATATATATATTTACTGGTCGAGGTATAGATATAGATAATATTATTATGTTTAGGTGTAATACCTGTGTGCTGCGTGACGGTGGTACGAGACGCGGTCTCCGCCGCCGGTTTTCTCCGCGCGCGCGCGCCCCCCTCATCGGGCGGGGCACCCCACTCGGAGTCGTCGTTTCCGGTGGCGCTGCTCGCAGGGACACCGACCGAAGGCGGGAGACCGCTAGGTAGGAAGGGTTTACCTGCTGCACAGTTTATTATTATTATTATTATTATTATTATTATTACAATGTATAATAATGTAATATTCATAGAAAATGGGATATACGGTTCGGCGGTCTTCCATTGAGTCATCCGAGTGTATACGCGCGGCGACACCGCCGCCGCCACTGGACGGTCCACTTGTTACGGTGACCTTGACTGAACCGTCACTGCGTTATTCCCGCATAAGTGTATTATAATAATTTATAACAACAATATTAGACATAATATAATATATATATATATATATATATGTATGTGTATTATATTAGAATATTATATACATACAATATACCTACACATAAACACAGGTATTACACTATTACCTATATATGTGACTACCTATTTATACCTGTTACTCGCTCGCACGGACAGTGTTTTCTTCTCCTCTCATTTCATTACTATTGCACAATTTTTTTTTTAATTTTCCAACTCGATTTGTCATTGCCGATAAGTATACATTATACTCATTATATATATGGTACATAATTATTGGTACTTGTCGTGATGTTGACATGTCTCAGATATTCTCTGTATAATATAATATTGTCAGTGTCGTTTTAAATTTCCCTAATGCATTTTATTCGTCTTTTCAAATTTTGCAACCAGCAATATTATTATAATTTCACATGTACACGTGTCAGATTAATAGATATAATGTAATTAACGAACATAATACAACATACGGTATTAACTATTATGTAGTAGATATATACTTGTTATGTGGATATGAAAGATGAAATCACTACCACCACACACTGATCATACACCCATAATATAATATTATATAAATTATCAAACTGAATAAAAGAAGGTTAGGCTCACGTGAGTCACTCACTATGCAATCACCGATTACTATTTCCGGTATTCCACGCTCCGAAAATATAGATACCTACCTACCCATAGAAAATTATTATTTCCACAATACCACAAAGTAAAGTCACAGATAAAATCAGTTAGATGTAGTATGTATTTTAAGATACAAAAACTAATAACTATAATATTATAATAATTTAGGATTAAAAACTAGTGTTATAATTATTATTATATTATAACAATAATTGTTTTTTCGATCAAGGATATTTTTATTGACCCATCAATGTTTTTGAAAATTATTTATGTACCAGTAGTACTTACTAAATAATCGTATTTGTATTCTTATCTTTTATATATTACACCTTAAGGTTCATATTATATGCTCTACATGAAATAGGTTTACGTTCAAATGTCAATGTGGCTGACCGCCGATTCATATTGTTACTTATGAGTTGTGATTATGACAATTTTGATTACTATCAAATAAGATATGCTTGGTATCTTCATAGGTGTATAATATGTAGGAATGTATTGTTTTTAAATTGAGTTTAGATTTATAAATATTAACTTGAAATGTGTGTAGTATATCACACATTTGGTATAACGTTCAACAAATGGACACGAAAATCAACTACGAATTACAACTGTACGACATTTTATTTTAATTGTAATAGATTTAAGTATTAAACCAGTATTAAAACGAACAAAATGAGGAAATTACTTATTTAATATTTGTAATCGATTATATCTGCAGTTTAAATATCAGAGTCTTATTTTCACCAAATAGCCAACACAGTCAACAGTCAATTTTATCAAACTAAGTTTTAATGATAAAAAAAAATACGTTGCATGAGTGTGAATTTGTCCAGGAACCTTTTTCCATTAAAAAAAAACGTGTACCTAAAGCATATTTTGCGGCCATTTCTCATTACTCATTTAATAACTATTATCAGCTACCTATCACATTTGTTGATTTCTTATTTAATAAATAATACTATTATTACATTAATTCTTGGTATCACCGATCTTAGATAAATAAACAAGAAATAAATTTACTATTCAATTATTTTAAATATGATTAGAAAGTTATAAATAAATGTTTTCTTTTTTTGAATTAAGGATTCATCTACTAAAGTCATTAACCTGGTACTGTATGGGGGGGGGGGGTGGTTAGTTGGAACACGTTTGTATGAGTGACAAGGATGTATTGCTAAAAACCAGGATGGTCACCCATCCGAGTGCTAGCAACGACGGCCGCTGCGTAAGCTCAGAGTGTTTCCAGAGATTGAGCGCACGACCACACCTCAACAAGTCACTATAAATATATTGTTACACCACCAATGCAACATTTTATTAATTCAAATAGTTCAATAATAATCCTAAATCATTGTTATCTTGGTGAAATAGTACTTATTTATTCGAGACAATCGAAGCATAAAAATAAATGAACGGAAAACATTTTAATATGTCATATTATAAGGCCAGAATTTACACAAGGTTCTAAAGGAGCTATTAAGAGCGCAGTATTGAGTACTCCGAAATGAGGGCTCTAGTCTTTTCAGTTACATCTAAAAAAATATTCACAATACAAAATTATACCAACGGATATGAAATAATGCAAAAATATTGATTCAAATTAAGAATCATATTGTAAAATATAGGGGTGCCGTAAAAAATAGCCCTGGAGGGCCAACACTCAACCCAGTCTTTCCCACTACCTAGTACACTTATGTAAAACTGTAATGAATTAATTATTGTTTGTAAGCCCATGATTATGAAGTTCCCAAGCCACATGCCCATATCCCGAGTATATTGAACAATAAAATTGGAATATTTTTAAATCACTTTATGCATGCATTGCATGAATAATATATTTATCTTCGTGATTGTCGTATATATTTAATATACGTAGAACATCCATTCAAAGGAAACAATTTAATTTTAATATATAAATGTATGATAATGTTTGAAAAAATATTACTTGGCGCTACCTTATGGTATTAGCTGACTTGTTCCTTTAAGTTTAATGTTGTCAGTATTCTATTGACTACGTTTAGGGATGCCAAGAGAATATCTACACAATTTATATTTTGTTTTAAGAAAAACTATACTTGATTTTTTGCCTTCCAAAATATTTAAATATCTGTGTATACATATAATATTATACTCACGTGGCTATTATATTAGGATTTATATTTTTTTAAATTATTATATGAGAAGCAAGTTTGATGATTGGTAGGTAATTAGATTAATAACTGTATGGTTAGATTACTAACCACTAAGTAAGTAGGATGGCTCTCAGCAGTGCCACAAGACAAAATGTACACTTTTATAATATTTAAATTCATTTCAGAACTTTATAGAAATTTTTTTTCAATTGAGTACCTATCTCATTGGTCTTAAATATTGTCTAAAATTAGTTTTTTGTAATTTATGTACAGTACTTTCCAGGAAATTATTTTCCATTTCGCTAATGCATTAAATAAAAAAAATAAGACTGTAGTTACATGCCATTATTTAAAAAACAGAAGTTTATATAATTTGTTCGGCCTAGTGCCATGGAAATTGTGGACTACTTTATTAAAATAATATGAAATGTACATTTTTATAAGATTAAAACGATCATAACCTAATATTAAGCATAATTTTCTCCAAAATGACCGTATCGGTTCATAGAGTCATAATTTATAAATATATAATATTATAATTGAACGTCCAAGTATTTTCGTTCGAATCGAAAGTGATATAACAGTTTGAACTCAAGTATTGCGTGCGGCACGTCATGAATTAAAAGAAAATTATATATACTTATACTGACGGACGGTTACCTGCACACACACACACTCACTCACACACTTACACATCTTATATGTCATAAGATATATATTATACATATAATCGGTTTGATTTTCGGGTATAGGCACATTTTGGCTTCGGCAACATACGAAGACCCGATTGTATGTGGGGCTATATATAATATTAAACACACACACACACTCAGAGTTACAACGATGTGCACTTTTGACTTTTGTGTCTGGGCCGGGAAACCTTTTCGGTAGTTAGCACCACTGCAGGTTATAATCGGAATCCATTGTAAAGTTTCTCGGTCTCGACATTTTCAGACGAGTGTGCAAAAATATAAATAGGAATTCACACATAATAATATAATAACAATATGTTGTGTATTTTACACATTATCATTCAGAAATAAGTGTTATATTAGCTTAAAGTAATAATAATATAATATTTGTAAAAACATGTATTTATGACATGTTGTACATGACAAAAATAATATGTGCAACGTTTTAAAATTAACACTTAAATAATAATTGAATTTCAGTGGGAAACAGTCGGAAACATTTGCACCATAGATTTTAATTGAGTATTAGTTTATTGGCGGATTTCTAAATAAGTGTCAAAACTGCGTGGGTAAAATTTCATATTTCCTGGTTATACTGCAGGAGCTATACGTTTGTATTATTAAAATAAATTAACGTTGTTTTTCAAGCCCGTTAAATATCGCTATTACTATTGGCTAAAATTACCTATTGTAGGTTTATTGCATGCACGCATACAATTAAAGTTGACATTGGAAGCAAGTTATAATTCTTGTTAATTCAATTGAAATCGAGTAAAAAGTATTCAAAATATATGCTAATGAATGCAATAAGAACCATTTTAAACATTGTATGATGCCGTATGTAGACTCTTGACGGCAATACTTAAATACAATTCAGAAATGCGTTGTAAACATTTAATAATATAATTTTTTAATTAAAACTTATACTATTAAAAAAAAATTCTAATTTATTTTATTGCGGTTTTGTTATTCGCCATTGAATGTACGAATGAAATTGAAATACTTCAGAAACCGCATGAAGTGCAAAAAAAAATAACGTTAGTATATACAAACATATTGCATTACGTTGGTAGGTCTTGTAATCTAAAAGTCGGTCGGAATAATTAATTTATTATAATAGATTATATATATATATATACTTTTTAAGTTAACGCGTCCATAAATTCACATAATATATTCACTATAAGTTATTTATTGTTTGAAGGAAATTATCGTAGAATTCACTACCCAGACGAAAAGGCTTAAAAAAGAGTAGCATTACATATATTTCCAATAAATATGAGATCGCATATTTACCTTTCCCACATCAAAATATCAGCTGCCCCGTCAGTTTAAATTAATTCCCTACCAATATCTTGAGCATCTTGATATTTACCTCTCTTGGCAGACGTGGACGTCGGTACACTGTAATCGATCTGTAGTCGTCATTAATTGTTTAACTCGACCTGTTATTCTCCATCGGAATAACCGACACTATATGAAAATCAGTCAAATTATTAACCCGATGGAAGTCATCGCTTGTTACCAAACTAATGCGGATCGAGTATAAAGCACGTCCAGAGGTTAAGACAATATATCGCCAGAACCTACAACCTACGACCTAGTTATCACAAGTGGATATAAATGTCAGCCCGACATAATCGATTTCTTTACCACAAATGACAAATCAACCTAACCATTGGCACACTAAAATAAATGATCGCAATGACTCGGCGTACGACCCACACATATTTCCTACAACGGTAAATACCTACATGCAGGACTCAAATATAGACCATTACACTAAGGCGTCCAAATAATAGATACATCAGATCGAACTTTCTAAGACTCGAAACTAATTTTATAATAAAATATTGTATAAGAAAACCAGTCTAAGCTTATTGTTTATTAATATTTTAATATTCAAATCGATAATTTCCACTCTTTCGGTGAGGTAGTTAGTAATAATTAATAACTTCCAATACTGATAGATACGGCCTATACTTACATCTGAAATGCTTACAAGGAACTAACTTAGTGCTAAGTCCTACAATTGTATCATACCAAATATCATGACAAGCTCTTAATGTTATTTTTTATGCGTGTATATACTCATTACTTATTGGTTATTACTTATTAGTTATAACTTATAACTGTTAAGTATAAGTACTAAGTTAATACCAATGCAGATGTAATTAAAAGTTATTGGAAAATAAAAGTACCCGATAGAGTATAAAGGTAAAGTGGTAAACAGAAAATAACACTGAAATTAGTTTTCTTAATTATTGCAATTCAGACGACTGCAATGTTGCAGGAATGCGATGTCAGATGGGTTAGGTCAGACAGTATGGCTTTGGTGAAATTCGGAAAAACAATAAGGGAAAACTTTGAGTTTGACACATTTGAGCTTTCATTTTTCGGCCGTGAGCACTATAGGGAAAAACGATAGTAAAGTTTATTTTCGTTCTCGATTGGGGACACTTTTGTGTCGGGTTGGTTATAAAATAAAAACTGCCACGCCAAGAAGTTGGTTGTAACAAGAGTAGATTTATCGCACTCACCAACTTTAAAAGCGGACCACTCTCGTCCTCTTCTACTCTACGTTTATCACTCAACCTCTCTCTCTCTCTCTCTCTCTCTCTCTCTCTTTCCCTCTATACATATATATGAAGTCATTTTCGGAGAGTAAAACAATACTGTA
This sequence comes from Myzus persicae, assembly GCF_001856785.1. Classification (NCBI taxonomy): domain Eukaryota; kingdom Metazoa; phylum Arthropoda; class Insecta; order Hemiptera; family Aphididae; genus Myzus; species Myzus persicae. The sequence goes on from NW_019101570.1 coordinate 59,492, forward strand.
GCGACGATGTTAATGAGGTGTCGAGAATATAAAATATATTTTGAAACAGCATCATATTAATATGTGTTATAATTAAATGCCTATATAAGTATTTAAAACAACACATACCGTAGGTCGACTTCGGTTGTGAAATGAAAATAAAAAATTATAAGTAAATAGGTAATTTTTAAGCATTTCTATATAATCCAACTTCGAGGATGACAGTGAAAACATTAAGGGTGTTATGGTGAAGTGACAATGTCAGCAGAACCAACGTGGGACTTATACGCGGACAATTTATTGTTGATTTGTACCTACCTATATTATATTGTGCCTACATAAATTAATTAAAACCAGATATTAGTGAGTAAGTTTTCTCGCTGCCAAGTATAAAAACGCATAGCTCGAACTTGAGTGTACACAACATAATAAACAATATAATATATACCTACCCATGTACTCACGCACCGTGCGTGGCACAAGATAATAATATTATAATGTACGGCTTAAAAAAATGTTGATGGTATCTCGTTGTTTAACCTTAGGACATTTATAATTTAACGCCGATGCGGATTTCGGCTTGAAGGACGAAACATGTATTAAATTTCTTGTTCGACCGTGTTATTAACATTATTAATGATTGTTATTATCAAAACCATCGAAAACGCTTAAGTATATTATAATATGTGTATATATGTGTACAATTATATGTAATAAATAGGTACTCACACAGGATGGTAATTTTTTTGCTTATTCGAATTATAGGCACCTAATACATCCGACTGAAACATTATTTCTGGACTATATGCATTAACATTGATTGTTTTTTTTGAACCATTTATATTTACATAAAATCCTGTACTTTACTAATTAACTACATAATATAATTGTATATCTCTTATCAAATACAGGACATGTACATAAATAGGTAAGTACCATACTGTAATAATGTACTTTTTTATTATTGAAAAAATAATTTTTATGTTTTGATTAAATTTATAAAAAACTTTTATTTTTTAAGCTGTATTCCAATGAATAGAAATTTAATGGTCATGGTGATTTCTTTAGTTCGCTATTGTAATTGTAAAATCGTTTAAATAGTTAGTTATTCTTGGTATACCTATGCATAGATTAAGGTTTTCCTCGAAACCATAAGATTATGTATGACTGTTTTGATCAAGATAATTTATACTATCGTAATCATCACTGATGAATAACTAATTTACACACATATAAGACAGCTAAATATGGACAAATTTTGATTTTAGATACAGAACGAAGCTAGGAAATATGCATTGGTTTTTCATGTACCAATCAATATAAATTCCACACATAGATTATTCGTATCGTTAATTAATCAATGTATTATATCGGCGATCGTCTACCGTAGTGCCATATAGCTAGATGTCGACAATCGCTAAAACCACGAATCACTATCGTGAATAATTCGACCCAAATGTTGCACGGGCGCACTTATGGTCGTCAACCATAGACGTGGTAACGGGTTTTTACGTTCAGATCGATATCACATCTTGTTGCAAATAATACAGGTATAATAATATATATAAGGTGGTCGGAACAGGTGCTATGTCAGCCATAATACCTCCTTATATCGAGATGCACCTTTGCATCCATGATAATTTGCAGTACTGAGTACTGAAGATAATAAGGACGTGTATTATAAATTCAATTATAATTATTAGGTATATTCGAGACGGTTCGCAAATCTAAATATCAATAGCACGACGAGATAGGCACGATTACCTGTATAAAATACAATAGGTTGGTAATAATAATGATAACAATTAGCAGCTCGGCGGTATTTTTACACGAGTGTATGTACGGTTTTTGAAGTGAAGAAATTAATAGAAACCATCTGCTGCTGTGAGCTAGAAAAGAGGATATTTAATTGTTGTTATGCGTACCTGTACCTATAGTGTACCGACATGCATCAAACGGACACCGATTGAAGTACTTGCGTGTATCGTAATAAATACCATCGAAATACTTGAACTGCATGTCGTCAATATTACCGCCTGCTCTTAATATATAATGAAAATTGTTAATTGTATTATAATTTTTGTATTTTTATTTGATTATGATTTTTTTTTGCCTATCAATTCACAGTCACATTGACGTGTTACTGCCGATCGCCAATATTCTAAATTTAAAATGTACGTATGTGGAATATTCACAATAAAATATTCTGTTGTATAGGTACATATCAACTATCATAGTATCGTCATGGTCGTCTGCAGTGTCGTTTCGTGAACAAAACGCAAATTTCGATACAAATACCCGCGTTCAACCGATGTCACAGTGGAAAAAAAATTTAATTGCCAACAACGGAGGAAATAAAATAAAAATACGAGTTCAGCTTTTCTCGTTTTTAATTAATCGTATTATTACCATAGAGAGTTTAGAGAGCGAAATATGTATTGTTGTTTGCGTTGAGGACCCTCTTCTATAACTGAATTCCCTTTCGAGGTCCCCGAACACCGTACGCCACCATGGAACTCCCCATTAGGGTTTGTGTAAAAACAAATTAAAATCTCTCCCTCAGGAATCTCTCGGGCTCGGGTGAATTTACACGGCTAAAAAAACCGACTGCATTTGCCCACGCTATCCCGGCCAAATCAAACATAATATTATTATCATATTTAACAATCACCACATGATTATGCTGGACCTTGGAATAATAATGACATTAGTACGTACCTATACGCTTTGAACACACACACACGAAGAAAACTAAATCAAACATAAATTCACTTTCTTTTAATTTACATTAAATTATCTACAACTGTTATAATTTATTTTTAACGCCATCGCACAATTGATCAGTATATAGTTATTTAGTTAAATATTTCAAAGTTGTGTACAAAATAAACTTCGATGTTAACTTCTTATAAATTGTGTTTCTCTCTTTTATATAAAGACATAATTTAAATATCAAAAGTATTATTTTTATTTTACAACTATTTGTTAGAAAACACAATACAATGCAGTCAATACATTTCGTTTTATTTAATCTTCCAAATTAATTTTTATGTTATGATTCTTATACCGTCTTAGACTGGCAAATACTATGCTTAAAAAAATTAAAACTAGGTAAATACACCTACGACTTACCTACTCAAACAGTCAAACTTATCTAGTATCCTTTTATCTTGGTAAAATACTAAAGAAAAAATATGAAAGCGATTATTCTAAATAAATTATCAGGAATCTCATCCAAATTTAATTCAATATATTATATTATATTGGGTCACAATATGACAACAGCTCTAATATTTCGAATCTATGGCTAGAATTTTACACCTGCGGACTGCATATGATAACAATAATAATATTGAGCTGGTAAGTATAATGTATTGATAGTTTGGCCTTTTTACGAAAATAATATTAATAATAGTTATAATAATATCAGTCGTGCGTGTGCATGTGTATGTGTGTGTGTTTGTGCATTTCGATTCGGCTTTGCGTCGCAGTGGAACGGCGCACGCGTGGTTTGTCGGTCTGTCGTGCAAATCCCATCGAAAGAGCTAAAGGGGTTCTGTTTTTTCTCCCAGTCGCTTTCTATTCATCGTCAGTGGGGTGGTAGTCATCGGTGGGGCGCTGGCATTATCAACGCGCACACACACGCCCGAAAATAATAATAATATGCTTTAACCCTCCTGGCTCCACTCATCCCATCGGTCACACACACATACACACACACACCGCTAGCTGTGGCCGTATACAGCTGTACATGTGGTGTTCCAGGTGATGTGAGCGAGTGAGTGAATAGCAAAGTAAATAATATATAATATTGTAAAAGCGAGTGAGTGAATAGAGAAGTATATATAATAATATGTAATATCGTAAATTAAACAGGCGACGGATGCTGCCGGCCGTTGTTCCCGCCGCCGCCGCCACGATAATAGGTAGGTATATATTATAGTGTGGGTCCTCCGGGGCGGTGAAGGGTTTGTAATAAGTACGGCAACGACGTTTACGGTATACATGTGTCTAATAACGACGACGACGACGATGATTATGATAATAATAATAATAATAATAATAATAATGATACGCGTGTGTGATAACACGCGTGTGACCGTTAGCTCCACGCCCGCTGCAGTGAGGGTAGTTTTTACGGGTGGATGCGATCTTTTTTTCTCCCTCTGTACGTAATAATATAATTTTATAATGCAATAACAATACGTCAATACGTTGTATTATATTATTATATTTGCGTACAATTTAAATACGGTGGCGCAGTATATACACATTTAACTAAGTTAGGAATAGACAACTACAGTACAACACACATAAGTATAGTAGCTTTCCGAGTAAAGGGACATGACTGTGAGCACAGCGTAGTCAGGATAGAACCTCTGAGAAAATTGGTTTTTATGTGTGCAAGATTATTCGTATGATATAATATATTATATATTAAATTATAGTGCTTAAAATAAAATTTACGTTTGGTATACTGCATAATAAATTGTTTACTTTCGACTTGAAAAAAATAAACCGTTTATAAAAGAAAATATATCTTATCATAGCCCTGGCAAAGAAATGCGAGCGTGTGACTATAGGGAATATTATTTAGTATTTACTTGTAGTGCACAAATACACTAGTACCCGCGTCCTATCCTATATTTTTGCAGTGAACATATTATGAGGTCGATCTGTCAGTTAGATGATAATATAGCGGTTAATGGTTAAAAAAAATTGACTTCCCCCCGAATAAGTGATGGAACAGAATTTAATACCTCCTATAAATATTTGAATATTTATTTGTTGCTTTATTACGAATATCCTACCGATAGTTTCTGCGTTCACATATGTGTAGGTGATAGGTATACGTGTATATGAGTGTGTTTGGTATTTACTATTTACCTACATTCGATGGTAATTTTAAATTTATAACTCTTTTTGATACAATCGTTGTCAGAATCTGCAGACTGGATTTCTGCTGATCAACCCACGTGTTATTATATTTATTGCCGAAAAATAATGTTTTGTACCTTCAAAGCTTCAAAATAAATAGTTGTACATAAACTATGATAATATAAGTTATTTTCTTACACATACCACACAAAAGCATAATATAGTAAAGAACACATTTGAACCGACGTTTATAATATTATATTTATTATTGAGTATGCGTTATTGTACGTCATGATTCCGTACAAATATTTAAACATTTACACTGTAATTTCAATTTTTAGAAATTCCACCTTCCTCCCTCTAAAAGAAGTATTAAAAAAAATAGTGGTTGGGTACTGGAATATTGGACTAGGGTTTATATATAGTTACATATATATATAGAGCGAGATATATTTATGATTTTGTTTATGACAATCACATAATTTAGTAATTATTTCCGTGCCGTTTACAAACACGTATAATATATAAAATAAGTCTGTAGTTCAAGTATAAACTATGGTTACTCTACTTTTGATTTTGTCAAATGCACTTACAATCTATTCGAGTAATCTTTACCGAGTGATGACATTTAATAATATTATTTAGTCTCAGAAAAATTGTTTTTTTTTTTTTACCGAAAACCATTTATTTATACTCATGGTATAATATATACCGGCCACCAGCGAAAAAAAATCAAAGCACTGAGTGTCATTGTTGTTGAAGCAAAAGGGTGAACATATTGTAATACCGTCATTTACTTTTTAAAATAAGGTCACCCTACGTAGGTACTTGTTCAGTAAGTGCAATTTATTATTGTTATGTCAGAACATATTAGTCATATTTGCGCGCGTAATATATATATTAACGCGAATAGGCGCTATTATTATAAATACATAATATATATATACATATGGTCCAGTAGAAAATCGGCATAACTCTTTTCCTTATTTGACAATACAAAAAAAAATATGCATGCATTGTGAGGATGTTCATTATTATTCAAGACTTCTAAAATATATTTACACCCTTTCGTTGTCTGCAATTTTCCGCAGCCTTTCGTTTATTGTTTTTTCAAGTCAACTCGTTTTCAGGCGCGCTGCACATTTATGTTGCATTCATTCAATAAAACAATGGGTTTTTCGGTCGTAATTCAACCATACTTGTATTGATGAAAACGGAGAATACCAATAATTTATTATAATAAAGAGCCGGAATACTCTAAAAAAGTCGACAATAGAAAGTATAGTATAATGATGACCCCCAGATACCCCACGAATACTATTGTGAACCGGATAAATACGATGCGAGAAGTATTCAAGTGAACAATTTTTGGCGATCGAAAACAATAAACAAACAAGACGTATACCTACAGAGCAGCATTCTATGAACATTCGAAGTTCTTGCCACAGGTATTTGTGTGAGGTACTGGATTTTAAACGTGATTAAAGCGGCTGGTATATAATTGCCATGCGTACAAATTATTAAAGTGGTAATTAATATACAACTCAGCTGCAGTGACCAGTGGTCTATCAAAAGACAATATAAGATATAATTTGTGATATTTAAATACTATGTAGTACGCAATTTGTGGCTTTTTTGAATTGAATAAATATTTTATACTGCAGTGTCTACAAAATATATTTTCTCTTCGAGCCATTCACCTCCGTGAGCCTTGATCTATTATTCACTAATATATTGGTGGAATATAAATGAATTCACCAGGATAAATATATTATACCATTGGATTGAAACATCTAGTCTAACATTAGAAATATTGAATTTATTATTCAGTATGTGACAATAACGGATGCGAATTGTATTTTGTGGTATACCTAATAAACACGCTGGACATACAATCACTCCTAAAAATCTCAAAATTGTCTTTACCTAACTTAAGAGCAAAATGATTGAATTTGTCTGATTAATTGTGTAATATTTCGACCAAATTTGAAGTTAAATAAAAAAGATAATTAGAATTTTAATATTAAACCCACATGAATAGTAAATACAATTTAATAATTTTAGAATATTAAAAATTATTATTATTTTGTATTAATATGAATGCCATCCAGCTTGTTTTTACAAAATAATTCAAATTATAGGATATTATTGTGAATTGTATTTTTTATCGGTTTAATAATTTTAGGGAGGTAAATACTATATTCGAAATTTCTGATTTATTTTTTAACCATATACGATTATAAAATATTACTTTATAACTAAGTTTATTTTATGTTTATATTGAGCTTGAATAAACGATTTATTGTTATTACATAACTTTAAGTTATTATACAGATGTTTTATTACATAATAATTTTATCATATTTAATTGTGCAAAATATGAAATAAAGTGTGTTAACAAATCTACATTGATTTATTTATATACCATGGTTTCCAAAACACATTTTGGCGAAATAAAAAGTCTAAGTTGTATTAAATAGTATACGAGTGAGTGCACCCATAATGTCATCCATACTTTTTCAATCTTTTCGAACAATATTTTAAGCGAAAAAGGGTTTAACATCGCAATATATATTGAGCCCATTGTTATATGTACATTGAACACAGTATATTATTATATTATGTTCGTGCGTGTGCGTATGTGTAATGGTTATGTTTTGTTAGACGATATGGAAGTCGGTGAAATGTTTGATGTATTGATGGATAATGCAACAATGAAACAGGATTTGATCAAAACCCTCTTTACTCTTTTGAAGATGTTCATAATTTGCAGATATGAATGGAACATAAGTTCAAACGTTTTTCTTATGAAATAACTAAATAGAATTGAATTGACAGCACAGTGAAGCAAAATATTTAGTATTAAACAACACTTTGGATTCCAAAGAAAAAATTAGAAAATATAACAAACATTATGGTTCACAGGTGCATTTGTATTTTTGATTTGGGTACGATAAAAGTGTTGAGTGTATGTTATATTTAAATAGGGTAAAGTAAATACTACCAAAATAAATTTAAACCTTGTATGAACTGTCGAATTAAAGGCGAGATTCGTCGGAGATAGCATCATTTTATCCACAGTCTTACACTGTTACCGATCGAAATTCAGTCATTTTCGCAGCGCTTGCATAAATAATTACTCGTTTTCGGTTTTCGAACGAGTAATTAATTATTACCTACTATAAAGAATTAATTATTAATTATTAGAGAAATTATACTCTGTTCGGTAGCAACTGTTGGGAGTCAAGACGTGACGTGTATATATTATATAGGGTAGGTAATAGTTGGAATAAATTAACTGAGTCATTTACAATATTAGTGGCCTGTATGTATATAATGTCAGCGTATCAGAATTGATACAAATTAAAAGAATAATAGCCTCAATTAAACAAAACTCAGTCGTATTTACACACCGGCTACAGTGTACTATAAATTATGATGATACTAGCTATCATTAAAATAAATTTCAATATCTGTCTAAAATATACATAATATTATTATTATTGCTTATGTAATCTTTATTCGATTGTCTTATGTTGGCAATTTATAACATTTTTTCGAATCGTAATATCCTATTTAGGTGTATAGTTGATACATACATTTTAAAATTGTTCTACCATTTAGAAAAAAGTGTTATGTGAAAACTAAAACTTAAAAGTATAAAACTCGAAATTCCTCCCTCATTCAGCTCAGAATCTAAAACCCTGAAAAAATTCAAAGGGAGGATGACAATGGCCACTATTATTTCCACCCTTTATACACCATTCGTATACAGGTTTTTTTCTTTTACGCACATATTAAATGGAGTCATGGAGATAACGGGATTAAAACGAAATGATTCTCTAAAAAGGGGACAGAAAAAGTTGCAATTTAAGAGCGGTGCGTGTTTATAATATGGTTTTATACTTATAATCTTAGTTATCTCAAGAATTTAAAAGAGTCAAATAGATTACATACTGGCGAGTAGCGTTGACTACGTTCAGATGTTCACATATAAATATTCGTACATTACAATCGTACAATTTTAAATTTACATGGATTTCCTATACATAAATTACTCTAATAATTATCTACGATAAGGCCATAAAGATGTATACATCGACAAGAAACATATTTTCTACTGATCATTGTTGTGGCATGTATATATATATTTTAAGCGATGCTTCAGATAATATTCTGTTTCATCATCTCGGCAACAATTCAATTGCTACTACGAGTCAGATGATAATCAGGGTGACGAATTTATAAAGGGACATGGAAAACCAACAAAATTCTTCGATGTGAATGATATTCGGCTCACGAAGGGAAGCCCAGTCGACAACTTTTAAGCGCAGTGAGAGGCTGAAAGAGAGAATGTGTGTGTGTTTTCAGTGAATTCTTCTCGTAAATAAACATCGCAAACTAAATAGCACTACGAAATTACAAACGAGCACAATGCATTTTCGTCGGGTTCAACGCCCACCGGAAATATCAGCCGTCCACGCCGCTTTCGGTTATAATATGCACAAACGTCGCCACATCATGTCCTAGGACCACGTATTGTATGATAGTAATAATATGCAAAAAAGTGTATCATATGTTTTGGGCGCTAACGACGATTGCTCGGGCGTTCGGCGTTTTTAGGTAAAGGCAAATGTGGAGGTGCTACACGCGTTTACAACTGACACTAGAGTAAATAACTACAACAGTTATGTGATACTTTCGGGGAGGTTATACCTACTCATATCTGTTGTAGGTAGTCCACTGATACCTGAAAAATATCCTCCGCCCTGCCTTCCAACCGTGTTGTGCTGCGAGTTCGTATTTTGAATTTACGATCTAATTGATTTGCAATAAGATGTTCGCAAACAGTTTGTAGTATACCTTTATGTTTGAATTTTTTACGATGACGGTAAGGTTAGGTTAGTAGGAGTAACATAACAACAACGAAAGTGTCAGAAATCACTCTCGCATCCGACCGAGAGAACAATGGCACGCGTATTTTTAACATAATATATGATATCGCTATAATGCACTCTGTAGTTTGTATAGGCGCATGTATTATAATAATATTAACAAACAAGTAGCTTGTTAAATGATATTTTACGCTCGTGTGGACAAACGTAACAAAACTATTACGAATTAAAGCTAATATTTATAATTGCCTACAACTGTGAGAAACTCGATCGATATTACTTTTTCAGTGTTGTATATATCTGTATTCTACATATATATATATTACCTTTATTACATAATCGCGATATAGCTACGCGATAGTATATTGAATAATGATAATACATTTACGAATCCGAGTGTTGACAATTTTAAATTTTACCTTACAAGTGTTTTAACTTAATTATGTGTTGGCATTTTATTCGTATCCACCAGGAATAAATGATGGCATGAAATTGCAAAATTCCTGATGCAACCTTAGCGGATGTGACGTTAATTAATAAATACGTAAAAGGCCTCATATGTTATATATTATTATAATACGCTTAAAATATACTGCAGAGACCTATACATGTAATCACGCATATATATATAAAACTCACCTACGGGATACGACATTGTAATATTATAGGAATAGAAGCCAAAATTGGTTGTTTGCTGCAGCTTTGTTATCCAAGGTTACTGGTAGGAGGTAGTTATGCAGACGAGACAGGATTTCTGGCCCATCATATTTCGTTTTATTTATTCTATAGAGAATAGAGCTTCTATAGCTCTATATACGCGGTTTGTTCTGTGAAATGCCCATTAAAACGAATACTTCGGGCATGCATTTTTCATTCAAACAAAAACACCTTATAATGTTTCGTACTTTCGTGTTATGTGCATCGGTAAATAGAACAATACCACAAAAAAAATGACATCCGCCACAACCTTATGCCTGCTGGCTGGTGGCGCCATTGTTTTTCGACCAGAGCCCATTTATAAGTGTGTGTGCGTGTGCGTTTGTGTGTATGTGTGTGTGTGTATGTATGTGCATATAATATATGCGACCATACTTCTTTATGTTAAATGTAATTAAAAAGTTTTCAAGAGAACGGGGAAGTATACACTCGTAAAACTGCTTGACACGTAAAAGTCTGAAACTGTTTTTAAAACGTCAGCAATGTGCAAAACGTAGCGAATGAAATTGTTGAAAACAAATTTCCATCGAATTTCCGCCACAGCAGCCAAATAAAAAAAAACTAGACTGGTTATTTGAACTCATAAAAACGTATTTCCATGCGGAAATTAGAGAAGAAAAATTTGTTATCTTAATAGACTCGTACGTAAATGCAAAAGTTACCAAATTACTTCCGGAACACATCATGTAAAGAAAATCGATTTTGAAACCCGAGCGACGAGTCACTGCATGTTTAGTCATTCGATGCTTCTCGAATATTGCTTTTAAGTTATTATCAATCGTTTCCACTGGATTATTGTTAATTATAAATGTTAATAAATTACTTGAATAAATTACTAATGAGCTATGAGTGTTTGTACATTTAAGCTTAATTATTTTGTAATACTGTTGAAACGAGCATCGACTAAATTTTATTTATAGCCACCTATTATATGTATAAGTATAGTATTGTTTTGACTATGGAGTCGAGTCATTCTCTTAAGCCTTGTAGATCCTTGTAAGTCCTTGTGCGATTTTAATAATGGATTAACAAGAGTGTATTTCAACATCAAACAACTCACATAAACCACGTAGAATATCATATAGAATATAAGTATCGACTATCGAGTAAAGCTGCTATTAAATTCTGATTAAAATATTATGCACTCATTGCCGAATAACAGTGTTGCTCGTTAGTGGTACGATTTAAAAACACTTGGGTAACTGAAGGAATGAATGAATATTATGATCACGACAATAATCGTAAGCTTTGAATTTGGGAAGATAATACATACCTTTAACTGTAAAATAATAAATAATTGTACAGCCTGCTATGGTGCAATAGCCCGGCGCATTAAGAAAATCTGGCTTTTTGAACAAATATTTATTGTTTTGTGACGACATCAAACTCCGTAAAAATAATATTTTCCAAAAGTTAAAACTTTTCGAAACAATGAGTGAAGGCTCTTAAATTCATCACCTTGTATACGAGTAGATAGTTACGGCAGTTATACGACGGTTTTAATGAATAATTATTTATTGCAGCCGGAGGCCTACACTCCATGCGCTGGGTATGACGTTTGACAACGGCCACTGCGGCAGTGGCCCCAGGGAAACTATGTATAAAACACCACCACTGTGGTTATCGTTGTAGGGGTGGATGTGTGAGTGTGTGTGTGTGTGTGTGTGTGTGTGTGTGTGTGTGTGTGTGTGTGTGTGTGTGTGTGTAGAGTGTAGAGTGTGCGTACGTAGGGCGCACATTTTAAGGGTTTTGTAAGTATCCGCCTGTATTTCGGTTCACCCGCCCGCGGACGAACGATCATTAAGTGGGAGACTTCGCACCCCGCGCAGACACGAGGGTCGAAGTGTATAGGAAGATGGCGACTGTCAAAAGTTGGGACCACAAATTGGACTGTAAAACTGCTGACGGGAGAGAGAAATCGAGAGATACGCAGTCGACAACGAATGAAATAACATGAGCCAAAGAGGCGGGAGTGGGAGTGTGAATTAAATTGTTCGACATGGTCGTCAAAACTTTGCCCGGAAATTTGGTCTGTCAGATTTCAATCGGATTTATTTGCCCGTATACACATATCATACACGCATTGGGTATATACGAGTGGGCCAGCGCACGAGAGTGTGTGCTATATACACTCTTATCATATATCATGGTTCGCACTCGCCGCCACAGAAATGCGTTTTTCGGCGCATTGTCCGTCCATGGTCGTTTTTGTAATCGATAGGCCTTATGATGTGCCGCGGCCGCCGTTGTCCACTGCAGTGTTATCGTGTGACCGACTCTAAATGCATTTCTATTTATTTCCCTCCTATGCCATGAACAAAAAAAACACCTTTCCATTCGTAACGACGTCCCCATAAACCCCCTCGCACCCCTCAGTCTCCAATCGGTGACCGCCCTTTAGATTTAACTCACTCTACCCACACACAGAATGTCACTGTATTCGCGACCACTTTCGAAGGCTAAGTAATTTTATCACTTTTATTTCACTTCGATGTCCGGTGAAACGAACACTTTGGTCAGATACGTGTGCGGCCAACAGCTGCGGATTGTATTTATAATACGTGTACACTATATTTATAGGCGCATGCGCGTATTCGATGAAACGCTTACGCTACATTAAACCTAATTGGTTTTTCAATTCACAACCACACCCCCGTTTCAAATTCCAAATTCACGACCTAGACTATATGGGTTTATTTCCTCGCACTAAAGTCCACATGTCGAATGTACCAAATGGTATCGAACACTTAGCGAAGCTGATATCGTTGTAAGTAGTTCTCATAGACACTCGATTATACTCGGTATAGGTATATTATGTATTAGTTTGAACGTCTCTTACAGCGATTTTATACTCTACATTAATTTTTTTTTTGCCTACACGGATATTCGGCCTAGATACATTATATAGGTATATTATACAGTATACATAATAACTTATGGCTCGTAATGTATACTATGCCTAATATATTCAATCAAAATAATAGTTTTACCTCATAAAACATTTACACATAAAATGGCAAATACAGGTATATTATACTAGTCACTCACACCATTTTCATCAATAACTGATCGATCACTCATCTCAACGCATAATATAGTGTAATATTGACAAAACAACAGACTCTATACGGTTTACTTGTATATTGAATGTGTTGTATTTTCTCAGTGGCTGTACAGGGAGGATGACATGCGTCATCATAATATGTTATATATGGGGGCTATAATCTCTCGTATAGGCATCAGAAATCTGAATACCTTCGGATTCCCCGTGAATTCCTTATGAAATCCCCTGCAAAACCGTCATTGTGCTCGTGTACCTACATACATGCGTGCCCCGTAAGTAATTCGTAAAACCTTTTGAAACACCGTTTTTACAAAATGTCCTTTGACTTTCAAAGAACACCTTTTCATATTATTATACGTCAGTTTCAAATCTTTACGATCCCCGAGGCTGTATGAAATATTTCTATACGATAATAATAATTGTTCGATACATATTTCGTTATATTATTCTGTATTGTACATTATGCGTATGATGCACCGTTAATATAATATTATGTAGAGGTACCTGTGTGTAATAATATCATATATTATTTAATATTATAATACGTATAATAGCTAATAAACTAATAATAAAAACTTTCTGTTGGTTGCAGATAATGGTCCATCTATAGAGTCCAACACCTTCATCATCGGCCTCGGAAGACATGACTGCAGCACACTGGCAGCATCAATAAAACCCAGAGTACTCAGATAGTGTTATATCGATCGGGCTATAAATTAAACGTGATTTATGCGATCCAGTAACATAATAATATGATATAATATATGTATCTGATACCTGTATCGCGTAATCGTCGTTTTATATAATATGTACCTACGATAATAACATAATACGTTCTACACTGAAACATAAAATATTTAATAATAAACGATCAATGTTATTGCGTTAGAACATAATAATATAATACCGCACAACATTTTGGTATTTTTATAATGTATATGTACAATACTTACGTATAACACATAAACTCGACAACCCGAAAGCGGCTTATCAAACGCGCTTACATTTAGTTTTTCTAAGGTAGGCGTCCATACATATAGGTATATAATACAGATGGATAAGCGTATTCCATGCCTATAAGGTGACTTTTATAATATATCTATACGTATCTATAAACATAGCGGTGTCGACCGCAGTTGAAAATCTCGCCCATAGGAAGTAATGAAACCGCGACGCAGATCACGACCTCCAGCCGTTGTGGGTCTTCCGTGGCCCAACGCTCCCATGTATAATACATGCACGTGTGCTTGTGTATGCGTGTGTGTGTGTGTGTGTGTGCGTGTGTGTGTGCGCGTGTAGTATATTGTGTATATTATTATATTATTATATACCGAATAGCGCATTTCACCCGTATAGTTCGGATGTTCTAGATTTCGCCGGGGCTTCTTTGCGGGCGCCCGAGTATCTTACAATGCGTATGCATAGGAAGACGAAAAAAAATACACCATCCTCATTTCACGCACGACCTATTGTACTTCGTGCGGCCGTTCCACGAACACACGCAGACGGATGGAATTACTTAAAGATCGTAAATACGCGTATAAGACGTACGCACCGCACGCGGCGCCCACACGCCCATCATTGTACCGCACATTCGCACGAAAACGAAAATACGGACAAAACTATATTGTATTATAATACTATGTTGTATACAGGGTGACTTTTTATCATTTTTTTTTTTTATTATCGCACTGATTATCTCGATACTAAATATACATCATCGACTTTCTTAAAAATAATGTACATTATGAAATGTATAATAATTATTTACATGGGTAGTTTAGGTATATTATATTTTATTATACGTCAACATTTTTGATAAAGAATTAATACATTTTTACCATTTTAGAAAACAGCATGTATTTTGTATTTTTTAATCCGAAGAAAAATGTTATTTTTTCAATAATAATATTATTCATAGAAACTAAATTTTTAACGAGTACCCACCTAGTTATTCAGTTTTGACTTATGGTATATAAGTTACAACTTGACAAGTCTTTAAAATGTTGATGTGTGGAGGACTGGAATTTTTGATATCCTGCATGTGTGTCTATTTCACTCGTTCTTTCCTTTTAGCTTTCAATACTTTTTTTTTGTATTGATTGATTTATTACCTTGAATTCAATTTGTACTTAATGTGATACCTACATGTAGTTTACATGTAATTTTTTTAACATACAAGAAATGTACTTGACTTTTAAATAATATTATATTATATATATATATATTATATATATTTATATAATATGTCATGCAGGTAGGTGCCTGCATAATTCATAAACATTATAAATATTCACAGAAGTGACTCCTAACTTAAAGTAGAGTGTATAAAGAATATATCTGGGCTGACTGGACCAGTTACAATGTAATCTCAATGAAGAATTTTTTTAAATAGTTTTTGAGGTATACTGTAGTTTGTTGTGGGATCAGTTAAATAATTAATATAAACCTTCAATATCTAGTAATTATAAGTTATAACCAATTAACTGATCGTGTGCAATTTGATTTTTACCTAAATACTGTATAGTAATAAGAATTATTCTCAGAAAAATATTCTGCTTCAGAATATGGAATTAAAAATAAATATTGTTCTTCAAAAATGAAAACATAAAAAAAAATGTAAAGACAAACAATAGAAAAAAATTATTTATTTTTTTAAATATTGTTTTGTAATTCCTGTAATTATGTATAATTATGTTTTCGAAAACGTTATTATTTTTTTATAACAAGTGGTTATTGTTAAAAGAATCACTCTGTATATCTAAAAGAGTATGCTCGATGACCCTAAGTGGATTGTTTTTAATTTATACTTTTTGTTATTATTTAATTTTCCATATACTTACTTACTTTATTATTTTTTTTTCGGAGAACTTTGTTCCGGTTATTGATGGCAGGTGGGCGGACAAATTATTTCATGTAATAGGTATGTAATATTTATCATGCATATATTCTTTAATGCTTTATCCTGTATGCCTGTATGCATCATATGGATGTTGTGTACTTGTGTATATAGGTAAGATGCGATTTTCATGGTTTCCGGCGTAAGACTGGTGTTTTTTTTTCTAAGCAGCGGGAAAAACGAGTTCAGATTTTTAAAGCTAGTCTCTTTGTATGATTAGTTTTTACTTTTAAGATACTAAACGATTATCATCCAGTGGTAGGTAGACGTATTTACGACCTGCAGCTGAAACTACAGAGTTCAAGTCAACGATTATTAGGTATCGTGTAAATCGAATCCGATTTTTGTATTGTGACTAAACTGGCTGATGATATTTTGAAAATGTAATGGTGTATAGAAAATGCCAAAATAACTTTGGTGAAGATTTTAATGTCGATACTAATATTTTTTTAAAGTTGCACCATAAAACAAAATTGCTTTATTCTACAATTGGTTTTTTCGTGTAAAATAAATAAATAAGACATCGTACAGTCTGAAAAATGAAAAACAATGGGTTAATTTGGAGTGAAATTACAATAAAAACTGGAAAGGGAGAGTCTGATGACACTTCTTTGGCTTGTTTGGGTTGGGATTGAATACTTGGATTATATTTATGTGTAAATATTATTTTTTAAATATGCGTTGAACACATTTTGTTAAAAATGTATTCAAAACAAAAATAAGCCAAAACAGAATCTTGAACGTTTAAAATAACCCAAATATCGAATAAAGAAAAACAGTTAAGAAAAGTAATAAGAGTGAAATAAAATGTGGTACATTTTATTTTCCGATCATGAAAGTATGAAATAAGAATCAAATATAATAAAGATTTAATAACTATATTCATGATAGATCGATAAAAAATGCATTCAAAGTACAAATTCTGCTTATCATTAATAAATAAATAAAAATTATGTTTCTCACAAGAATCGTAAAAACATAGGTACCATAATTATTTTAGAAAAGAATTATCCATTTTAGTTGTAATTCATCATTTTAATGTACAAATCTGTAAATTTGCGGTTGAACATAATTGACAATTTGAAAAAGGATATTTTAAACATATTCTATTATTTACTATCAAAAGTAAAGTGTGTTCTGGGAAACTGCCTGTTATTATCGTTGCAAACAAATTACTTACTAACAATTGTCTTGGAAAACTAAAATATCAGAACTAAAAGTTTTTAGATGAATAATTCATTATTAGTTTCGTCCAAAATCGTGATTTTGTATTTAGTATAGAAACAAACTGAAAATGTCAAGCCAAATAGAATGAGGTCTCCACAGTCCTGTGCATCATACAGTAATATAGTATTACAGCAGCTGAGCGGCATACGTTAAACCTACGGTAAAATATAATAATAATAATAAAAGAGTAAAGCTCGAGGATTTTAAAAACAAGTCATGCGAATGTTGGTCGCGTATAATATGCACGGTGATAAAGGGCGAGCGCTGCTCCGTACAACCGCAATTATTTTTGTAAATCGCTGGGGTGGACACACGAGGGTCGAAGTGGTTTGCTCGCGAGGGTGTAACAAATACGCAGTTATTATTTTAACTTTGGAAAAATAACATATATCTCATAATTTACATATTAATGCAACTCCGAGCATCTCCCATGTTATGCGTATTATTGTATAAGAGTGAAACAGTGGATGACAATAACCGTTTAGCCCACACTACCATGTGGCGTGCACGAAGAGGTACAGTTGAAACCCCTATAAAATAAGTAGCAATGTTGGTGACTCGGACAGCAATTATCATATATATCTATTATTTATATTATAGGCATTTCAGAGTTCTGATATATAGATTATTGTATTTTACACAACTTTGGTAATTCATTTTAGAATGTATATCATATTAACAGATCTATACACTATAAAATGTATAATCTAGTAGGTATATAGTGTGCATAAAAATATTGATTTGCTGGAATTTAAGCCAATAGCTTAACGAAAGTATCATAATTGTTAATTATAAATACAATTTAACGAAAAACCCGTGACTAGACGTGAGGGGTGCGTAAACTATTTTGCGTTTGGAACCAACTTACCAACCTATAATTCTAGTACCTATCGTGTGTATAGATCTCGGCGACGGTGGAGCGTTTAATTTTCCTACGACCAACTTATGTACGGCATTGCGTAACATAAACTGACGATTTTAGTAATGCCCGTTCGACATCGTCATCAAAATCTTCCGGATTCTCTTCTCCGATTAGATGGTCGTCGATTCCATAACCGCTCAAGGTCGTCTCCGTGAATATCGTGATCCAGGGTCGCGACGGAGACCGTTTACATTGTGAAAACGCAATCTATCCGTACGGATATTATTGTCTTACATATTGTCATAATATGGAGTGAACTGTATACATTGTACAATATGGGTATAGATGTAGGCATAACGTCGTAATACACACCGTTTTATAGGGTTTTTTTTTTTAAAAGGTAATAATTATGGCTGAGTGTCGGCGGTGTAACCGTAGCTGTAACAATTGATGTGGTTTTAAACAGCTCTTTTTCTTTTAATCCATACTGACTCCGCTGCGCCACTATATTATTCTCCGGCTGAACACTGCGGCGGTATACTTATACTACGGTATAACACATCGATCCGTACACGCATTATAATATAATAAATTGTGCACGTCATAGTGGTAGGTATATACGGACGATCGAGCCGTAATTAAAAAACACGTCGGCTGATTACGGCAGCTTTTTATTACATCGCATTAATTATGACGGGCACTCCGTATCCATATTCTACTAATGTCCAATAATATAATGCTTTACGGCGCTATAATATTATTATAACTACAGGAAAACAACGGTTCTGTGCAGATAACGTAGACCGCACGAGAGTAATCGAAGTCGACCGCGGAAACGGTTCGACAATCAAAAACGTGACTTTACCTATAATACGTGCGTTATATACCCATATATGCGAAAGATGTATACACATAGGCACATGCAATATCACTATATTGCCTACACATAACAGTTGATGCAGAGTCGTCTAATAACAATCGTTAGATGAATCTTTTCGTCCGTCTAAACGTTCCGACAATAATGATAATATAATATTATTTATTGAGAATATTGTTGTGCTGTAACAATATATCGGCAGCAGTGGCGCGTATGGACGTCGCTGTGTAGGTCAGGTGAGGTACATTATTATGATGTGTGTGCGTGCAAGCTGGTCAGGTCTATTTCCAGGAATTCGCATTTCGCTGTATTCAACTCCAGCTGATATAATATAATTTCCGCCTCCGACACGATGGCAGCGCTGCGACCTGTACAGTTCGTTCCCGATGAATTCTGCTCAAAGACGACCGCCTTCGCTAAATGCGCGATAATAATAATATTATATTATATTATATATATTACTATAACAATAATAATAATACAGCACGCACGTCGTCTTTTCTACCCTCCTTTGCGCCATTCAATGATGTTATTATTCCGACGGCCTTATCGCACAAAGCGACGTGGCCGTCCGTACACAGCACACATTTGATATATTATATAATAATGTATAATATACGTTCGAAAAACGAAAAAGAAACAATTTGATCTGTGAAAAATAGGAGCATACTATGTATTTTAATATGTTTATACTATAATGTTGTTGGTGTACATTATCAACCACCTCACATTAAATACATTATTTTACAAATGCAAAACACTTAACTGACGAGTGACGAGTCTTATAACGTAGCCCGCTGATAGGTTTTTAATAGAATAGATAATATTATTATATAGAATATCTAGTAAAAATTGAAATATGTGAATACGCGATAAAAAGCATGTTTTTCTAATTAAACTTTTGGAATTATAATTAACCGTAAAAATCGCATTGTATTACCTCACGAAGTATAATGGTACACACGCTTAGGGAGAACTACCATCGTTACAACAACAACACATGAACATAATATCCTATAATAGGCATTATAGGCATATCCTTGCCATGCATAATAATGATTTTCACCCCAAACCGAACTCTTGTATCGTCAAAAGGGGTTATTGATGTAGGTACACGTTAAAATGAAAATAATTAATACCGAAAGTACAAGATAAATAATTAAACCCGTCAACAATAATTAACGATTTTATAAATGTATTATAATATACCAATTAAAGCTTTAATGTGTGTTTATTATTATTTTATTGAAACCATGAGGCTAAATGGGTATGAGTTTTAAAAAAAATTTAAAAATTGATAATTTAGACTTTTTAAGTACATAGTCATTACAAGTAGGTATGCTTTTCCAATTAAATTATAATTATTTGTTTCAAATTGGATGAGTTGCTCCATAGCGCATTAATTTAATTCCATTTATTTAAAGAGGTTCGATCCATTATCAAAATGTATCTTTATTATGTTTTTTTTTAAATACGCATTTTAATATTATTATAATTCCAACCAATATAATATCTTTACAATTATAAATGAATTATAGAAGATACTTTCAGTGTCAAAATGTTTTGTTACTTTATATCTATGCTCTTCTGCTCCGAAATTTTTTTCATTTGAAACTGTTTGGTTTTATTATTATTTTTAAAATATAATTATATCTAATATAATGTCGAATAAAATTCATCCCAATGTATAATTAAAATATAAAAACAAAATTCAATTTTAATTGAACAACAATAAAAAAGAATAGATTATGAATAAATTATATTGTTTAGGCATTATAAAAAAACCACAAAAAGGTCTGTGGCAGTCCAAAAATCTATTTTTTTCTTTTGCATACAATGACGAAAATATTTCACCTCCTCCTGTCGGTCGACCCGTGGAGGGTTGTGTACTTGTGAGTGTATTTTATGATACAATATATTATAATAGTTAGTACCTAGGTACATGTAAGTAATAAATATAAAATATTATAATGAAGACGTTGATGCCGAGTACCGGGCGTTTATGTTTAAACGCTGATTTTATTGGACAGGATTAATGGAAAACTTCATTTCCATCGACTGTATAGAATAAATACAGCTGACAAAACAAACAGACTTATCATGCTAAAAAGGGGATTTGGTGGCATGCGTGTAATCCAATAACGACTGCCCCTCCCTTTTTCTCAACACCATCGTCCTGGTTGTATATTTTTCGAATTCGCCGTTATACATAATAAACGCACCACATACTATTATATTATTAATGTAGGCAAGAAATACAAAATATAATTAGCCAGCGTATATAAATTATGAAGTATAATAATATTAATAATATTACTATTAATATTATTAAATATTCATATTTCTTATGAATATCATGCAAAAGGTAAAAACAAAAAAAACACACAACTTCAAAAACCAATACATTCACAGGCTGTGAATCACAGCTCTCAAAATGTGATATTTCTTGATTTTATAATTTATTTGATACTAACGTGTAATTTTCTAAACCATTGTCCACTGCAACTAGTGTGGAGCAATAAGGGGAATAAAAATAGGATGTATACAAACGAAATGTTCTGGCAGTTGTTTAGAAATTTGAACATTGACAAATCTAAATGGTCGAACCTAGAGTGTGCAATCGTATGATCAAGGTTCCAGATATTAAATCAAATTAACTTACTTTTTTAACTGCATTCAGTTAATGTGTACTAATTACTAATATCCTCATTGTTCCTTAAAGAAATAATTCAGTAAAAGTAAATAATGATTATAAAGATATTCATACATTTTTATTTTTATAGCAAAGCTAATATTTTAACCACTGATATTTATTGTCATTTTAATGAAAAACTTCAAAGTAATCAAAACATCAAAACCATTTCATCTAATCATTTTAATTTTTCATTGCTTATAATTTTCTTATCGTTTTAGATACAACAGATCGCAATTTTTACTACTTGTGTTTAGTGGCTAGTTGATCTAAAAATTTTTTTTTTTGGGGGGGGGGGGCCAAACTATGTTATTTTATTACTCGTAAGTTTACATCAGACTATATTATGTTAATACATCTGATTGGCTATAGGGGTCCCAGGGCCCTCTACCCCCCTTAAATCCTCCACTACTTGTGTTACTACTTACTATTACCTACTAAATTTAACAAAATACGTCGACAGCATTCTGTGATGTTCTGACTAGCAAGCGATTAGTAGAAATTGTAGTAGTAATTCCAACATTCAAGTAGTTTTTCACTCCTCGAAACGTAGTTATATAGTAAGTGGACTGAACAAATTTTTCTTAAACGATGGAAATAGTACAATGAATAAATCTATCTCCTCCAGGGTTTTGTGCAATAACTTGATGTATGACCAATTTTACTGCAGATATTAGATTTGACTTTTGTCTTTTCCGTAGTTCGTTGATTATAGGCATTTAAATTTTGTGCAACGTTAGCATGTAAGTTTCTTTCTTAACTTTTCAAGTTAGATTTCACAATACCTATATTTTTCGAATTCTCAATAATCGGTGCACGGTTTTTGTCACGCATGACTTGAACAGTTTACCAAGGAAATATTTTATTTAATAACTTATACTTAAAAGAAACACAGTTACTTCTCCATTGAGATTCAATTAAGTATCATACTTTGAACTAGTGGTGATTCTGTAGAAAATTCCTCGTCAGAGGGAATGTTGATGAATGATGATCATAAAATATTCAAGCTATGGTTGAGTTTTTTAACTCGAGCAATCGCCTTGAGTCACATAGTTCATTTACTTTCGTATAAAAATACAAATTACTACGAAAAATAAAATAACATTATTATCATCTAAATGACTAAAATAAAAAACATCTTAAATTCATGAACAACTTAGGTTTTTATACAAATAATGAAATACTGTATATTTTAGCCACCCACAATAACCGTGCTAAATGTTTAATAATTTAAAAAAATTCAACGAATGACATCATGGAATATAATTACAGTTTTTAAAAATCCATTTTAAGAATGATATATGTGTGATAAAGTATAAATATAAAATATAGTCTGAATAATAATTACTTACATATTATTATGTATTTGTAATATTTGAGTAATTTAATATAAAAACAATTATTTGCATATGTGCAAAACTTTTGGGTTAAAACGATGAAATTATTTTTTGACGAAATATAATACGTCTGTTTTGGAGTTGGCAGCATGTTTGCAATAACGACATGTACGAAGATAAAATACTTTTGCACTAAAAAATGGTTTCTTGAGTGTAAGTTTGAATTTCTCTGGGGTTCTCCGGGCGAAGGGTTGTCTGTTGGAATGTGTCAGACATAACATTCAGGTCTGAAAGTCATAAATCAGAAAACTCATGAGTTCATGAGGTACGAGGTTTATGTAAATATACTTTTTTTAAAATAGAAAAAAAATAATAGCAATAATAAACAAAATAAAATATGTATACTATATTATTGCTAGATGAATATAAAATTAAAATAAATATTATGCAACGTGTCAATTTATTTTATAGTATTATAGTAGGTACTGCAGCTGTACATAATATATTAATTCATGCGACTATTGACTAAGTATAATCTAAGTGTTACTTGGTATGAAATTTGATATTAAGATGTATTCCCTAAGTATTCAAGAAGCTCTACAATAATCAATAGAACTCCTTAATCCTTGAATACTATGTTGTTTGGAATCTTATAACCTTAGAATCGTATCTGTTAATAATATCGCTAACAAGCAAATTTATATTAAATACACAAAACGCGCACAGAAAAATATAGAAAAAAAATTATATTATATTTTCTAAATTTATATAGAAAATTAGTGTTTTAGAATACTCAAAAATAAATATTATTTTTATTTAAATCCAAGAACTAGTTATAACAATAAATTCTAACCTTAAAGAATACTATTTACATACTTAAATCTATGTATATATATTATCATAATATTATTATGTATGTATGCATATATCTATGGAAAAACATATTAAACATGACCAATTATTAATAAATTATTCTAACAGACAGGTGTATATAGAACGCAAACATACATGGATAATATATTATTGTTACATATAATGTACATATAATTGTCCGAAAATGTGAACACAATTTTTAATTTACCTTTGGTTACTTTAATAAAATAAATTATTAAAATATTCTGTCTTACAATTTTCTCGACATTTTAATGTGTCATAACTTGATACATCTGTGAGTAAACACATATATAATATTATAGAACTAGCTAACTATAAGCGTTCAAAGTTTAAACCACAACGACGATGTGGTTGATATATTGTGTGGAGGTTAACCAACTCATGTTCTGTACTTCTCATTTCAATTAAACTTTGAACGCTTGTAGCAGATTAGTTAACTAGAATCTACCAACTTGTAATGTTATGGTTATATATATTATACATCAATTTCTTTAGAAACATATCTTTAGTGACAACGTATTGTGGAAAAAAACAAGAGACCTCGCAATATAGATGCGCCTTTGTACTAAATATTAACAGAAATGATTATTTTTTTGTCATAACCTACCTTTTTGTTAATTTATCGTCGATTATGCGTGTTTATTTACAGAAATGAATGTTGACGAAAACGGGCATAGCAATATAGCCGATCATCATCACTATAGTAATACACTATGTATAACTAATATACCCACATCAAAGGTGAGCTGGTCAGTTCTAGTCTAAATAATATATATTAATTTTAATTCTAAATTACAGACCATTAGTCATTGCCAGGTCATAATGAGCATCCCAAGTTTCCGAAGAACGAACTTGGACTGAGTTGGACTGTTTCTAATCACTATACAGACCAGACGTCACTCCTGACTCTAGTTCTACGGTCTTAAGGAAATACTCGTAAACTTGTCACCAGTGATAAATTATTATCATCTACCGATAGTGCAAGTGTATCGAAGGAACCTGGAATGGATAATATTAATTATAATAACAATATTAATAATGTATTAGTATTGATTTTAAACAGTGTTGAAATCGATCGTTTGATATAACTGTTGTAATGATCACGAAAAAGAAAAAACTGAGTGATTCTGGTATTTTATTAATTGTCTTTCTAATTATATTATATTAGATTCCTATACCGATACAAAAATGATGTTTATCTAATGGTAGCACATTGTTAATTTTGTGTTACAATATAATGTTTTCATGATACAATAATTATTATAAAATTTATAAAACAAATCTTTTTTTTTGTACCATCAGAATATACGAACTACGACTACTAAACTACCTATATATGTACATCATAGTATTTAGAATTTGAATGTGTATCCAATAATATTGTGATCTTTGAATAGGCACATCAAATATTTACGAAGAAAACAATAAACATTTACTTACGTTTAAAAAGATTTATTTGATTCGTTAAGTGAAAGAAGTAAAAAATATGTTTTCAATTTAGTGTAAGCTATTTTCGATTTATTTTGCCCTCACAACAAAGATTATTAATAAAAAAAAGGGTTTGTACACAAAGTACATTAAGCCTATCCATATACACAATGTTTAAAATAAATATATATTTATTATTTGCTATTATATTACATACAATTGTATTGTCAATGTCAGAGCCTTCGGTCCCAATGAGTGCATTCGCATGACTGGGCCGAAAAAAAGTGTAGGTTTTTAAAAAAGGTTTTTTTTCAGTTTAAAGATGTAATGTGAATTTAGGAGATAAAGCTATTGAAAAAATATGATGCATAGGTCGTATATATTCAACAGACCAGAAAAATAAAAGATACAAGCTAAAATTGTTACATTTTTTTTTATAAATGTGTTTTTATTTCAATTATAATCAAATTTTAAATTTTCAAGAACTTTTGATACATTTTCACATCAACAGTATTAAAAATCCGTAAAATAGGCGAATACTCTATTATTGTATAGTAAGTGTCGAGTAAATTGTAGGTCACTGATATCATTGTCCATTGATATGATATATTTGAAAATTTAAATTAATTATATACGTATATTTCTATGAAAAACGATTCTAAGCTTTATGAGAACCATGTTTACCAAACAATTATTTTAAATTTTAGAAATAAAATTGCAATAAATATTCATATGCCCAATCCCTATTATTTCAAAACCTACTGAAAAACTACTACTTTGAAGCTCAAAAAAGTTTTTTTCATTGGCTACTAACGAATTGAGATAGATCTAAACACATTTTTGTTAATTTTTAAAACTATTATTTATTTTTTAAATATGTTCAAGTGCCTTTTTTTTTCTTTTCCTTTTGAAACCGGGAACGGGTGGGAACTGTTTAGCACAAGTTCAAGTGCCTAGTGAAAATTTTATTAATTGGAGATTTCTTGTTATTGCTCCAATGTCTGAATGTCTTTTTTTTTAATAAAAAAAAAATTTAACTTACAACATAATTAATTAAAAATCAGTTTGACCTTCCACAATATATATTTTTATAAATTGTCGGTATTTGTAGCTTGCACTATTTAGTATGTACTATATTTTTTGTAATGATAATTCCAACTAGAAAATATGATCTTCATTTCTGAGACACCAATAAATAATGATAATGAAATTCTATTCTACTCTAATAAATAAACACAGATATATCTAGTATAAAATATTAATAGTATCAGTAAAATCTAATTTTTTATTTTGCTTAAATTTATAATACAAAAAAAAGTAGTGGGCAAATTAATATTACTCACTCAGGATGAGAAATGTCAATTGAGTAATTTGTATTTAACACTATGATACCCATCTAAAATCTAATATCAATGTGTTACAAAATAAAAGATGACTGAAACGAGTTCAATAATATTTAATTATTTTTTTAATATTTTTGTCCAACTGTAAGTGTAGGTACCTTGTCTCCATTGGTGGCGTGAACTATTAAATCGTTATAAGCACAGTATTTTTTTTTTTGACACGAGCCAGACTAAAAAAGGGTAAAATGACTAACCTTATATTTTTTATAAATTTTTTTCTTATAAATATCATACTATTATTTATTAATATAATTTAGAACCAAATGTCTATAGCTGGAACCACAGACCACAAGCATGAATATCATGGCTTCCAGGTGGCAATGGATGGATCACAGTTTATAAACCGTTGTTTTACTACAGTCAAGTAAAGGATACGTTTATAAAAAGTTATCTTTAAAATTAACATGTAAAGATTCTCGTAAAAAAGTTTTGCAAAAAAAAAAACGTTCATATCTATTAAATTATTTAAATTTGAAGTAATTACTTAATGGATATTTTTTTTAATTGACTAATAATAGTAGGTATTCGCAGCGCTCTCTAGTTGTATCATTTTATCAATATAGATGGGTATGTATAAAATGTACTGTGTATCATTGATAATATATATTGTAACCAAAAAAGCTAAAAAATCATATTTTACAGATTGATACACAATGGTCATATACTGCTCAAGTCCTTTTTTCGTCAATGTGGTTATTCAATATTATAAATTTGTTATTATTATACAATTTTTAATTTGTTTGTACTACTTAAAGAGTGTCGAGTAGAGATACAAATATTACAAACGTTTCTTTTTCGTTCGAGAGCCCACTTTTTTACTGTAAATGATTAAGGGGTTAATTTTTCTGCAATCGTTTACTTAAAAAAATCAAAGTTTGAACAAGTCGTTTTTGAATAACACTTTTTAATATGATTGAGAAAAACTAACTAAGAATAGGAAACAGTGAGTTAGATTTTAAGTAACACCAGTTTTTAACAAGGTTGACCACAGTAATGGGTTAGATATAAGTGTCTTTAAAAATTCCAAAAATCGTAATTTGAAAAATTCATTATTAAAATTAAAAATGGGGGTGAGCATAATATTGATGAATCACAGTGTAAATACATTACTACATTATTTATTTTCATATACATACATAATTGTTTAAGCCAATATGTGAGTATACATATAAGCTCACATATAGCCTTATAGTCCCTAGCCTAAGTCCAAAAAATAATATTACCTTAAGATGTGTAATTTAATGGATATTTTAAAGTTTTTATAAAAAGCTAAATAGTTTATAATTTAAATTTGGGTGGTAGATAAATCAAAACGGCATTAACAGTATTTCAATAATATACTAACGATTTATTACAATTAAAAACATAAAGTGTTTAGTGTAAAATTATAATATTTTATGAGGTACTCTATATGGCTACATCACATAATTTTTACAAATTAAATATTAATTTATAATGTTTTTATTATAAGTACTTATATATATGTTTATTTTGATGAACTGTGAAATCATATCAATTTTCAAGTCATGGTCATTAGTCACGTATGAGATGTTCATCATAAATGTTACTAATGAGTAATAGTTTTTAAAGAAATTATCTTGTATTCATTTAATTTTTTTTAATATATTATTATAATCAAACTTTACTTGATATTACATTATTCTATTTTATTTTTTTAAAAATTGAAAACATATTTGATACATATTAGTAATGAGTAATGACTAACAATATTTCACTCTATAAATTATATTTGTTTAGTTTATTACAAGTTACTAGTAATTAGAAAACTACCTACTGCTACAGTCTACATACATATGTTGATTTGCTTATATCAATAAGAAACAGTTTACAATTATACGAAATATACTGTACATTTCAGTAATAAATATTTTTTGTATCAAACTGTTTATTGAAATAAAATTACATTTCAATACTTCTCGAGGTGCAACAGAATTACAGAAATATACTTTGTGAACTATTTTTCTATTCGTATCTTTGTTTTTGTGCTTCATTATAGACAATACTACAATAGACATGTATATTATTATGAACCGTGATTTACGAGTTTACGACCGTCGCCGTGGTTACGGTTACCTTTACAATAATGATACCAAGCAATGCATTTATACTTCCGTTTGTCATTCAAGACCGTTTCTAATGAAATCGTTTCTCCTCGCTGCAACGTCTATATATATAGGTACCAACTTACAATTTAGTTTTATTTTTTATCACACTACAATTTCATGCATTTACGTATTATCTTAGATTGACAGTATTATAAAATTCTAAATTAATTTGCGTTTAAATTCAATTGTATAATGATATACAACTCGGATGACTAATATCATATATCTAGGCGTTGGCTTACAACCTATATACATGCTGCCTACACTCTATATTATAACATTTATGTATTATACAATTATTATTGGAACACACATCAATATACGCAGAATTGTAATGTTGATAAAATGTTCAATACTGAAGTAAAAATAAAACTTATTCATAACAAATATTAGTCTACAAAAAAATATGTGAAAACTTTTAAAAATAATATACTAAATATAGTTATAGTTAACAACAATGCAAGTGAATACGATAATATGAATTACATATTTTTTTAACATAAAAAGTTGTTGACACCATGGTAATATACTAATATCTAACATCGTCAATAGTAAAGTACCCACTAGGAAAATAAAAACCATTTTAGGTACCAACTTAGTTGTATAATAAGATAAAATATAAGTCACTTACAAATGATTTCAGAACATTAAAATAAAATGCAATTTATTCTTACTTCCATAGGTAAACCTAACTTACACTATAATCAAGCTCACATTATTGTGGTCTTATTAATTATTTTTTTTTCTATACTTAACAGATAACTAATTGTACTCAGTTTACATTTTTTCCCAGACAGATTATATAATATTTGTCTGGGTAAATTTGATATTTTTTTTATATATTAATCTCAAACACACGTGAATAAAAACGTTTTGGTGATTTTGATATCATCACGTAATCAGAGGTACCTTAGACCCTTCGCCGTGGGTCATATTCAACGTGCGTCTTGCTCGATTTTATTGATTTTATAGGTCACATTATTAATAATGACTTAGATTTATGCTCAATAACCTATCTTTAAGTCCGCAATAGCTCTAAAAAAAACGAGTGTAAACAAGCCAGTCGTTCGTAAGGATTGTTCTATTTTATTTATTTTTTTCACCGCGTTACTTATCCCCGGCCATGTGACTGCAGTAAATACTTCTGTAGCTCTGTAGCTCTATATAGGTACCTATACAATATCCACTATTGACTCAATACCATAATAACGTTGTGCACGGTTATACCTACTTATAAGTTTTTAATTGCAAGAAACGCAACACATTTAGTGTGGAAAATGTATGAATATAATATAATATTAGTTATTACTTTCTTATAATAATAATATGTATGTAGTATGTTGTACCTCGGTATACGTTTGGTATTCCGAGAGTTGAGAGTACCTATATAATATACAAAGCACGCATATTATATTCATAATATTATATAGAATATAGATTGTGTTTATATTTGTATGTAAATTTTATGTTCGCACTACGCCATAAAGTAGGTATATATAATAAATAACGATTTATTATACGATTTCATACAGCAGTTTTAAAAATCATAATAATAATATATAAATCGAGCTGTACAGAGCCAGATAATTGGATAATAAAATACACGTTATTATCAGTAGGTATTTATAAATTTTATTAAGCCTAATCAGACCTGTGTATTGACCATGGATTTATGGACGGTTGTGCACTGTATATATTTATTATATATAGCACTGTGTACTTTAAATATAATAATATTATTGTATTAAAAATACGTTTTGTCTTATTTCAACTACCTAGGTATATAGGTACTTGCATTATTTACAATACTATATAACAATACTATATAATACTATATAGGTCCCGAGGTTATTCCCTTTGCAGTTTGTAAGAAAAAAAACACATTCGTACCAATCGATTTCAGATTTTTTTAGATTTTATATTATTATTTGAAATTGCTTTACACGTGTCAAGTCCGATGGTTTGTTTTATTACACACATTCTATGTACAATGAAATTCCGACCAGAAATCAGTTAAAAAATTCAGAACACCAAGCATGTATTACGATTTACGAGCTTTTTTTTCGATTAGCTACCTGACACATCAAACTGCATTACAATGCTATTACATTTAATAAAATCAAACATTTCAAACATCTATATAGGTGCTTACTTTTATAAACCTATTTTCCAACATAAATTTATATATTACATAATTTATAATATGAGTGTAATTGTACAGTCGGTTTTCTTAATATTTTACCTACCAACTACCAATAATATTTTATAAATAATATTAAATTTACCATCACCACTCATATACATAAAATATTAAATATAATACTATAGTGTTCAATTATGAGTATATAGTTGTATGTAGTAGTAACCACACGGAATTACATCATTTGACAAGATCTTTATATTAGAATCAAATTAAGCTATAAGGAAAATACTGAAATTGTATGAATAAAAAAATAAGGTATGTATTTACTTTAATATATCACCCAAAAAAAACTATGTTGAGTTATTATTTCAATTTTAAAAGTGGAATAAGCACATAATAAAGAGTTGTGTATACAGCAATTCAATAATAAATAGAAATTTTGACTATTATTAGGTCTATAGCATGGTGACCACCTAATCATATAAGAACAACAAAAGTTATAATTTATTATATCCTCGTCATATAAAATGAACCAAATTATATTTATTTACAAACAAATTATAATCCTTATTTTTGTATTATGTGATTTTTTCATGCATAAATTTATTTTATAATATGATAATGTGTTTAATAACAAGCGTGCCACTTGACATTTTGTTCACTGCACGGAATAACATTGAATCGTATATACTATTAAGCTTAAAAAAAATGTATATCAACGAGGTTGCTACTGTAACATAGTTATATCATCGGTTTCTATAGGCAACCTTAAGGGGAAAAAATTGCATCTAAATTTTTCAGGTATGTTTTTTTCGATTGCTATGGTAACTAATACGGTTGCTAAGTGAAATTTATTGTTACTGTAACGCGATATCGGTCGAGTAACGGAATTATATATTGTGCATCGGATATTATAAGTGCGACCTAGCTATGTATAAGTACGACCTATTACGTAAAATTATAACGTTATAACATTAGTTTCATCTTCGTAATTATTTGGTTGCCATGGCGACTGTAACGGGCAGAAAAGATTCAGTTAGACATAAAAAAGTACTATCCAACCCCAAAACATAAAATGTATGTTATGTTAAACCCTTATATGAATTGAGAAACTAATTTTAATCCCACTGGAAAAAAAAAACTATTTAATCAGGAAATTGTAACATGTTTGATGACGGCTAATTATTACTCAATTAATTTATGATATAGATATTTGCAGTAGGTAAGTTTAATTTATTGGCTTATTTGAAAATCACCTTCCGCAAATACTTGTTTAAATAATTCGAGTATCCTGCTGCATAAACATAATAATATATTATTTTTTATTAATTAAGACGTTATACCATATTATATGGCTCAAAGTAGCTTGTAAAATTCTATTGCTTCATATCAAAAATTATCATGAAATATATTGTTATAAATTATTATTACTGACATTAATACTTACATATGCCAAACACTCTCAGAAAATTAAACTCGTTTCGTCTTGCTATTATATTATATTATACATATATTATGTATAGATATAATATTATGTCTATACATTATTATTATTATTATTATTATTATTATTATTTTAAAAGCATGAAAAAATAAAAATATCTAAGTTTGTCATTTATCTATGTTATAATTGATAACTTTGATTACATTATATTTTTTAAATATTCTTAAGTGTCTTAACATAAACATTATTTGAACAGAATTCGTTTAACATAAATTGCGTTTAAGGACGTGACGTTTATTACAACAGTTCAAGTTTAGTAGAGTAATGTATTTTATTCATTTGCATAATTCAATAAATATAATTGTACCAATAATTAAAGTCCAATGAGCAAATAAACCTATGAAGTAAAGTATGCAATATGCATATACATTGCAGGATAATGGCTGGAGGTGTAATTGGTTAGGTTTTAAATGTAATCAATTGTTTTTACTCATATTAAATAATTTAAATGAATAAGACATACCTGAACCTGAGTAAGTTGTAAAATAATTCTGAAAATAAATAAAAAATAAATTATTCAATTATACAAATAAAAACAAAATTTTAGAGTACTTCATCTTTCACGTTTATTTTTGATAATAATATCAGGCGGTGACCTATACAACATTTCAAAAAACATGTAGAAGAAGTGAATACAAATACTATTATAAAAGTTTTAACACTCATTTACAAATTCAAACAATTATTCGAATAGGTAGTTAATTAAATAATACAGTTGAAATGTTTAAGATCATCGTTACATACAGTCGGCAGGCAAGCAAATTGCCGTACACAATCCAAAAGGAATTCTTCGTTTCAAAAAATATGTAGGTAAGAAGCAATTTAACCCTTTTAAATGTAAATAATTTAATTTATTATTCACATCAAATCGAAATAGTAAATAATTTAATAAAAGCCAACAACCATGGAGATAATTTTACATAAATATTTTAAAAATAAGACGTATACATAAACCCACGGCGATTTAAGTTACTTATTGTTTTTATCATTATTTTAGATAAATGCGAACACAATCAGGCAATGGTATGGCTTTATGACTGCTGTGATACGAAAATGTACTAAGATAATAAAATAACATGCTATATTATTTTATATTTGTGTACCTACCAATATCTACATCGAAAAAACTTAATGATAAATCTGTTAAAAATATTTTTATTACTATAATCAATTATTTTCATTAATTCTAAAAATTCCACTTAAACAGTATTTTACGAGAGATCAGCTTTATTTCCCCTGTCCCCATCAATTCTTTCCCGAGGGAGATCGCACACAGGGAGGTCACACACAATATATCACACGTTTTAAATATTCCCATTAAAAATATTATCCCTTCCTCAAAATTATTACTATTTCAAATATCATTTATTGAAAATAATCTTAGTATCAATTACAACTAAGTTAGATATACATGGTATATTTATAGTAGTATATTTTTAATTATAAAATATAATAATACATGTAAATAAATATGTTTCATTTGTTTGAGAATGGGCTTTGGTCCTAAAAGCAGGATTCTTTAATAGTCCAAGAGCTACCGACTGTTTTTTTTATTTATATATTTATATGCTTAGGTCCAAATTTTGTTTTAAATAAAAAAAAATATCATTTAATCATTGTTGGTTATTCAAGTTTACTTCAAAAGGCAATGCCTTTATGCTTTGTAGCTTATATATGGACGTAAAGACTATTCGACCGACTTTGACAATAATTTTTAAGACTTTTTCTTAGATATAGCAGAGGAGCCTAGCGAGTTTCAGTTTGAACCACGTTTTAAAATATACCAAGTACTTTACCCTATTCGCCACCGGCCTATCTCGATCGAATTAGTTCACGATGCCGATTTGTACAAAACTGATAGGTACACTAAACCCTAGATTCACGTCTTATACTGTGCCATATTTTATGCTTTTTTCATGTTTTCATTTTTTCATTTGGTTTGTACAGCTAGTATGACAGTCTGTATATAAATGGTAGATACCTACATATAATAATTATTCATACTATAAATTACGTCGTGCGTGGTCTAATATATTATAATAATATGTAATAACAGTGTTGTCCTATTATAAATAAATTATAAATCAAATAAACCGTTTAATAATATATGTCATTAGCACAATTTTTCTTAAATACAGTAGTATTGCAATATTTTGACATAATAATTTTGGTCACTATACCTATATTATATAACGTCGTATCATATTATGTCCACAGTATATTGCATAATATATAATAGTCCAAAAATAAATTGATATTCTTCCAGTGAATATTCGATTTAAGAATACAAGTTGACACTTAGAAAATGCTAAATAAAAGTAAGGTATAGCCAAGTTTTTACTCAAAAAAAAAAAAAAACATCATCCCGTATAGAATATAATACAATATATTATATAATATACGAAGTGTAATGACGGAGTTTTCTTCCTACCATTTGGTGTGGGTTAGATAGACTAAGTAGTAAGTACCTATGTACATTGTACAGAGGTCCTGGGACTCTGTCGTATCGGACGTGCACAAGGCTATTATACATAATAATATACACATATATTATCATTATTATTACATACGCATGTTTGCGTTCGCTTGCGCCCAAGGTTCGCGGGCCGCGCGCGCGACGACTATCGAACTCCAAAATAGTTAAAATGATAATGAGAATAATAATAATAATAATAATATTATGTGTATATATTATAAAATTATTATTATTGTGGACGTACACGGCCACACGGGCGTTGATAAGACTCTGCGGCGTTGCCCGCAACCTTGGGCATATCGCGCGAACAGACACACACACACACGCACACACATGTGCTAACATTTCCTGGTCAGTCTACACATGTGTATGTGTATGCGTGTGCAATGTTTGTGTGCAGTCGTTAATCATTCAAAGAGCCGCCGCCGCAGCCGCTATAAAATATTATAATGATAATAATTGTTTATTTATTATTATTATTATTATTATTTTTTTTTAGTGTCTGACATGCGTTTCTGGATCGAACAATTATAATATTATCATCATTCAATTATGAATTTCATCGAGATAACCTGTACACTTGAAACGGTTATTTAGTATTGTAAAATATGTTATATTATTGTATATATATATATATACACTGTAAACGTATATCTATGTATTGTACATATGGGTATGAGAGGTTCCTAATTAGTAATTAAAATATATTTATACCTATGCCACTAAAGCTAAACGATTAAAGTTTTTTATCGCTCTTATAAACTAAACTTAGATAACTGTTTATAATGCCTAAGACCAAAATATATTTAACAGTGTGTTTCGCTCACAAATGGATGTTGTATTTTTTGCTTTCTCAAATTTTCATTTTTTAAATTAACGTTGCCAAGAATTTACCATATTTCAAAAACCCAGTATTTTTATTTATTTCACTTTGTATTATATATTTGTTATAAACACGTTATTGAATTCGGTCGAAAAAGGTTTTGAATGGTTAATACTTTCAATCGTTTCAACAAACACAAAACAATCAACTTCAATTATATAATATGTATTCTATTGGAACTCATAATTTATAATTTATTTTCTAAAGTTTTCAATATTTTATAAAAATCAACTGTTTTGAGATTATTTTAAAACTAAACATTTTACATCCAATAGGTATGCCAATCATTTGATTGCAATTGTATTAAGTGTGAGAAATTCCTGCAGTTTTCTCTTTAAAACGAGTTCGAAAACATTATGCTAAATTTTTGGTTAATTAAAATATGCATAAAAAAAATAATTTTATATTAAAGAGTATTGTACATGTAGGTAACCATTTATAACACTTTAACGCGCATTGGGTATACTTGTGTGAAAAAGTCGACAGAAATATTTCCGATTTTAAGTTTGATAAACTTGAAAAAATAGTTGTTCGCCGTTGGTTTAAAATGCATAGACCTGTAATATAAATTGTAATAATATATTAATATTCAAATGAGACAAACTCTAGAAGCAAAATAAGTACGTGATCTGGCTATAATATAGAGGCGCTCGTCATGGGCACGTACCGAGTTTTTCTTACTGTTTGTCAACCACGGGCGAGTAAAATAAAATAAAATAAAAATACGGGACGCACATAATCGCATAACGGAAATTGCACTACACGCATCACGGTGCCTACAAGTGTATGGTAGTAGTATAATAGTAATGACTAATAACTAATAACAATAATAATAACAATAACAGTAACAATAATGGCGATTCGATTGGCAATGATTTTCCGAAAAAAGACTTCCCGCAAACCGATCGAATCAATACAACATAAACACTCTATATCTATAATAATAATAATAATAATAATAATAATAATAATAATAATAACACGATCGCGGACAGTGACGCGCACGTAACTATAATATAATATATTATTTTACCTATATACAACCGTACAGAAATACAGAATCATTGGCGGACGGAAGACGTGACACGACGGTCGTTGCGGGCAATTCCGCACGACAAACGACGACGTTATTAAATCGCACACCTTAACCCGCAATGTGACGGCATAATATAGTAATACATCGAACTATAATAACAATAATAACAACTATTATATACGTTACACATGTTCAGGATTCGTGACACGTATGCAGCCCAAACATACACTAGATAGACCTATTGACAGCAATAGTTGTACCTATAAAAAAAATATATATATACGCACATAATATGTAGGTATTATATTAATATTATTATTTATTATTCTACGAGTCGTGCTGTACGATTTATCGCCATCCGTCGTCTTGACATGACGTATTTACTGACGGGTATTATATAACACATATATAGACAGGTCTATACATAAAATCATTCGCCCCCTGACGTACATATCAGCTATACATAGGTATATAATAGTATAATATCTATGCGTCTATTATATGATAATATCTATGAATTAGGTACCGATATGAACTACAGCAATACATTTATATAATAGCACTGGCGGTGTATATTTAAGCAAATTAATGTTTTCAACTTGTAGTAGTCGGAAAACTGATGGCATAAACAGGGTGATTCACTAAGAAATTGCTCACGCCCTTATTTTTTCTTCGACATCTGGTTTTTTAAATTTTTAAGAATATACTTTAAGACCATATTTTCAAGTTCTTGAGATCTTTTGTACTAATACTAGATCCAATTTTGCGTCTATTTTATGTTTTTGTAAAACCATTTTTAAATACTATATTATTGAATCATTGTACCACTTTATAAGAACTAACCCGCAGAGCCCGATAGAATGAACCCTAGCAATAGTTCCTATAAGCGTTGGGTTAGTACGTGTTGTATCGAATAATTTTCAAATCACACACAACACATTTTTTCTTCTCTCCTATACACTTTAATACTTTATGATAGTCATATACTCCTATTCCTGACTTGGACAATTAACTCAAGTATATTATAATACAGAATAAATATATCATGCATATTATTATGTTAATGTTTTTGTCACGATTTAAGATATACGGTATTAAATATGATACAAGGTATATCTTAAATCATGGGTTCTATCTCAATTTACGTGGTACCGAAGTTGTAAAAAGTACAATTTTACTCTTCTTATAATTTGGTTTCCTTTTTTAATTAAAATTTTCTTATAATATTCATAACTTCGGAAACGATGTTTTTATACTTTATGATAATTAATATATTATTAGGACGTAAAATTAAATTTTAAATTTTAATGTACGTAATGTAAAATTAATTATTAGATTATAGGCTATTCTTACTGATGGTTGACTTATCATTATAGTATATGAATTCCATATCAATGAACAACTTTATACTATACCATGGATTCGATAATAACCTCATTCAATTTTAATGTACCTAAGTACCTACTCATAAAAAATAATAACCTTATGTTACTGTAAAACAGTAATGCTCCGTATATAAAAACAATTGTCCGAAAATCCAATTTCCGAGGTATGCGAAGTTTACGTTATGTTTAAACAGTGCTGAATTTAAATGTCGAAGAAAAATATAAGCCTAAAACAAACGTTATACGTACATCACGGTGTAAGGAACCTCTCCACTGCAACATTGTAATTATTATCTTTTAATGGATTTCGATCATTTGTTTTGATTATGAAAATTGGCTTTTGAAAAACGACGAATTTGTATGGTGATATTGGTGGACAGCCGCACTAAAGACATCATGATAATAATAAATCACGATGTCATCTTATAGGATAATGATTATCATATTATTTTATGTAGTTTTTTCGTTTTATTATTAGGTACGGGCGGGAATAATATTATTATCACAATAATATTAACTTATCGTAGTTGATTTATGATCGCTCTTTCTAGATTACTGTGTGCCTATCAAGTAGCTTATATAATATGCCTATTATATACCTACGCTATCATATGCATATTATGTATCAACGTTAAATATATATAATGTACAGTTCGCTTCAAGTAAACCGAAACAATTGTCTTAATATCGTACACAATCCATCATTATAAAATTGTATTATTTAACCATTACGGTAACCCATTCAATATTATTATTATATACGCATGTCGTGAAGTCGTGATACGATTAATGTAAATATAACACTTCGGGACATCGCGTGTGTTTGCCATTAAACTAATTGTACTGCTGCAGCGTCGTTCGGACACACAGACGATCGATAAATAATTTCTTGCCTCCAACGATTTCCTATTTACTTTCAAGACGTCGTGTTCGGTTGCATTTTTTATGTTGTTTCTTATTATCAGTAGGGTATATAATATTATGTTAAAGGTATATGGGGAAAACACGTGTTTTTCTATTACGACGACGGACGATAGATGATAATACTAACTCGAATACACAAATACGGATCCATTCAATGTTTTATTATTATAATATATTATCTACCTACTTATACTCAACGAAAAATATTCCATAATTTCTTTGTCGTTAAGCTAACTATACGAGTGAATGTATTAACTGTAGATAATTTTAAAAAAATACAGTGGTGGTGACTAATAATTAGCTTTAAAAATTTTAATATTTACCTACGTAGTGTTCTAATATTGTTGTTCCTAATGGCTAATATTATTAATAGTTCGTAAAACTTTCGAAAACAACCAAAACCAACTTGATTTTTACTTTATTAGGTGTCTACTTATATTGAAATATATATATATATATATTATATTATGTGTAATATGTATGTTCAATTGTTCAAATGTATACTTTATGTAACATCGATGCTAATAATTCACTAGTGAATAGTGGTATAATATAATTATTATATACAACGATCTTAATATCATATAGGTACAATAATGGTTCAATATGTTTTTTTAAATCTAGGACATTACTATGGGACGCCGGGTAGATAACCTACCTACTCGTATTATAATTTATAACTATATTAGATTGGACATGATAATAATATTTAGAACTAACGTTGTGAACACGTCGTGTTGTACTTTGGTAATAATAATTATTTTATTTTATCCGTGATATTGTTGTAATAATTAAGCGTGACACGTTTTACTTTACGATGTTTGCGACGAAAGCGCAGAGGAAAGTTGAGGCGATTTGCATAAAAAAATCGAAAATTACACACTTTAATATATTCAATTACTATATAATATATACCAGTGTCCCATATTATATGTTCCTACATTACATTATAAGTTGTAATAGTTATAAGCTTATAACAGTTGCAGTATCTCCCGGCCCCTTACCGCTCAGCAGCCAAATATTATTATTATTATTTCACCCGCACCCGCATTACGAATATCGCGTTATTATCGCCAGTGCACGTAGGTAGGTAATATTATTATAGCTAGTGGTATCGGGTGGTCGAGTTCATCGGGTTCAGGGCTAACATTACGCCTTCGGGTAGCCGCCGAACAGGCAATAACAATATTATTGTTTTTGTGTTATTATTATAATATTATAAGATATTATACTGAACGAACTTATTTCTGTACAAACAACAAAATAACATATAATATTATAGACTAGACTATAGTATTATAAAATATAAAATACAATAATTATTATGTCAATGGGTCGAATCTAACGGGCCCGGGTTTTTCACCCGTCGGACAATACGTAATGTGAAAGCTGATAATATACTGATAAATGATATTATACGTTTTTACCATACCACAACAGTGAATACTACATGAGCGGAGACGATGCACAATATCCAAGTGTCTTCAGCGAAACAAATAATATACTGAGTTGTCAATATTACTATAGCGGTTTAACTGTTGGGCTTACGCAGCACTTTATGCCATTAAATAGTAAATATATCATTAATATATCATGATTATATTTTGTACGAAGACGTATTCGATAGAACATAGGTTCCAGGCAGTATATGGAAATGAAAAATTATTTTTATGATATACAATAGATAGTTTACTCCACCTCTTCATGGCTGCATGGCGTGCAGTTGGAGTATATCATGACGACGACTTATCAATATAGTCGTATATTATTAAAATATGTACTTCCAGAAGTGTATAGTTAACGAAATAAATTATAGAGAAATAATATTATGGACTATTATCTAGGTGCGCGCTCGAAAACTTTGCTTATGAATAAAGCATTCATTTTTTAATAATGTAAATATGTTATATATTTATTTATTAATAAGCAATCCATCATACATTTACTTATAAAGGATTGTAATATCAAAAACTATAGGTAAAAAAAACAGTAGAACTTGCTCTATTGCATTATAGTAGATTACGAGTATTACATTGCATCGGCCCTTGGAAATTATTACTGATAAATGAAAATGTATTAGGAATACTATACAAAATCATCATAAAAATGGACAGTTACAAATATCTATCTAAAAGCTCAATTAATAGAGCCAAAATATTTTGAAAATTATTTCAGATTTAGAAAAAGTAAAAATAAATATTTTGTAAACGAGCCCCTAAGATTTTTACATTATGAATTTAAACTAAAACACAAAATCAATTTTGTTGAAAATTCGTGTTATGGAAAATTCGTAGTTGTTTGCTAGTTTTTGTTAATTTTTCTCGATTATCTTAAAAAAAGTGCAGCAATTCAAAAACGACTTGTTTCAATTTGTATTTTGATAAGTTATCGTTTTTTATTTTACTATACAATCTACAGTAGAAAAAACAAGTTTCTATATCCAAATTTTGAAATAACTGCATTATTGAAGAATAGAAGGGGTGATTATGCTTACTAAATCCCCCTAAAAATAGATATTATATTGAATGTAATA
Organism: Myzus persicae; assembly: GCF_001856785.1. Classification (NCBI taxonomy): domain Eukaryota; kingdom Metazoa; phylum Arthropoda; class Insecta; order Hemiptera; family Aphididae; genus Myzus; species Myzus persicae. The sequence continues at coordinate 101,654 of NW_019101570.1, forward strand.
AAATGACAAAATGTAATAATTAATATTATATTATAATAAATGATATAGGTTTAAAAAAAAAAATAGTAACTGATTTGCCTACTGCAAGGTTTGTTGAATGGAGTAAATTCAAAATAAAAAGTTTGTACACATCTTTTTTCTACTAATAAATAAAAAAAATTAGTAAATAATCGTATGTTTAATAAAATAATCTTAGGTATACTTAATCTGCCACGGGTAACCCGATAGAAGGTCGGTCGCCATCAATTGCAATTTTTCTTACAACAATATGGAATAATATCACAGTCATGGGGTGACCTTCACAAACTCTATATTTCAAATCGGAAAAACGAAATCGCGTTAGTGACGGAAAATCTACCAGCTATCACACCTGCATTGCATTATTGAAAAATACCGAGGAGCTTTTTAAAATAGCGATGTTTTTGTTTTCGTCGTTTACTATCGGTTATAAGTGCAGGACACGCGAAATTATAATTCATCTATATAAAATAATATATATATTTAAAATATAGACTTTGATAAAACCGGAAACACTTATTAAATACATCGAAACCTGTTATTTATCACAGCTTCACCGCGCGTAAACCGAACGAAACGTTTTAATATACTTAGGTAGTAGGTAGGTAGTTGATGGAAGAATGTATTATATTCGATTATTAATATTTTACACGCCATATGAGAATTACATACGTATACTTTAGTTATTATTATATGTGTATGGTTGTCACACTTCTATCGTGTTGTGGTATCGATGAATATAAATTTATATGTACATATAGGAACAGTCGTATATACATATTTCTTCTTGAGCTGAGAAAATTGAGAAATCCTTGGACGGAAACCAAAAATCATCGATTTATGTTCTTGACTCTTGACTGTATTTTAATTATTCTTCCGATTAACAGAAAATCAATTTAAATAATTAATATACAATATACATATATAAAACATTTTATTCGTGTTCTTGTCAAAATATTGGAAAAATATTTGTTGAGCTTTTCTCAAATGTGCCCTCACCTGTATTGTTTGACATTGGAATTGTTTTTTGAAGTTTATAATGTTCATTTATTACTGACTGTAGATTATTTTTAATTATGTAATGCATTTTGCCACAGCACTTCCTGAAATTTCATTTTAGTTTTCACTTTCCTGCACCTCTTCTTCAGTACTGTATTTGAAAAGTACGATTATTCATTTAAAAAAAAAAAATGTTATTTTAATTTTGTATACGTATTACAAGAGATACTCACCTATCTATTCAAATCGGGAAATGCAGGACAATCAACTGACAGTGATTTATAAAATTGTTGTAAGAGATTTCTGGACATTCAAGGTTGACGTTCGAAATGAGACCGCCAAAGAGCGAGGCTTATCACAAATCCTCCAACCACTGAAATTACCTCATCTATAACTTTTGAGTTTTGATAGACCTACAGGCATGAATTTTATAATTCAAAAGACATTGTCTCTAACATTGGTACTTACCCACTTTCACCTAACACGAAGCGTCTGAGAGTCTGCTTCAACTGGTTCGAAGAGTCGAAACACTAAAAAGACTAAACAGTAAACATAATATATAAGCTATAATATTGAGTTGATTATACGAAGAATTTGTATTTTACCCTAACGATTATTGAACGCAGTCTCCATGCGCTGTTCATATTATTATTGCTGAAGTATTACTGAAAATACTGAGTGAAAAAGAAATTGCCAAAATAATGTGTACACTGTGCATGCCTGTCTTCGATATAATATGGGGTACTTGTCCGTATTAAATTATTCTAACAATCAGTTTTTGGTGTAGTATAAATGGTCAGTAGTCCTTCTTTGAAAGCTATATGGTGATCTACGACTGTACAAAGTTTACAGGAACTTCTGATCTAGAACAGTTTGTAGAACTTGAATCTTTTTTATTATATGCCCCTTTTTATTCTGTAAAATCTCCCCTTGTTTTAAAAAATATTAAATTTTCCTGGGTTGGAAAGACTGTTTTATATTCCCATAAAATGTCAATTACCGAGATACGGTAATTTCGGAAATGTATGTTATGAATGTATAATATTATGTACAAATTTGGTTTATAACGTTTTAATGTAAAATAATTTATAATTTCGTGTTACAGTAATGTTACCTAGGTTGACCCTAGTACCTAACCAGTGAATGATATAGGTAATTCAATTACCTTAGGTACAAAAAAAGTGTACTCCCAAAATCGGGATACAACTTTTTTTGTGGGTATACCGTTGTCAAATACTAAAATATAAACTTTAATTTTTGTTGTTTTTGGTCATAAATTCAATACGAGAAATGGGTATCTAATTTCAGCAGTAATAATAGTGCAGTGGAAACGGAAAAGTATTAAGATTTTAAAAATTCAACGACAATCATAAACAGTCATTCTTGTACTCTTGATGTACTCCTGTAGTCTTGTCTCTTGCATTTTTTAAACGACCACACGCCTAGAACTTTTAAAATTAAGTTTACGAATAATACTATATTGGTTGTATACTAATTTTAATATGCAGCGTATAAATGACTTATTATACATAATATGTTTATTTTACATCAACTCGTACAAATTCACAATAGAATAAAACAGTATGTTGTATTTATTATATGTTTATTTGCCAACTTGAACACTTAAAAGTTAAAGTTGGTGAAAGTTAGTGAAAGTTTAAACTTTAAAAGGATAATTTCGAGTGAAAACAAATAATTTTGTACATATACTCTCTTATTTTATTTTTTAGTAAGTAGTAAATCGAATGAGCATTTTAACATTTTATAACACGTCCAAAGCACGAGTGCACGATTTCTATAAAAATTCTAATTGGATGAAACGAATTTTGTTGGTAAGTTATACAGTTTATCTACCTTAAAAAACGTGTTTTCCATTAAGAATTTTGAATAGCACAGTAATTGAATAATTTAATGGTGCAATGTTTGTAAGTTAAAACGCATTAATGTAATATCATAATATTAGTTATTACAATAGTTAATATTTTTGTCTGGTTCCTAGGGTATACAGAATTAAAAACAACAGTCTGACACGTCATCGTGTATTCGCCGAAATGATAAAACAAAGAATTAAAGTAATGCGACTTATGGGAAATACAATGAAAAATTATATCGGACGGCTTACGTGGTGATTAAGCCATACGAGATTTAATGAGAACCGAATCACCAATTCATTTTGATTACTCACACGGTTCGAAGACTTCCAAAAAAGGAAATTGACTATCTGTCGAAATTAAGAAAAAACGTAATATAGTGATAACATTATCACTTATAGAATAAATATTATTTTACTAATCAACGCTCACGGCGTCGCATTTCTATGTGTGGTTGTGAATTGTGATTAATCACACCTCAGTGGCTCAGTTGAAATCTGAAATCATTATGCGATACTGTAAACGTCTAAACATTAGATATGATTATCGTTAAGACAATGTACTTAAAGTCAAGGTATACGATCGATCTGATAATGTATCACATAATTTAATAAACAATATTATAACGCATTCGGCGTGCGTCACGCAGCTACTCACGTCGCAAGCAAATCGTAATATTCATATAAGTGACAAATGGAAGTACACAATTATAAATAGGTGCATAACTGTATTGTGTAAGATTATTATATTTGTGTTTGTTTGGATAAGTCATAATCTCATATCATGTGGCCTGACACAAAATTCACATTAAAACAAATCTCATAATAATGATTAATTATTAATGTTTTCGATTTTCTCTAGTCCACAACTATGGGCATATATCATTATGCACTTTTGCCACGAACAATAATAATATAAGTAATAACAATTATTATTATAATTATTAGCATTACGTCTATAGTGTAGAGTGTAGAGACTAGAGGTATACCGTAGACTATACAAACATTCAATGACCGGATTATGAATTATATACCCGTTACTGAAAAATCCAAGTTGAAGTGGCCGGCACTATATATATTATTAGATTTAGACATTTAGTCATAATATACAATGATATATAACAATAATAATTAATAATATAACATGAGTACAAACACACTTCCACTGCAAAATCGAATGTTTACATCAGTGATTCCGAACAAAATTGACCGACAATGCATTAATAGCATAAACGTTTGTATAAATAAATAAAATTTAATAATACACATATCATTACACTGCAAATTTCAACACTGTCAATTGTGCATACAATAATTTACATTATTATAGTGTGTATATATTAGATTTTATTTTATACGTATAGGATTATTAGATAATTCTCACCCACGACGTTCCTTATCACTGATAATAGTACTAGTTAATTTAAACTTGTAATAATAAATTACACAATGACCTAATTTCCATTTAATTCTCAATATTGTGATAAAGTGTAACTTATCTTAACATTATTTTGCTGAATCATCATTAAAATATTATCATGAGCATTATCGGTTTATGACATTCATCGTGGCTAAACATGTATGGGGAAACGGTCTCTAATGAACTTTATGCGTTTAACTTAATTTGTATATACGACAGTTGTTAGGTAGGTATAACTCTATAACGGTAAAATACCTGTCTCTATAACACTGATTTTTTTTTATCCTCTGTACAAACTCAAAAATCAAAACAAACATCTATATCTACTAATATTATGGATGTGTGTTACTGTTATCACCTTCTACAAATATACCCTAAACTTTCAATATAATATGCTAAAGCATTTCATAATAATATTGTATTCAATACAATACACCTTCTAATACATTAATGTATAACTTACATGTATCAAGAGTTATAAAAAAAAATAATCTCTTGCATCTTGTATTATGAATTATGATACAATTAATATAGTACAAAAATAAAAACGAAAGCAAACCGAATAAAATATTCTTTGTGTTACTCCAAACTATGGCCACGTTGATAATGTTTATTTTTAAATGTATAAAACATTATTATAATAGCTTTAAAATGTATCCTATGTATGTACCTACAATCTACATTAATTGTTTTGACCAATTGGTCAATTAAAACGGAATATTTGTAGGTTTGTTAACCACAAATTTTCAAAAAAAAATTAGTATTACTTCTCTAGAAATGGAAGATTGGACGATTTTATTTAACTACACGAATTAACTACGAATGTACGTGACCACAGGATTGTTATCGCGTACACAATGGATCATACAGCCTCAGTCGGCTTTGATGTATTCTCCCGAACTTTAAGGTTCTTACATGTTTTTCATTTACTCTTTTTGGTTATTTAATTTGTTTCAATCTAATGATGAAAACAGACCTTTATTACGTTTTCAAAGCACGTTCCCACTATCAACACTGAATTATTACAATAATAAAACCGCCGACGATTTAAAACTCTAAAGAACCAATTCGTCGGCGATAGGCCAACAATTTTCTACATCAGAGTAGTATTTTCCTTCGTAGAATATAGTATGTTGTGATATACCATGTACGCATAGTTAAAAGAAGAAATGCCGAAAAGTTTAAAAATCTTGATATCACTGTACACAATACTTTGGTATATACCCGAATACCGAGTATAAATTAAAATAATACACTTTCGTGGCCTTCTTGTTGCGGGACATCGGACGAAACGTCCAAGACACGTAGTCGTAAAATGAATAAGAAAATAAACATTAACCCGCTGTACACACTAAACTCCCACAGGTTTCTCTACAGATACGTATCAGACGCATGCGGACATGCCTGTGTGAGTGTGTGTATCTGTAGTCGTTGTTGGACATTACCGGAATGAATGCCGTTCACGTCTATTATACATTTACACGCATGAATAGTCAAAAACTCGGAACATCCGCCGGACACGTATAATATACCTATACATGTAAAGTATAAATACGATGATGATGGTATTATATTATATTATTTTTTTTTTTTTAGGGGATAGGATAATAATAATATATTATTCTTCCCTCTTGTGTGCACGCACCGACCTGTAGCTCAATTATGCTAACGACCCCGTACAGCACTGCCCACCATAAGCTATCAACAATTCGGACGAGCACCATCTACGATCTACTTATCTCGGTTATTGAAGAATTTTACCTTGGAAATCGGTTTTCAAAACTCATACCGTTAAAAATGAATTATAAACTTACTATTCTTATGATTTGCATTATAATATCAAGTCTCGGTAGAAGTCATATTGCCAAAAGACATTTTTTTGAAAATTTTTCAATTGTTTAATAAAAGTGTGCATTTAATATACCAACGATAAAGAATATTTGTTATTATTTATGAGATCTCTTAAATTAAAAGTAATCTTAATTCACAAAAAAAAATACATCAAATGATCGATGGAGTTAATTTTTAATTTAACAAATGTGTCACTGTTATTAAGCTATTGATACTTATAAGTATATAATAGGTTTAAATCTCTACATTTAGGAGCGTTATTTTAATGTAAAATTGTTATTTTGTTGTACGTTTTATTAATAATGAAAATAAAATAAATAAAAATATAAAAAATAAAAATGTTATAGTAATACTTTATTTATGTTGCAATATAAAAAATTAAATACAAATTGTGTCGTTATATACATATGTACTCATAAGTTATAATTATCAGTTAATGATTAAGGAGTTATTTCAGATTCTTATTAAATTCTTTGAAAAGCATTATTGCAAGTTGAAAATCTTGATCTTATATGATATATATTTATATATATATAAATTTTAGGCCCATTTCAGTGGAGGGGGGTACTTTCAAAATTTGATAAAGACAATACATTTGTTATAACCACCACCAAAGTGTTTTAATATCGATTGATCTATCTAGATCACAAGTGATTTTTATAATTTTCTACAAATTTTAAATGATGGGTAGTAATAAAATAGACATTAATTAGTCACAAATCAGTAATCACAATCACCATTTATCATAAAAAAAATCATAAAATTTAGCATAAACGAATAGTAGTCTGCTAGTAAAAAAACAATCAATACATTCGTCGCTCCGTGGCTTAGAACCTAAAATACAACAACAATACTTCTTTAATTTATATTTATTACTTAATAGTAAGTAATAAGTAATAACACGTCATATACTTTAATTAACTAGTAAGTTCAAAGGAAGGCATGAGATTCCTGGAAGAAAGTATAAATTTTAAACACTAATAATATACAACATTTGTGTGAGTACTACATCGTGCAAATGTTACACAATTTCATCATTATCGTTCTTTATAAATTAAATTACAGGTACCTATACTACCTACACTTTTAAATTTAAAGTTTAAAAATTGTTGATGGTTAATTTGAACATTTTTATTAATTTAAAGCCACTATTAAGGTCTACATGTTGAATTATTTATTCCCATTAAGTATTCATGCACTTGTAAATTCTCAATTACATTTTCAGATTTTCTGCTGAGAAACTTTAATAACTGTGAAAAAGTCAAACATTGCTGTCACGCTCAATTACAATTTTCATACGATCACAGTTAAATATACTTAATATATTTCAACTCTGCTCTGTCCACACGATATTTAATATGTTAAATGTATGGGTGGTATAATTCTATAAAAATAATATGTTAACAATAATACTTGGAGCTTTAAACACACTTTATGTCACATATTAGATTATCAAAATTTCAAATGCTGTACGAATTAAAAAATCATATTTCCTTATATGTTATAAAAATATACCTTGTACGATATACCTATAACAATATACACTTATAGTTAAAAAAATTGAACAAACTTGTACAGCATTATTGTCTTATTGAGCATTAATCATTAATTTTAGAGAGTGTGAAACAATAATAACTATAGCTATATATATTATATTTATTATGTATTTATGTGAATATTAAAATAAAATTACTTATATCATACATTTTTTACAAAGATGTGTTAAGATAAAGCGTTTCATAATACGTCTATTTTTAAACATACCCTTTACTGCTCAATCACCTACATAGGGACTGCATTTTCATTTTAGATACTTCAATGCACAAAAAGTTATCAAAATATAAAAACGATTAGAAATGTTATAGAAATTATATTGCATGATATTCAGATATTATATTTAATTATAAGTTAATAACGAAGTACCGGAAAACATCGTGAAAAGGTTCGAGATCGAGGTATGAAATACAAATTAAAACTAATCTAAATATTTTGTGCATTGCATTGGGTACAATTGTGTACATAGTAAATTAATTTAAGTAGATAAAAGAGGAATATTTCAAGTACATCCTAGGTATTATACATAATGGAGGCTTTATGCTAAACTTTTTAATTTCCACTAAAAAAACCAAACTATGAGACATTTTGTATTAAATTTTCAAATCTGGGCTGTTAAAATTAAAATTGTTTAAGCATTTAAACTTTAGAAGCTTATAAGAAATGCAGCCATGTACATTTGATATTTATATAATTCGGGTGTGAACAATAAACATAATGAGGGACCTTGAATTTTATAATACATTAATTTAAAAAAACTTATAAGCGGGCACAATTATTTCAAATGTCTACAAAAACGTCAAATAGATTAAAATATTTTGAAAATTATATCACATCACGAAAGTGCTAATATAAATATTTATTGAAAAATTCATTATCTTTGATCGTTAATTAAGAATCGACTACATCTACATTACAAAATTGATTTTGCCAAAAACTACTTTTTATTAAAAAACATGTTTTTCTCTAGTTTTTTATTTTGTTTATGCCTATCTTTTTGAAAAGTACTGTAGATTTTTTACGTTTCACCTCTAAAAAAACAAAACTAGTTCTAATTTTCTACCACAAACTTCCCTCAATGCATAAAATCGATTTTTCTCCTACAAATGACTGATGAGACAAAAAAAAAATTTAAAAAAAAATTATCCTATCTCTGTAGAACCAATACATTCATCACTCCATGAGATCATATTGAATTAATCCTGCATCGTGTTACTGAGGGGAAAAAATAAACAAAATTTTAATTGAATTAATTTACTAGGATCTCCATTATATTTCTTTAGTGAAATAAAATTAAAGAAATGTTAAAATTTAACAAAATATGTTTTGTATTATAATATGATGAATCATAATTTATGAATTTATGATGTATGCACTGTAACTTATTTATTATTAAAAATACAAGAAATTAGTATTAAGCTTAAAAAATACCTGTTTTACTAATATAAATTAAAATATATTATAAAAATTGTATAGTTAATAACAAATAACTAATAATTTTAAAACCAAGATATAATTTTTTAACTTAACTATGTAAATATGCTCAGCATTCATCAATGTTATTTGAGTACCAAATATAATTCATTTTTATGATAAATATTCTAGAATGTTTAAATTGTATAATAATTCTTATAGTTATGTTGTCTTAGCTTTGTCAGTTAATAAAATCAATGCAAACACTATAGTAAATAATGTACGAGTAGATTATGAAAATTAAGCACGTGGAAAAATGATAATATACTAAAATGAATTTGTTTACTAATTACAAACTTATAAAGTATATTTTGTTGAATATGATAGGAGTTTAGTTAACTATTCAGTTCCATCAGAAGTGCTAAAATATATAATATATAAACCAAGATATTTCATGTATATGTTCAAAGATTGTGTACAGCAAACAGAGAGTATACACACCGAATTCGAAGGGCCCTCCTATTCTGAACATAAACCCATCTATAAATGTGTATTCAATTCTGAGTATTTCAAACTAAAATTGACAAACACTTTATAGCTGTATAGCAATACAGAGGGTATTCTCTGTACATTATTGTCGAGAATAGATCCTGCCAAGTACCAAGTGTTAGGAATGATGTTAAGCTCGAGCAGTCAAGCATGATAAATGATAATGGTATATATACGATATGAACTGGACCATAATATAGACTGTGTCTAGGTGTCTAGGTACGAATATATGTATATAACATAATACAATATACATATTAAATACGTGCGTACAGAAACAAGGTTTCATAATTATTATTATCAAGTCAACGGGACCAAACGACATAAATATAGGTTGGAATAATATTCTCTTGAAGTCTTCGTTAGGTATTCAGTATTTTAATGCCATTAAATATAGTCCATATTTTCAGTTAGTAGCTAATTTTTTCTTAAAACATAGTAGGCAATAATATTGCTCTGGAGCCCAAAGACCAATTGAAATAATTTTTTTTTTCAAAATGATACGTGTTTTTAATTATAATTTTTCTGGACACTCGTTGATTTATTGCAGTAAACCCGGTGTAATTATGCACATCATTGCATATAGGTATCGCGTCATATATCAACGTATAATATTTACATAATGCATATTTTTAGAGAGGTTCATAAATATGAACCAACAATTTTAACTCTTCAAATAAATGTAATATAATATTCTAACTATCTTAAAGATATCTTACTCCCATTCACTTGCATATATTTAGAACAAATCATAACAAATATGTAAAAACATAAAAGCCCAACCCTCTAGTCATAAATAACAAATAAAATACAATTAAAAGATGTGTGAAATCGTGTTATACTTTGAACTAGGGCTTCCATTTCTGAGGGTTTAGCTTTTCGTTTTAATCAAAAATTTAAATACGCGTGGATACTCGTAAAAATTCGAACATCTCCGAAAAGAGCATCTAAATAAGAGAGGAGAAAACGAGAGACCGTATGAAAAATGAGGGATATCGTAGGGGATGTTAGTAAAAACTTTGCAGAGGACGACCCTATGTTGATGTGTTTACAGTAAATAAGAGGGTGCGTTTTAATTTTGTTAGTGAAAAAACGGTTTAAATGAGAGCAGCGGAGCGTATGATGTTAAAACAACTTCCAGAGCATCCAACGCCAGTTTAATACACTGTACAGTAGCTAAGCTTACATCTGATTCGTATAGCCATTGAGATTCTTCGAAGTTGATATTTAGGACCTCTGCAAAGGCTAATAACATATAATTGTATTTGTTTTTTATTTAGAATACTACACCAGTTCATCACGTTTATGTTTTTCGATGGGGACGGTGATAAGTATTTTCAGATGTTATTACTTACTATGGTTTAAGATAACAGTGTCATAAAATATTATCATATTGTAATAAATTAAATATTAAATTGTACCTATTATTACCACAATTTATATTTTTTGAATTATGATACATGCCTGTATCTTAAACCTTAAAGACTAAAACTTTTTGGCATACGCAGATACATCGATAACTTTCATTGTCAATGTATACGAATTAATATTATTAATATTAAATGAAACAATACCTACTTTATTTTTCTAGTATTTTTATTATTACTATCAATTTATTAGGAATTTCTAACAAAAGAATAAGAAGTAACTTATTTTTTTCACTACTCATGACTCGTTTTAACAATGGTATTATTTTTGAATACAATTAGAAAAAAGATTTTTTTTATCTTTGAACTACTGAAAACACATTTAATAGATTATTAGTTGTCTTTAAAACATTTTCAGTAATTTTTATTTTTTAAATATTTTAGGTTAGGTAAGAAATATGAATATAAGTTGGTTCAACTTTTAAATTGGACTATTAAATACCAGTATTTCACATATAAAACCAAAGTCACTTTTGTTAATACGAGAAATTGCACTTTTAAAGTTTAAAATCAGTTATTTAAAATGAACTTCGAACAGCCAGTAGTTTAAATAAAAGTTTTAAAAAAAGATCTTACTGTGGAACTTTTGAAAGCATTATTAATCATTGTTGTAATGCATTCAATTTACAGTCCATTGTATTTAAACTAAGTAGTTTAAAAAAAGTATATACACAAAACTACTACTTATTAATCAATTCGTAATAATTGGTACCAACATTTTTGTTTTAAATGGAAAAAAAATGATATCATAAACAAAGTGTATTATTTATCTTTTTAATACAACAAACTAATTCTAAAGAAGAAAAAATTAAAAATAAACTTCGATTTATTTTCACTATAATACCTTCAATGTATTTTAAAAGAATCGCTCAGCTGTAAAAACGGAGTTTTTTGTACACAGTTCGTTTGTTTTTTAGTCGCTCGTTGTCGTCGTGGGACGTAAAATATTATAAATCCCGAGTTCAGATAAACTCCTCCTCCATTTACTTTTAATATAAAATTCTTTTGAATGAAAGTTTTTCGACGATGTAATCATATATTTCCACGATATGGCACGTTTGGCATTCGGGGAATGTTTTCAAGAGTTTATACGAATAACTACCCTATAATATAGCATTTCGCTTTACATTAATCGATAAATAATATAAAACAATAATTTTGTATAAATGCTCTTCGATCAACAAATTATTATTCAAAATTCTAGGTATCATTCACAGCAGAACGAATCTCACGTACCTACTGATATAGACTATACCGTGTACGTTATATCATCATGGTTTTAAAACTTTGTTAACATAATTGTTTTTAATTACATAATATTTTCCAAATCATTTTGACTGAAACTATTACACTAGTACTACTCAACAACACTGTAAACAACAAATATTAAATTGTTTTATTGTAAGAATATTCAAACGTTTTACATCTGTTGCTGTTAGTCGTTAGATGAATAACAAAAATATTAAGTAGTTATCTACAACGTGTTTTTAGCTCAGTGAAAGTACAAGTTCGTTATACTCAAATGCATGTCATTAAGCAAATTAACGATTGGCGCAACAATGGCATACGTTCAACGTATAATATTAAATAGTATCTAATTTTCAAATCGTTAAAGGTTATAAACGTTACAGCAATAAAATAAATCAATATAATACATGATTGGCGGGTATGGACACAATAAAAGCAAACCCATGTGTCCGTAGGTATTAGTGTATTACACACATTATTGTGTCTTTGGTATGGTATAATATGGATATCGATCTGTAACGTCCATGGTCTACTTATTATTTAATATTTACTTAACAGCCGTACGAAAGTACGAAACCGATTAAATAAGTACGTAGGTATACGTTAATAAACATATATTACGATTCGTCGTGATCAGATCGAAGCATATAAATGCAGATTTTTTTCCTTTAGTTCTCACAGAAACACGAGGGACATATTTTATTAATGAATAATATTCTTCTAAAAAAAACTCCAATGATCGAATGGAGCACTCTAAACGAATTCCCTGTAGTAGGTACCGCAGCACAAACAAAACCGTAAATTATATATATAAGCCCCATGGTACGGTGGTACAGTGGTATCCCCTTTTTCTTTCCTTCTATTTTTTTACGAACGTTTTCCCCCAATACAACTCTTCAAGTTCGATAATGTTTGCTAATCGACGATGTTCCCTTTTCAGATATTCTAAAGTATGAGAGGGTCTTACAAGTATTATTACTTCCTCCTCGTGGAATGTTTACGTTGATTTTTATAATTTACATATTTTTATATTCTCCTTTTGAAAAAAACAAACATACTTATATAGCTATACATAATCGTTGACGTAATATAATACCGACTTGTTGTTATCCACTGTTATCTATACACGATAAGTAATAGTAGATCATATATTCGTATATACCAGAAAAATAAATTTAATACATGATATTCTAATAATTTACTCAATTGTAATAAAGAATATAACATACACATTATTTCATAATTTCGTATACTTACCTAATGTTTGAAACTATTAAAATGACATGAAATTTGTGTTTAGACAAAACATATTTTATCAATGGTAATGTATTGTATCCACATATTTTTGTTATGCAAAATTGTGTATAAAAAATTGAAAAATTATCTTATATGTATAAGATATGGCTTCAGATAATTTTTTGATTAGACCTTTCAGAAGATTATTTTAGTTTTTAAATTATTCTAGTTTTAAATCACAGATAATACTTTAACATTGAAAAATCTATAGCAATTTGCATAAGAGTCGATAATATTGTACTAATACAATATTAAGATATAATTTCATAAAAGTACGTATGCAAGTATAAAATATTATTATTAAATAGATATATACTTTAACGTTATGACTTATGAGTTATGATTTGCTTAAAAACCTAAGTAAAAGTATTAAAAAAGAAAAATGTATTCGTATAAAAGTCTATAACATAATCTAATATTTTAATGAGTTCCTTGGTATACCTACATTATAATTTATAAATATATATTTGTCGTTCATATTATGCATTCATACATAATAATATAATATATAAAATATTAAGCATGATATTGTATTACACTGAAGTTCCTAACATATTCACATCCACTATTTTTTGTTATTGTTGATAATATTATTATGTTAATAAAATATACATTAAGAAAACGATACTTAAATATACAAATACAAAACGTTTAGACCATTATACAACTTTTGATGTATATAAGCCATAACTTTCGTTCATATAATATAATATCTTGAAAATTTTTCATAATGGCCCCGATAACATTTTTAAGACTTCCATTCTGAAAGTTGTTCTGTCGATTCCCGTAGGGACTGAACCGGAATAATACAATCTGTACAACATTGTCGGATACCATCCAATAAGATAATATATGGTGCTATAACGACACACTATTTGACCTTCTGCGTCATCCTGTACGCAATAGGTTTGAAAAGTCCATAGACCAATATATGCAATAATAAGTCGTCGTAAAGTTTGGCATTGAACATTTACCGGGTAAACGACACCCTTGGGAATAATTTAAAAATTCAAAACACCAAATAGCAAACTCTTTCGCAATCATTCGATAGACAAAAAAAAAATAATATTTCATATCAATAAATCAATATAAAAATAATGTATGTGAACAATGCATAGGTCATAGATGTGATAATTTTAGTATTGTAAATGATTGTAATTTTGGTATAGGTACCTATACTAGATGTATATAGTTGGTATGTCTAAATTATTTTACCGTTCCTTATTTTTGGAACTTCTCATGTAGTCAAATTCTTTGCAAATGCTTATATTGAATGTGATTTTAATACGAACAATAAAATATGTGAATGATGGTAAAACAATACGTAAAGGCACAACATTTATTACAACTCTATAAAAATAAACAAAAAGTAAATACACAATTACTGAAATAAACAATTACAAGAAATTAAAACCCAAAATACAACAGTAGTGCCATCTAACACCTTTACATTTATCTATAAAATGAAATAAAAGATGCCTTACAGATCAATGCTTAAACTGTCATTACAGAACTCCCGGTACTTGAGAATTTGGGTGTACGGTTTCAAAATAAGTCACGAAAATTCAAACTCATTATTGGAGTGGAAAAACTGAGAACTGAGAACTGAAAACATTTGGTAAGCATTTCATCAAAATTGAGTATATATTTAACTATTTATATATATATACATACATATATTTAATTACTATTTATAAAACTAGTTAATTTTATAATAAATCTAATAATTTATTGTATTCATTATTGTTTTCACTGTGTTTAAAAGGCCTGCAGGTGACTTGTTTTTGCTCAAAAACTGCCTTGCTGGAAAAACTATCAAAGTTCGTAGAGTTATTCAACTTCAATAATATTTTTATTTTTTGGAAAAGAACGACTTCTCAAAGGACGTATTGTGAACATGGATTTTCAAAATTATATTTCAAAACTTTAAAGTATATGGTTGATACTCTAAACTAGTATACTCTTCAAATACGAACATTTTTAACAAGCTTTTTTTTGTTTTAAAATCAAAATTAAATGCCCTCTGTAAAAAATCATTCTTTTTCCGAAAAAAATAATTGACGAGATTAGACTACTTTCGAGGCCTGCAGAGACTTTTTCCTATAAAGCTTTTAATTGTTGTTCTGCTGTGCCATTAACATGGGTGCCCTCTCCATAATCGCTAAATAATATTTTTTCATTAAAATATGTTTAATTTTGATTTATAATTTTAATAAAAAGTTGACTTAATAAGACGATTCCATCTATTGCAATTTTGTATTATTGTTTTAGGATTCACATACAGGTAGTTTAAATTTAAAATAAAAATTCACAGACTATAGCTGCATAATAGGTACACGGGAGTACAACAGTACTAATAATTTATTGTACATCAATACATAGTTATTTTTTTTAAGTTTTCGTAATGAAATATTGCATTAGTATTATGCGACGATCCACTTAAACCCAATTATGATTTTGGTTAGGTTACAATATTTTGGATACCCTAGCACACTGTTAATAATGTTTTATGTATTTATTTTCATTTATGTAATATAATTTTAATTTATTCTATAGTTTATAAAACAATTAGTCTGAACATCTGTTAGATATTTAATTTAATAAACTAATATACTATAACTTGTCATCACAAGTTGAATTTATAAACAATCTGAATTATACCAATGCAATTTGTTTAGACACCGAGTAATTTATTAAAGAGTTAAAATGATTTATGAGTGTGAAAATGAATTAATAACTGTAGATTTGGGTAGTAGTGATGTAAAATACCAATACATCATTCTAAAACAGTTTTTTGTCTGATTTAACTTAATTGCCAATAATGGGAATCGAACGTTATGTATAATTAAAATATGTAATGCAATATTTGTCTTAACAAATGTCTTGAGCCCTATACATAATATCGTCGAAAATCAAAAATTATTTTTTTTTATTAATGATCATATCTGTGTTTTATCTGCTATACCGGTATTAATAGTAAAATAATATTATAATATAACTTAAAAATATTAATAATGATGACTTAAAAGTTTTCAATATTAAACTTACATATGTTTATTATTATTTTCTATAGGCAATGAATTTTCAAAAACTATTGGCTTAATATTTCAAGTTATTTATGCCATGATCTGGTTCACTCTATTCCAGTAGTGGCTGAAAGGGTTGGCATGAGGGGGATAGACCTTTTTTCACTAAATTACACAACATACCTTAGATATAAATTCTTTAAGACTGTAACCGTTATATTTTTAATGATAAAAATATGTATGTCAAGAAATTATCCACAATCTCTGCACCCTTATAAATGGCAAAAAGCATTTGACAGCCACTGATCTGATGAAAGCAGATCTGTAAACTGAACATAAACTATAATAAATGATAATTGATATTTTAAACTAAAATATGTATGATTAAAAACTGGGAGGACCCCCCCCCCCCAGGTGGGTTAAGCCCACCCAAGCCTCCCTCGTTATGCCTATGCTAGTATTGTCTCTGAACACTCCACAATTCATTCCTTGACGTGTGCGTGTGTATGTCTGTAGCTTATAGTAAATTCTAAAAAGTAATGAATAATGATACATAATAGAATATACATCACGAAAGGCCTCTTTAAGGACCCCTCATCAGCCGCAATTGTTCACGTCTGAACCATAAATATTCTCTGTGCACACTGCGCATGCGCATGTCAGCCTTGACACAAGTGCGTATATTATTATTATGACGACATGACATTGTATTTCGATTGAAATTTGAAATCAATTCAAACAAACAGCTCGTGTACAGTGTACACGCACACACACGTCCGCAGACACCACGGATAGACACT
Organism: Myzus persicae; assembly: GCF_001856785.1. Lineage (NCBI taxonomy): Eukaryota > Metazoa > Arthropoda > Insecta > Hemiptera > Aphididae > Myzus > Myzus persicae. Next base: position 119,125 of record NW_019101570.1, read on the forward strand.
TCGCTGTTGTACACAACATTATTTATATTTTGCTCTAGTACCCTTGTTACATAAATAATCGCCGTCTCCGGCTACATTAAGTAGCTTGAAACTGTGATTTTTTTTAATGTCGGTAAATTAAATGGAAAAAAATATTTAGTATAACGTTGAACGTAAATCGGGCGATCACGAGGGCGTCTTATCGCAATCACGACTCGCGCATATCAATAAGGGCATGACGAAAACGTGTAGAATAATATTATTATGTTACCTATATTGTAATAAAAGATACAATATACCTACCCAAATACATAATATCATATTATAAGCTATATCGCTGACTTATAAAAGCATAACATTATTATATTATGTAAATTCTAGACGTATATCCCGTTTAAAATATACAAATAAATAAATACTAACATAATATTATAATTATATCATTCGACGGCGTGCGGTAGTTTATCGAATATTATATATTTATATTGACATATTGTGTATTTAAACTGTTAAAAACTGTTACACTCTTTGATTAGCATCGATAATCTAACCCAACGCCTATGCAATACAATAATTATAAGCATGGTCGTAGATAGACCACATTATCAAAGGGGTAATCATCATTTTAAGGGGGAATTATTTTTGCCATGTATTTATATAGAAAAATCCGTACTTTTAGGTACCCAGGAGAAGAATTGTTAGGTCTATAGGGAGAAAATGTTTCGATTCCTCCCTCCCTTGGTCATGGCCCTGATTATTTAGGTCTTTACTTCACACATAGGTAGGCACTGTTTAAAGTAGTTACCTTTATATATATATATGTATATATTATATCAATTTTATCTTGCAAATAATATANTTTATCGAAGAAAAAATGACGGAAAGAATGTTGGGTAAAATAAATCGATTTGAATTCATAAAAGCCCTTTCGTTTAAATTTTTACCAACCATATGAATATTATAATATTTTTATATTTTTTTAATACTATATACATTATACATACAAATATTAACATTTTATACTATATACATACAAATATTAACATTTTGACATTTTTTGCATCATTGTAAAAAAATATTTTTAATCATACCTGTGTTCTAATTTATAGATCACTGACAGTCCTAAGACTGTAAAAATGAGAAGGGAAATGTTTTTTTGCATGGACCCAACTAGTGTAGCACCCGAAAAAATCCCGGACCCAACTAGTGTGGTACCTGAAAAACACTGGGACCTAACTAGGTTATATAAGGGTCTTTCGGACCCAACTAGTAAACGCCGGTTTAAAGTAGTTACCTTTATATATATATATATGTATATATTATATCAATTTTATCTTGCAAATAATATAAACATTGAAAATCATTAGTAATTAAATTATCATTTTGGCATAATATATTATTGTAATTATTCAAACAAAGGAGAACAAGAGAGAACAAAGGAGAACTAAAGGGTTACTGGCACTGATAGTACCTATACATCCACGTAAACAGAAAACTTATTATTACGCTTTGTGCTCACCCGTGTAGATACATAATACGAATATTTACCTACGTATTTTTATTTTACTTTCGGATATTAGTCATACACTCATACTATATTATGTATTTATGTTTAACTATTAATTACTATAATTAGTAATTACCCATTTTTTGAAACCAAATAATCATTAAAATTAATACAACTCAATCGCCATATTAGATTTGTTATAAATTATAATGAAAGGGAATTTCGACTTTTTCCGTTCAAGTTAAAATGTAATTTTCATTATGTCTGTACAAGACTTAAGTTAATATAGTTTCTATCACAAATGAGCTGTGTCTAAGCACTGTGGAAAAGCATAAATACCTCTAGAATGTTAGATATCAGTATGTTCCGCCGAACAATGTTAAATTTGAACCTTATGACATCAAATTAGAATTTCCTTAATTATCACTGTAAAATAAACACATTTAAATATATTGATTTACCACGGAAATACAAGGGTGATAGGTACTGGACTTTTGGGACAAACCGTAACCATCTGTTATAATGATGTTTTCGTTGAATTGGTCCAAATTGTAGGGACACGGCAAACATTTATTTGAAAAGTAAAAAACAGAAAAATGTACAATTGTAAATACTGACTGAATATCAGATTTAAAACACATTTTGGTCTTTTGAAACTTTAATTTTAATTTTGGCATTGCCAAAGAAGGCGTTTCACAAAAAAAAGGTGCGAATATACCTTCCCATCTTAAAATTACATGGCTCGCAAATTTGGATTTTAATATTTTATTTCAATTATTAATGTTTTCAGTACATATTATTATGTGTCATGTGACAACTTTTTCCTTAGTTGTTGAATCGACGTTTAACGAGTTCTAACAAAACTTAAACATTGTTCAAACATAATGTAATAACCACGGACCTGGTTTACGAAATCAATTTGAGAGGAATATGAATAATGTTATTTTTCGTCACTCCAGTCGTGTTAGGATTAAAATAAATATCTAAAGGTTACGTGTGGAATCCAGGACTACAGATCTAAGGTTACCTGTCGAAACGGGACACACAACAAGCAACGGTCATTAGGTATTCATTGGCTCACGACAGACACAATCAACGATTTTCGTATTCTGTGTTATTTATTAATTACAAATTATCTCGTTCCGAACGGGCTCGGCCCGTTTTGGTTCATAAATTCGTAGCATATAATGTAATATATACATGTATTATATTCAAATCCATAGGTTGGATATTATGTGCATTAGTGTGTGTGTGTGTGTAATTTTGTATATTATATACCTATGTAATATTATCATTATGAGTTTCATAAATCCGGACTGAATAGCTAATATCTCATTGTAAACGAAACAGACGGAAACAGATAAATGCAGGCTTCGGTTTTATAATAATATTATCATTTATAATAATATATAAAATGTATTAAATTATAATAACTACTACAAGTCTACAACACAATATGTGTCTATAATATACAATGTTATGGTAAACCTATTGCTTCCCGAAATCGTGAAAACAATAGTGTAATTTTGTGATTACTCCGACACTAAATGTAGGTATATACTATATACTATATAGTATTATAAACATATGTGTGTGTGAGTGTTTACTAGTAATATTATGTACAACACTTTAATGCCATGCACATGTATAATATACGGGTGCGTAAACTAAGCGTGAATGTCGTATTATTTATAATGTTACGAGCCCATTCCTAATTTTACGACGATATAATATATAATATATTTCCGTCTACGGGCCAAAGAAATACGTTTTCTGAATACTAAAGGGTTTTTTTTGCGTTTTTTCTCGTTTTGTATGTGTGGCCGCGAAAAAAAAATAATTTTACGTTTAATAATGAACCCGTATCCGCCGTATAATATATAGTAGTATTATTATATTAAATTATTCAATGACGATATGTGATGGAGACCGTTTATACTGCTGAAATTCCAAAATATTCTATAATAACGAATAAGTAACCCCAGTAGTTGCGCATCTAATAATAATAAAAAAAATAACGAGCGGCGATAATTATTATTTTTTTTTTTTTAATAAAAATAAATAACAATTTTGGAAACTGGAGGGTGAAAAGAAGGCATGAAGTACGTCGGCGAGAGTGGTATAAACCGTATTAATAATTCATATAAGGTGCGAAATCGACTGTATGCCACCAATATTTTCACTGTGAAAGCTGACAGAAAGCTAACGATGATGACTTTTCGAAATGACCTTATACATACCCTCGCCGTCTCGGGTCAAATATAAACTACATTAAATATGAAAAAGATTGCTTATAAGTTATAACTTACAACCGATTGATATTGCTGTTTACTATACCTACAGGTCGTCGAGTCGTATCGAAAAACTATAATGTATGTATTTGTCTCTTTCACGGTTAATCAAATGATTTATATATATAAAAACAGAAATGGCTAAGGTATAGTGGTATACTGTAGGCGTTTTGTATTTTATTTATTTCACATTGTTATTATTATTAGAAATTACGCTTCAGTTATACTGTTAGTGGTGTTTAGTGTAATACATTTTGACTTGAGTTATTGTACTGCTACCGACTAAGTTTGTTCGTTAAACATTTAGGACAATGATGTTGATTTCCCCAGTTTCTGCTAGTAAATGGTAAATAGTTAAACAAAACTACGTTTCTTTTTATATTTTTGGAAATGCCATTGGGCATTTTTAATAATTTTCAGGCATTAGAGTTTCCTAAAATAAAAACATTAAATATTCCTAATTTTTTTAAGAACGCTTTCAGATAATAATATAGACATTATAAAGTATAAACTTTATACCAACACAGTTTTTATTAGTATTTGTTAAATATTTATATTATACACATTTACAAATATACGGACATTCTAATGATGGATTGTAATATTAACCGACATCTTTATCTCAAACAAATTGTAAATTATATTTATTATAAATCATAATTGTACTATTTGTGTAACACTGTGGTGATTGATTAACTTTGATTGTTTGGTTTATTATTTTTTCAAATTTTATATGGATATATTGAACCGTTATAATTATTATAATTATTTATACTGAAAGTCTTTAAGAATATTACAAAAGTACCAAGCGCCATGACATTGTATATTATATTGAATTTAAAAATTGTAATGAGGAGAGGTTGTGTGGTTTCAGCCCCCCCCCCCTCGGCCCTTTTTTAGAATAAATCTTACACAATAAAAGGCAAAGTACAAAACATTATATTTTTGAAAATAGTTTTGTAGAAACATTTTGAGTATTATCAATTCGTTGTAGAGGTTATTACTGTTATCGAATACAGTGATAACGACCTATTATAAGATAACGGATATCAAATTTTGATTTACTTTGTTTACCCCCCTCCACCCGTTTAAATAACCCTGGGTACGCCACTGCGCGTGTGTGTGTGTGCTCAATACAGTAAACTAGAGTAATATACTAATATCCTATTTCTATTTTACAAAATCAAAGTTTGTTTGTTTTTAATAAGTATTTATTATTATTACCAATTGAATATTGCAATGTTTCATTTGATACAATAACAATTTTTTAATTATTTTGTGCTTTATAGCAAAATTTACTAAAATTTTAATCAAAATATAGAAAATTGTTATTATTGTTATTTTAATATAAATAACATTAAATTACGTTATATAATAAACCATTTTTGATATATTTTATTAATACAATAACTCAATATGTACAAAGTATTACACACGATACGTATAAATTCAAAGAGTACTTAATTAGATTGTATAAACGTTGAAGGAACTGACAAATAGCCTTACACCTTTATGTATTATGTGATCAATTTTACAGGCTTAAGGGTCAATTTACACATCTCAATGAGGCTTTTTTTGCACTTAAAGGCTAAAAATAAGCAGAACGTATACAGTAAAATGGGTTACGTCACGTAGAAACACTAGTTGGAATAGAAAACAAAACAAAACGAATTTACATAATGCACCATCGCGTCGGTGAGATTGGTCTGATAAAACATATTGCAGTAATAAAAGACTTGGATGAGGGTACCGGTATAGAATATTTTGGTCTACAACAATAATCTCAACCCTTATTATAAGTGTTGAATTTCCAGCCTCATCCTGCCAAGCACCTGTTTGATAAATATAATACAACAAATAAAAGCTTTTTTAAATATCGAATTACATACACAAGTGTGGTATTAAAGTATTACTAAGCACATACTTTTATCCCCGATAAAACGTGAAATACATTTTATTGTATTATTGTATTGCATCAATAAAATAGGTATATTAATTTATAGACATCGATAACTAGATAATTTTTTGATTTTGATAATATTTAACAATACTTAACTATCCCCCTGAACCTCACACCTTTGATTCGTGTGAACGCTTATTAATTGATTGTACTACCTATATAGAGATGTGGAAATTACCGATATAAAATATTCAGTCAATTTACTGGAAAAATTCAGTAAATTGTTACATTTTTTAAATAATTTATTATATATTATAGCAGTAAAACATCAGTGATAGTACGAAAATATTAAACGGGTCACCTGTTAATCCACACATTAAATTAACATTAACACTGCAAGTACCTATTTTATAGATTCTGGGAGGAACGACAAATGTATTGATTTTACAATGATGTGTGTTCTTTAATTTGTATTTAATTTAATTTTTTTTAGTGTCTGTCATCGCGTTTTGGGACAGTAAAAATGCTTCTATTTTCTTCAACAGCAACTTTTATGGTTAAGTGAATTAAATTGATACTTTGAAAGTAAAAATTTCCCAACGGTTTTCAAAAGCGACCCAGAAAACAAACAAATAATTGAGGAAAAACGGTAATTTTTACTCAAAACCGGGTTTCGAAAAATCGATTTTAGTTTTTGGTGTAACTCTAAAACACATGAAATTTTTACTGAATATTTATATTAGCTATTTCTATTCTCTATAAAATTTTCTACATTTAAGTAATAATAGTATGAAGTATGAACATAATATAATATAAAATTTTATTTTATTACATCAAACTCATTTAGTAGATTAATTTTAGTGAATTTTAGAAACCTATGCAAAATAGAAAAATAAAACTACTGTAATTATAGAGATTCGAATTTCCTTTTAATATGAATCTTCTGCAGACAAAAAAAATTATAGGTACTCAATATGTTTCTGATACGGAAAAGAAAATATAATACTGTAAAATATTTACCTCTTGTCCTTATACTTTCCGTGTTACACATATTATATAATATATTATTTGAATTATTTATATTGTAAACATATTTATAAGTCATTGGTAGATAAATAAAATTAGTGGCTTATGGAAAATATAAACCTTTATAAAATATGTCGATCACTGTAACACTTTTAAATTTTTAATTCGCAAATACTTTTATTATTCCATCAAAAATAATTTTCTCGGAGTCCTATAAATAAATGAATCGTACCGTGAACAGTTCTTACGTCCAAATTTCTATGCATTTTTCAAGAAAGGCGTCCAAGATTATTCAACCTTTCCGAAAAATACTTTTTATTTATAGCAATATGAAATACAAAAAAATAGGTATGCTGAGCTTTCCAGTGGTTTTTTTTTGTATTTTAACAACTGCGCAATAAAGAAAATAATTGTGAATAAAACGTTACGTATATGTATTGTACACATAGGTAATTTAGATGAATTCATATTTTTATGAATACACCTTTTGCAAGTCGAAACACCAGCAGTGTCTAAATAACAGATCATAAAATAAATAATAATACCTATAATTACCTGTATTTGAACTTTTTATTAAAGAGTTTTTAGTTGGTATGGTAATTTATTGCCTTATTCAAATATTGATTATTTATGATTGAATTTTAATTTTCAAAAGTAGACGGTTTGACCATATTACAAATTGCTGAGAAGGTGTTATTTTTAGTATTGTATTAAATAATTATGTTTATGCATATATTATGTAATATGCGTTAATAATGTATTACGAACATGTTCAATGGGGCTCATTATCTTCTTAAAGAATAAATTTAAAAAATTTATACTTTTATAGTAAATCAATTAACTTATTATCATTAGTTTATGGCTAACATTGCAAAATATTAATATTAAAGAGTTTAGGAGCGTAATCATGGACAAATTTAATGTAAAAATTATAATTCAAGTAAACGTTAAACGAAAATTAGTATTATGTAATATAGCATTGTAACATATTTAAATACTTAGATACCGATTAAAAAAAAACTCACAATACACAGCATTTAAAAAAGATACGTAATTTAATAAATAATATAGGTATAAGAACTGTATTAATTTCAGATTTTAAATACTTGAATGTTTCAATGCCAATGAATATTTCAAAAACAAGGACCGTAATAAGACGTGTCTAAATATAAGCTTTCATCAGGAACTAACATTTAATCCGGCATCGATTTAGTTTTTTAATACTTCATTGATTCCAAATTATACTGGCATAATAGTTTTGAATCCGACCTTCTGACGGTCTCGTCTGAACAATTTCACACAATATATTTACGGCACATTTTTAAGTTTTAATAGATACACTTTACTATTCGTACTTTAAACATTTTTTGGTTTTCACTCGGAATAAACTTCCCGCAATATAGGAAAACTTTTGGTAATTTGACTAATAGGTGTGCTACAAATATTTCCAAACTGTTTATACATTATTTATTTATTCGCTTTGCTTACATTTCTTCACTGGCATATTTATACCTATATCAATTATTATACGTAATATTATACATATTTCCACTGCAAACGCTCTGGTATTTGTTCGTTCGTTAATTTTTAGATTGGCAAATCTGTTAGGAAATACCCGTGTCTTTTTAGGGTAGGAAAAAAATCCGACTGTAAAAAACATCTATGTAAATTATAAATACAGGAGGAGTGTACAGCTGTAGGCAATTCCATGTAGTAAATAAATGTGTATTAAATGAACACCATACGACCCCCACGTCCTGAAGGGTAGACGGGTTGTTACAAGTTGTCTAATTTATTCAGCAGCTGTAAGTCCGTACAATAAAATCTATAAACGAATAAAGAGTTTTTGGAGTTTATTTTTCTTTCTTACAAACATCCACGTCCATTAGTGATGAACCCGAATGAACAGAGAAAAAAATCATTTACATACGCTTAATTTATAATTCTGAGAAATTAAACAAGCTGTAACAAAATAATTGCACATAATAATATATCACATGAAGATGAATTACCTTTAGGCAAATCATAATATACTTACTTATCTAAGTAAGAGAATATTTAAAGTAGATTGTTAGGAGTATATATTTTTTTTCGTTGAGATTTTAAAAGAAAATAAACAAAAAAACATTTCTATAAATCGAAAATTTTTATTTCCTTCTTGGTCAATCGGCTAATAATGCATCAAGTATTTTTTCTTTTTAAATTGAGCATTTTGGGAATATTTAATTGAATAAAATCACGCACACGCATAGCAGACGGTTCTGGTGTGTACAGGACTAATTTCCCAAAATATACTGCCGACATGATGTGTTTATTTTTTTCCCCTTTTCAAGGGATCCAATTATTTTAAATTTACCGAGTGCAGAACTTAAGTTGACAGTATTCGGGTCGGTCCGAGGGCGTAGTCGTTTTTAATGATACAAGTCCGGGGCGTACGCCGAGCCCAGATCCACTTTACGACTCTATTGAACGATACCAACGGAATTGGGTAAAAAATAAATTCTTACTGAAGCGATTTGCATGGAGGACGTTTGTATATTAAATATTTTAAGAGTTTGCATTTGTTTTTTTTTGTATAATCCATATGAATTTGGTAAGGTTGTAAACAATATTTTTTCTCCCTACTTATATTTCATTGTATAAATATATGATATAGGTACGTAATATCATTATATATTTACATCAATCCCCGACGATTAATTAAACGAATATAACTACCTAAATTGAATTAGTATGTTTAATATTTTTGAAATCGTTGTAACTGGGAAATATTCGAGGTCGAGTTTATAATTTATCGTTAATAATCGTAGTATTTCATACACAGATCATAATATATGCATATTATATTATATAATCCTATTATTACATTATAATATAATATAATATTACATTATATTATGACGTATGTGGTACATAACAAAATTAATTTAACAAAATATTTCAAATATTCTGAATAAATAGTATAATAATTAATAATCCAGTTATTGAAAATCATCAATAATGGCTGATTTTTTTGTCAGAATCATAAGTTGCTTCTCTCGACTCTCTTTGCATTGTCACGTTCTTCATAATATGTGTTCACTGCTTACAGAAAAAAATGCTTTCGTTCATCATTATTTATTAATGTTTTACACACTCAATATTGTACCATGATGATATTATGTATTTATGTATTATATATTACTGGCCTCTTCATTTTGTTTCGGGGCATATGTCAATTTTATATCACTATATATCATTGGTTTAATTAAAATTGTGTGTTTTTGAAGCACTTTATCATAGGCCATTGAGATTTAAGAAGTTATACAGTCGTAATTATAATGATCAATTATGTAATACAAATTAATAAATATTAAATAGTAAATAATAAAAAATGGATAAAATTAAAAAATAATATATGAAGTTGTCTGCAATAACCTTGGTATTATAATCATTTGTTTAAGAGTTTTGAAGTGATGTATTGGTTTAAGGCTAACTAAAACAATAAAGAAATAAAAAAAATAAAAAAATAATCAATTAGATCCTGTTAGTTTAAATTATTATTAACTTTTTTATTTGAACAAATTGTAAAATGTTTATAGTACCTACATAAGTACAATAATGTTATAGCACATAAGTATTGGACATTTATTAGGAATCGGATACTATGATTTCGAATTCAAATTGTTTTAAATAATATCTTATAATAAAATCACATGTTCTCATTTTCATTCACATTGATATTTGTTTTAAATTATAAATTATAATACTCAATTGTTTAAGATTTGATTTATTGATTGACATCATAACATCATGTAATTATAATTTTGTTTGTACGCATTATTTCATGGTCAAATACTTGACAGTTTTATTAATTTTATTATTAATTACATATTATAATGCATAGGCATAAATGTAGATCTTTTAAATAAGACACAAGTGCATAATTACCTAGTCCTACATACCTTATAGTTTATACACATCCCCAAAAAAATAATAACCAGATAATTATTTAAATTTAAGTAGGTGATATTATACATTATATATTAGCATATAATTATACAAATAGCTTATTATGTAAATATGTATAATGATAGTCTTATTTCTAAAAATACAATGAATTAACCTACTAATTAATGAAAACTGTTCCAAATTATTAAACACTGTATTTATTTTTATGTACATCTTCGGAAATATTTGTTAGCTCTATTACATTAACGAATATTTTCAGTTCAGCTGCGTCTAGGGCTTCTGATATAAATAATAAATATATTTTATAACACTCGCATTTCAAGATTGCTCGTAGACTTAAATATATAGGTACATATCGACTTACAGAATTACACTTTTCAAATTAACCTCATACGAAACATTAATTCGCTTTACGTCATAACTGCTAGATATAAGTATATCGTAGTAATTTTTTTAACATCAATTAAATCGGCAAAATGGTATTATTATTATAAATAATACAATTTATCATATTAATTATCTAATTGGAACCGTTGCTCGCTGGTTTAGTGAGTAGTGACATTTGATATTCCATAGACGAGCCGCCCTCTGGAAGTATGTTTACATCGTCGTCGTCGTCGTCATCATTAGTAACTACATAATATTATATTATTAAAGTCTTCACCACTCACACTCACACTCTCTCACACACACACACACACACACACACACACACACACACACCAAATGCATGGATGGCTTAGACTCGGTTGTCACTCTTCGTGCACTTTCCCGCAGTTCTCGCATACACCATACAGGACAGAAGACAAAAACGTTTTAACGAAAACTCCAAACAGCTGCTCGTATGAGTGTACTGTGTAGTTCTCAGTGTTCGAGATTACGATTTACACTCTTATTTTAGGTATTCTCTTCGGGACTTTTGTAATATGTAAATTATATTTATTTTTTTACAATTGTATTTACTGAGAGACTGAGACGCACACACCATGAATTTTTCAAATTGATGGTATTTCACTATAGTAATAATAGTTAGACGTAGCACCTAACCTAAAAAAAAGAGGTGCTAAATTTGAATTGGGGGTGCTAAAGACCGTTTTGCATTCCCCTGATTACGACAATAATAAATACTAACTAACTAAAAATATAAACCTTCGAAGCGCATAAGACCCAGCTATACAGATCTAACTCTCTCGAAGAATATATTATTCTAAAAAAATTACCAACAATAGACACTATTTAATTGTTCAAAACAAACATAGTTCGAATTTCATTCTTACCTCATTAACTAAATTAATAATATTTTTAATTATCAAATTTTTTATATGTAACTTGTACATTTTAATGAGTCTTGGATCCATATGTATTTTTAACACTACTTTATTACTATATTAATTATTATTTTTCATTATTATTATGTCGAAATGTAATTCAATTATCTAATGTTTATAAATTATAATTGTTGACCTATCATAGTTTAAGCTAGAAACTAAAAAACGATAAATACTAATTATAACACGGTGATTAGTACAATATTAAAGCTAATTTTTATAGTTTACTCGAATAAAATTAAAAAAGAAAATCAAAGCACTTTCATTGGCCCAAAAGGTTATGACAGACACAAAAACAAAAATAAATAAACTCACTCATCATTATTTAATGAATACGTTCATCACATATCAATAATATTCATGATATTATTTTAGAGGCTATTTGAGAAACAATTTAAACAATTAAACGTGAATTATAATGATCATTACAAAGTATGTGAATCGCGAATGGCTTAAGTGAACAAACAAATTAATTTAATCAGGTGAACCAAAAAAATATTATTTGTTACAAATTGTAATTAAATTTTTTTAGAGCTGTTCACCTCCCAATAACACTTCAGAGATGATATTTGGATCAAAACATTTAAGTTACATTTGATATGCTTAGATTCAGAATCAGCATCAAATACTGTTTATTTTTTGTAGTGTACAATATTTTAATTTGTCTTTAATTATATTATAATTATATTTTAAGACGTAATAAGAATAACAATTGGGGGGTTGGCTAAGTTAGTATGTACCACTGCTTACACTAGCTCATTTACAACCCACCTTACGCCACTAACAATAATTTAATTTATTTATAATTCAACAAACGTTCTAAGTAGGTACCTATATGGCTATATGTTTAAACAATAATTTTATCATGAAGAATAATTTCAACATTTTTAACTGAGATTTTTAAAATATTTTAGGTATGGTTTAAATATAACGTAACCATTGCTAATATAATAAATTATAGTATTATTTTATTTTCAAGTTGTAAAATCCAATACTACACAATTTATCAATATTCCAAATTTATCATATCTTCGTATTTCGTGAAATTTATATGCTTTGTTATAATTAAAATTTTAAACTTTAACTCAGAATGCACGCATCATTGTTAAACCAATATCATCTTTGTTCCGCTCAAAATGTAAATGAATAATTAAAATGACTGCATTATACATCATACAGAGCCCAGGTAATACTTAAAGCTTATTTGTATGTTTAACGTTCTGTGAGTGTTTTTAGAAACGTGTTTGTAATTATTTCATTAGGGTGTTAATTGTTAATTATAAAAATGAATACCCTTAAAATTCAAATTTTTTATTTTCAGACTTAATAAATTAGTTTTATGGGAGAAAACACAATATTAGTGATTATTTATAAAGGACTCTATTCAAAATAAAACACAAAATGTATAATGTTAATTAAATAACTTATTAATAATTTATTATTGTAAGTTTTCAATTATTTATTATATAATACATATAGATAGGTACTAATGTACTATACAAATAATTACAAGTATTTATAACAAACTATACAATATATATATATTGAATATACTAATATACATATTACATTATTCATATATTTATTAAGTTTAATTTGGGTATTTATTTAAAACTATTATGCTCGTAAGTAAAAATTAAATGCAAGTGTATTGTGTATTAAATAAAATTAATTATAAACATTTTTACTGCTCATAATTATTATATAATATTTAGAAAATCAGATAACTTTCATAATACTTTGCTTATAACAGTATTTGGAGTTTGAAAATTTGAAATATTTTATATTCGAAACCACCAAAATGGCCGTAAAAAGAACAGAATGGCACTATTAAAAGCATAACAATATATTAGTGCCTGAAGTATATAATATTATAATCATTATGCGTATAGATTTAAGCGGCATGTTTACCAGTACGTTTCTGAGTCACTTTACCGTATTTATCTACGAGCGCTATTTATCTTATTTAATACTTAGCTATGATAACAATTATAATTATATTAGGTATACACGTGTATGGCACTCACGCACAACGTTCGAGAAAATATTAGACAAGATGACGCCCGCTTCGTGATCCCGGTATCTCGCCACGCGTGATCGTGGTAATAACAAATATGAGGTGACGACATGTCGAGAACACACACAAGATTAAAATCTTGAAAAAATTACGACAAATTACAATAATAAGTATAATAATATTAGTCTGTATAGTAGGTACGTGTATTATTGATTGTTTAAGAACGAATAGCAATTATCTATAGTTATTGACGATACTATCAGTACTCAAACCTGCGTTTGATAATAATAATAAATAATCATTATTTTAGCGATCGTCACTGTTGTCGTCTGGATGGAATAGCTAGCGCCAGCTGTTGCCGACCGTCGCTATTATTTAACGAACGGAGAAACCGTCACTCGAAGACGACAACACGACCACCCACAGCTAGAGCGGTCTAGTGGACCGGCTGCATACTAGTTGCGTCCCAAAGATAACTTGCAGAAAGCTGGTCTGATCCGTATTTCCGTATAAATAATCAATGGTATTGCGTACCGAGTTTATTTTGGGTACAGACCAGTTGCGGCCCGGGTTTTTTGAAATTCTAGATCATTTAATCTTGACTGATAAAATATAATCACAATATAATGTAGATACCGATAAGTATACCTTAGTCGTCGCTTTACTATCGATAAGAACGTTCCGTCGCTTTTCTGTGTATTTTAATTTATTTATAACTAGTTGCCAATGAAACTCGCTGTCGTGAAACTCGGGGGTTGTGAGAGGTGAGACCTGGCGATGCAGACGACAATGTCGTTGAAAATGACTTATAGAAATCACTCCTGTTTACGTCATAGGTGGTTAAAAAACAAAAATTTAGGAGGTGATAAGGATTTTTGATAAGTCTTGGAAGTCTCGTTTCGAGCGCGGGAGTGTTTGAAATTCCAGTCTCAGTGTCTAGAAATCTCACTTCACCCATGAAAATTGGTATTCAAATAATACAGTTCCCCGTCGCATGCCCGGTGCTTTTTCGTATGTAAAAAAATGTAAATTCGAAATCTGTGTTGGAATGTCTAGCAAGTTCGTCACCTCAAGTGAAAATCGTTTAACATTCAAGAGAACTTCGTCATATCGCAGACAATATCATACAGCTTATCAGGTAAGCAATCCACCTGCCGTGGATTAAAAAAAAAAATTTTTTTTCAAATAATTTAATTTAATTTTTTATTTTTTTTATCATGATAATTTTACAACTAGTTTTTATCACTTTTGTTTATACAAATATAATCTATGCTCTACTTCTAAATTTGTGTATAATTAATACTCAGATTAGTTTCTATCTTGATATAATAACTAATCATATTTTCCAAATCTAGATAATAAAAAAAATGTTTATCTGATAATTTATTTTGGATTAATAATTGTACCATCATAAACGGTTAATCTAATTAGATAAGAAAATATTGAGTCAATTTAAAAATATTCCGACTCAGGTCAGTCCAGCTCTCATGTTTCAGTAAATTTGAATAGGATACGTTGAGTTATTCACAAAAATCGTATTCGACATATACATATACGTGTATAGAAGGTCGGTCGTCCGCGTCATTTCTTAACACGATTGCGAAGCGTACGAACCGATTTCGAGTGAAAACTGCATACGTACGTCATTTTACTACGCGATTCGGGCACAAACCGTGTACGAAAAGACGAAACCGATCGAGATAAAACGAAAAAAGCGAGAAATACGTGCGACGTATGGTGGGCGTGCGTCACCGTTTTCGAACGAGGTGGCGACCGCTACGGACCTACAACGAACGAAACCCGAACACGCACCGTACTTAAGACTTTTTGAGGAACGTGAATTAAATACGAACGGAGCGTAAAAAGGGTAAAAATCGGAAGAAACCTGGTAACAAAGCCAAAATTTTGACGGATTTTGAAAAAATAGTAATACTTAATAGAAAACCAAGGTTGTGATAACAGAAACGTGATAACAGCGGCGCCGGGGACCGGGCCGGCGATCCGATTGGATCTTCCCTATTCTACATATTATGTGGGAAAAACTAATTTTTCGATTGGACGCGCTCCGAAAACGACCGAGCGAATAAAACCTTAACTATTATGCGTTGTATAATATAAGAGATGTCGAATGAAATTTTGAGTGAAAACAATCGCAGCTTATACATTTTTAATGGATATAAATTTCGTTTCTATAAAAATTTAAAAAATACTGTTAATCGATATTGCTGTACTATTTGGACTTGTACATCATATATTAATTTAAATAATAACGTAATTAATAAATAAAAAGTTTTAAATCATGAAAACCACGAAAAAGATAGTGATGAAACATTGAACAGACAGGCTGTAAGTAATCAAGTGAAACTTAAAGCTGTTGATAATATTAATGAAAAGCCAAGTAAATTTATTGTATAATTACAGTTTAGCTTCCATGGGACTTTTTCAATTTTTTTTCCGAAACCTAGGTTAATCAACGTTTTGAAAATGATGGTGCCAGAAAAAGTTTGAGCAAACACTTAGTTTTTGAGTTATACTGGTTTGAAATTTGAGGATTCCTGAATTTTGAATTTTTTTGGATAGAACTTATGTATCTTGACTATTTAAAAACAATAGTGCAATCGGAATTTGTCGATCGAACGTTTCAAAGTTATAGCATTAACATAGAACTTATGTAAATTTACAAGTTCCGAACCAAAAAAACTTAATGGTTGATCACTCGGTGGTATTTACGTCGACCAAATTTCGACTCGTCAATTTCGACTGTTATGCCTATTCCACCTTTAATAGTTATTATTTAAAACAGTAAAAATTGTTTTACTGTTTATTACTTAAGTTGAGGGTATGGATTTATATGTATCTAATAAAAAAATCAAAATATATAAGTGTTGATGTTGTTATAAAAACAAAAATACGAAATATTTAATGAAAATTATTCTTTTTATTTTTTGATATTTATTTTTTCGTGCTTATTTTCAATCAAAATTAATTGAACAAAACACGTTTAAAACAAATACAAAAAATCATTTAATTAAAACTATTTCTTTATTTTATTAATTTAAAAATTTACATACAAATCCACACATTTTACAATATGATATTACAAATTTATATTATTAGTATTCAGTTTCGAAAGTTATTATAGCCAACAATTAATTGTACCTAACAAAATGTATGTGTATTTTTTAATGTGTTATAGTGAAACACATTTAACTGGTATCTTACATTTTAATCGTTTTCTATATATTACCTCAAATTGTCATAATATTTTATAACCTATACATTACCATTAGAAAATGGTTTGTTCATTATAAACTAAGACTGAAATCGTACCGAAAAGTACTGGTTTCAGGCCGAACCATTTATTTATGGTTATCGCATATACTATTTAACAATTTAAGTTGCCTGTTTAATATGTTTAATATTTATTTGTAATGAATATATTTTGTATTACCTTATAACTGTACATTTTACAGCAGTAGATCTGTACAAGTGTAAAATTATAACAAATTAAACGAAATATTTAAAATTATAAATTCAATATTTAAAAATATATTTTTCAATTTAATTTAACAAAACCTAACTTATTGATTAAACATTTAAAAAACATACCCAAATACTTATGTATGCCTCATACCCTTTGTCTAAAAAATAATATTAGTAATTATTGTACATGTCTGAATATTAAAAGAGTTGACTCGATTAAATATCTTTTATT
Source organism: Myzus persicae (assembly GCF_001856785.1). NCBI lineage: Eukaryota > Metazoa > Arthropoda > Insecta > Hemiptera > Aphididae > Myzus > Myzus persicae. Next base: position 136,839 of record NW_019101570.1, read on the forward strand.
ACTATATATTGATTTCGAACTACATTGGTTGGATTATATTGACTATATAATGTGACTAAGCGGTGAATTATATTTTGTATTTAATAGTTTATGGTTCATATTTTATAAACACCAACTAAAAGTTATTTACGTACACCTATATAATTTTTGCAATGAGTTATTTCATATGGAATAGAGATATGGGGATGGACTTAAAATGTATAATTAAACAAAATTAATGTTATAATGAATATACTTTATATACGACGTTGTCTTTCTAATTATCGACTATACTATGCAAAGATTCAATTATAAATGCATAAGAATAAAATAAAGCATGGCAAGCATCAAAACGAGCACTCCATCGAGTTACGGTTATTTTTTTTACACTAAGATTGTTCTTCAAATATGTTTTTAAAATATCCCAATGTGCAGTAAAACTAGGAAAAAATTACATAGTTCCTGGAGAAGCATAACAAATGAAGAAGCAGAACTACAATTTTCTGCTGCACACGTTCCAACTAAGTTAAGAGAATGTGCGGAACATGGTACATACTCTGCAAATAAATTACAACTTTTAATTCTTGATTGCAACCCGGAATACTGACCTGACATATTTCTCATTGCGTCGTAGACTCGTAGCTCTGGCCACGAAAATTTTTTTATTGGTATATTATATGAATTAAGAAAATCCATTACAACATTGCTAATTTCTTCAGATTTATGACCACTGTTTGGAATGAATATTAAAGCAGGTACACCACTAGGTAAAACATATCTTAATGAAATAACAAGCTGATCGACGTTTGCTACATCATAATTTTAATTATATCGTTCTTCATCAAAAGTAAAAGTGCTTCATAGATTGTGAGTCACAAATAAGACGCAGTTCCTTTCCCTCTATTCCCATACTTTTCTATATGTTGAGCAATAAAAGGGTCAAATTTAACAAGTAACTATAGCGTTCCCAAAAAATTCCCATTGTTAATTTTATTAAATTGTTCATTTAACCTCTCGAGTTCGAACCACGGTATTAGACATTAGTAAAATAAAAAAGACAGTTCAGAAACTCCCGCCTCCGCCGGCCACCTACACCTCCGCCGCCGCCGACGCCGCCGCTGCTGATCCCCTGATCCCCTGATCCTGCCGTCACCGCCGCGCCCGATCGCGTACGTGCGCGACATGCATTAACAGTTATCATTTGTTGTCACATGTTATCAGTTATCACATGTTATCGCGTACGACATACACATTGAACTATATAATAATATAATAATAATAATATAATAATATAATAATTATTAGTTATATAGTTATATAGTTATATAGTTCAATGACGATCGTCTCGGGACCAAAATTGCGCCGCCAATCAGAATCGTTCACATTTGTTATCACTATTTCTGAAAATCACGTTTCTTATCATCCTTTATAACAATTTTAATGTGATAATATAATAATCATCAATCATACAGGTTAATGATGGGTACTTTCAATTCATTTTAGTGAACTAATTCATATGATTCAGGTCATTAAAGTGTCATTGAATCACTGAATCAATAGATTATATTCACATTTTATAATTGTGACTAAGGTGTAAACTTAAGGGCTAATAATTATTTACATATAAAATCAAATTGACAAACCTAAAGTATAATATTAAATGAAAAATGAATCATGGTCATTCTGTATTATTTATGAGTTTACATTAAAAATACAAAATATAAAATGTTTAATATGTTGTGGTTTTTTCCCTTTAATTAGATTTAATAGTTATTATACCAATAATGATTATTTATTTATTTTTTATTATTTATAAAATCATAAAACCAAACAACAGTACGATTTGTTGAGTACTGAAATGAGATTGAAGACAGAATATCTTTTTGTAAATTTATTTGGAAAATATACAAGGAAAAGAAATCTCTGAAGGAAAGGTTGGTATTGGGAGAAGTACAAAACATACATACTTCCTACGATCATACTTACCAGTAATATATTTTAATTTCCAGGTGATTTTTTTACTATGATTTATTTTTATATTTTAGGACTTTAGGTTTGACAAATATTTTAATGTATTTATTTAATTATGACATATTTGAATTTTACTGTAACTATTATAGATAGACTTAAGATTGACAAATATTATGTCATTTTTTTATTTACTTTAGGTTGACAATATTATATAAAACAAACTTTTTATAGCACACTTAGCACAAGACTTGCCCAGTAACACTTGTCACTTATGCTTTATGATTATCTATTTATCTGTAAAAGCTAAAAATGTGCTTTATATAATATATTATTTATTATCTATGATAAGAAACGCGATTTTCACAAATAGTGATAACAAATGTGAACGATTCTGATTGGTGGCGCAATTTTGCTCCCGAGACGCTCGTGTTCAATCATGGATATCATGATTTAAGATAATACTGGTTAGACGACAAAATGTGATAAAGTCACCGTCAAACAGAATCTGTTATCTGGATCGTGTGTCAGAACTGGTTATATGGGCGCTCCAAACGAAAACATTTTGTACTAATATAATCTATGTACAATAAATTATAAAATAAAATAAATAGGAACAGAAAAATTTGAAAACAGGTACTTGAGTCTTGAGTACTTCAACGAGAACCGGAGAACTGTTTAATAACACTTTAAAAAAATTACAAGTATAAAATATTTTATAGTTCACAAAATGCACACTAGGAGCGCCATCCATTAGTTCTGAAATAGTTGCTGATTTGGCGATTCAGTTTGCCAGGCACCAAAAAATCTGTTATCTCTACTCGTCGTCCAACCAGTATTATCTTAAATCATGATGGACATACATTATCAGTTATCATTTGTTATCACGTGTTATCAGTTATCACATTTTATCATATACGTTCCCCTCTTAGATAATATACGCTGGATAGAGCTATAGCGTATATCACGCGTAGTCCGTGTTTCAAGCAGACCTGTTCATGCCCAAAGTACTTATTTCGCATGCGTGAGAAATGAAATAGATGGAGCGGGACGGGGAAGGAACAATAATGTGTTATAGTGATAAGGACGATTAGGTACTGAATGCTTAGATCATATACTTTGCTCATGCGCAGTGATGACTTCGGGCACGAACAGCTATGCTTCAAGATTTTAAATCATAGCTCTATCCAGTGTATATGATCTAAGGTTCCCCTCTTTATCACAAGGTTATAAGTCATCATATTTTATCACATGTTATCATTTGTTATCAGATCGCGACATACATGTTATATTCGACCATATAAGCTTATATATAGTTATAACCTAACTAAGCTACGGAGCCGGTAGTCTTAACACTTATAAATTGGAAATAATATAACCTACTAATCACACATTATTGTAATCACATTTCATAGATCTATGGAGGTCGAACTTATTACCACACTATTGGTACAGCCACTATATGTAAATACTAATAGCTTGCACCTGAATACTTAGAACTCTATGGCGCTGTATCGACATTAAGAGACAATAGGTATCCTAATTCAATTAAATATTCACACACCACCCGGACATTAAGGATTGAAAGACATTTCCCGCCATTAGGCGATTTCTGTATGGCGCTGTATTGATATTAAGAGACAATAGGTATCCCGATTCAATTAAATATACTACCTTGCAAAAATCATTATTATTGAAAAACTTCACCGGCACATGTGTTAAATCTATACATATTCACACACCATCTGGACATTAGGGATTGAAAGAGATTTCCTGCCATTAAGAGATTTATAAATTCCTGATTCAATATTCACACAAAAACAATTACTGAAACACATTGCTTCCAACGTAACCTTTTAGGAATTCACACAACCTGTCTAATGGCTTAATAATCACTATCGATGTCGCGGTATAGCCACTGACACTAGCACTACAAATGTTACTCATTCTATATTGCCGAGCAAAACAGTTAGTAGCTGAACAGTCATTCTAGCAGCAAGCCGTTTTCAGTATTTTAAAAACAGTTTATTTAAAAGTATTTTTTAAAGTGTTTGAAAATAATTTTAATCATGGCTGGATCAATCAGAAACATGGAAATAATTTACCAGAAGAAGAATTTCACATATGTACCACCAACACCGCTATCACTATCCGTGAAAATCTCTCTGGCTGAGGTTTTAAAAGCTCTATTCTCGGAAGAATTTTCCACGTTAGGTATAATATATTATTATATCTGCTCTCAATTTTCAAATTAAACTTAATTGGTAGATTGTGAGTATTAAAGGTCTCTAACAATGAAAATTTGATGGACTCATAGAACTATGAATCATTTTGTATATTATTCAGATTCTTATGATAATACCATACGACCATACGATTATGGGCTGATTGAATTTCTTAGAATCCTAACGAATTTACTTTCTGAAGTCTAATTTTTGTCCCTTTCACTGCAGTTTGAGTATTTTCTGCATGTATGCGTTTACTACATATCGTCGCATAATAATCTAAAATTAAAAATATGTATGTCGTTTAATTAAAGTGCTAGTAAAATATACGAAGAATATAAAACCTATCATTTATTATGAGATAACTAGACCAAAATTATTTTGTATAAATTAACTCTGATTATTTTTTAGTTAAAATAACGTATTTGTATTTGTATAAAAAAAAAACTAACCTTGTCCAAAATGTGTATTTTCAAATTCATTCATGGCATTCATACAGAGATCATCAACATCTTCAGGTAATAATTTATTAATTTTTTCATTTGAAGTTATAGTATTTCGGTTAGACGGTCCAGCTGGTATGTTGGGGATATATATTTTAGGAACTATTTCTATATCGTAAGGTCTGTGATAAGCAGGAGCGCAAGCATTGCCTAAACAATTATTAAAATTAAAATTGAAATTAAATAATAAAAATAAAAATCTTACTTATCACATTACATAGCCCTGCATCTTCAGCATTGTTCAGAATTTTAACGCACATATCACATCATACCCATCGTTAAAATATACGTTTGACTCATTAGATCTATTCGGAGTGATTTCAATATTATGTAATCAATAGCTTGTAAAATATATATCAAATTAAAAAATAATATAATAATTATAGAGCCATAGAGTTCTAAGTATTCAGGTGCAAGCTATTAGTATTTACATATAGTGGCTGTACCAATAGTGTGGTAATAAGTTCGACCTCCATAGATCTATGAAATGTGATTACAATAATGTGTGATTAGTAGGTTAAATTATTTCCAATTTATAAGTGTTAAGACTACCGGCTCCGTAGCTTAGTTAGGTTATAACTATAAATAAGCTTATATGGTCGAATATAACATGTATGTCGCGATCTGATAACAAATGATAACATGTGATAAAATATGATGACTTATAACCTTGTGATAAAGAGGGGAACCTTAGATCATATACACTGGATAGAGCTATGATTTAAAATCTTGAAGCATAGCTGTTCGTGCCCGAAGTCATCACTGCGCATGAGCAAAGTATATGATCTAAGCATTCAGTACCTAATCGTCCTTATCACTATAACACATTATTGTTCCTTCCCCGTCCCGCTCCATCTATTTCATTTCTCACGCATGCGCAATAAGTACTTTGGGCATGAACAGGTCTGCTTGAAACACGGACTACGCGTGATATACGATATCTCTATCCAGTGTATATGATCTAAGGTATATGTACTGAGATAGATAAGAATATCTAAAAAATATCTATTAAACTCAACCAAATTTGAGTACATGGATGAATGACAAAACCTCTAGGCAAAATGTGATAACAATAAGCTAAGAGAAATTAAACACTCTATGCTACCATGGCCCAAATCATTTGAAATGTCTAGAAGGGACCAGGTAATTCTTGTCCGCTTACGAATAGACCACACTCACATGACTCACGGGTATATCATGGCCAAAGAAGACCCTCCATCATGCCCGACGTGCGGAACAATCATCACAGTCAAACATGCACTTACAGAATGTCGAAAATTCATTGAAAGGCGCATTGAGCTAAAACTTCCTGAGACACTATACGAGATGCTAGCACCCACTCCTGAGACGACCAAAAGACTCTTCAATTTCGTCAACTCAACAGAACTGCGGCAACTGATTTAAATATTTGTACTTTAGTTAAAATAAATTTGTAAATATTAGGTAACTAGTAGAAATTAAGATAGTATGTAAGCAATTAATTTAAATGTAAACATGTAACGCTAGCTAATAACCTCGCAGTTGATGCCGTAAACAATTAATAAAAAATAAAATAAATAGTATAGGTGTTTATTTTTTGTTCATCTAAACATTAATTATAGAAAATGGGTAGGTAATAGAAAAAATTGTTCGACTTTCAAATGTTGTTGTGGTTTAGGTAACAAATCTAGTTGGTACCTAATTTTAAGAGGTCTAAATTTAAAATCCCCAGTATTTTTTTATAATAGTCGGAGAAATAAAAAAAAAATGAAGGAAAATACCTGAACTGAGGGAGTTTTTACCCAAACCCAGTTGTATTGATAAAACCGATTCGGTTTTTCGGAGTATACCAAAAACGAATTATTGTATGGCTGCTTAACAGTTAATATTTTTTCCAAATGTTTATATTGGCATTTTTGTAGGTGCCTACCAAGGGCGACTACAGGGTGGGCAAGTTGTGGTAGTCCCCCCCTCCATTGGCTTTCAAATTATAATCATTAGGTATGTTACTATGTTATATAAAATATTTAAGACTTTGTAAAAAATGGATTAATTAATGTACAAAATACCTGATGAATATTTTAAAAGTTAACTTAGTATTTGTCGACTCCGGTAAGGTCTAGTGGCTCGGGTTCGATTCCCGGTACCGGAATATACTTTTGGTATTTTTAAATTCCATCAAAACATCTTTCGAACAGCACAAGATAAAAATATAAACCACAGCATACCATTATCTGTTAATTAAAAATAATATTTTTTTTATATAAATATAATAATATATAATAATAATAACATTTATTTAAATCCCATGCACTAGGTAATAAATTGGTAAATATAGAATTATGTTGTTTGAATAACATTTTATGGATGTGTTGACATACTACTAAAGTATATATTATAATATTCTACATTGGTGTTTATGAAACTTAAAAATTTATGTTTTTATACATATTTGAGTAGAAAATAATTTGCATATTTTCGTGATTTTAACGAATTTTCAAGTAAGCACGTCATCTGTCACTTGTCATCTATAGATAGTATTTTCAATAACGTATTATAATGGACTTAAAGTAAATATTTACCTATCCCACCTCCTTAAACTACACTTAAAATATATAAAATTATGATAACCATAATGAATTATAACTTTTAATTATATAATGTAAGTGTTAAATAAATTATTAATACCACAATTGTTGGTCTCCACTTCAACGATTTGTCTTAATATACATTATTAAAAATATGACTAAGCAAATAATTTATTGGTCGTTCGTATATACACAACACATTAAAAAAATTAATTTTCAATAGGTTAGAATCATACCCCAATCGTGCAAATTTGAACACATCTGAAACACTATAATAGTATAATATTTCTAATAACCTAATACATTTGTGAATACAAAATACATAATCAACTATTATGAGTGCACGATCAATATTAAATACTTTTAACCAGTTTTTTTTGATCTGGGGTTTAGGTAGTATAAACTACAATCAAAGCAAACTAAATACGGCAATCATGTTCTGGATCTTGCGATGTACAACAATTTGTTGTGGATTAAAAACACTTTACAACTCAAACCGCCATTGGGTAAACAATATTTAATTTAATTTGATTTCAATTGTTTCAAACCATATAACTAATTAGGAATTGGGGCATTCACACAAATATTTAACATTTTTAATTTCTCACCGAGTTACAATTATTATCCTTATAATATAATAAATCTTATTACCTATGATTATATCCATTATTTTTCAGGTACACTAAATTTCATAAATTCTCATATTTTTGACTACATGTTGAAATACAAAAAAATATTATTATAATAAGCTTCAATAGCTTCATAGTTAATTTACTTTATATGAACTGTCGAAGTTGTCGTAGATAATAACGAAGGCCAAATAACATCAAGTTTATATTATTTACAATATACCTACCATTGAATTTAATTAAGTTTTCATATCCTCAAATCGTTTAAACGCCCATTTATATATTTAAATTATACCAATAAAAAAAAATTTAATGGAACAATGTCGGTTACGAAATCATGTTTATTATATCATTAACTCATTATATTAATTCATTAAAAGTTTCGTGATTTTATATTTGTATCTGAACAAATATGGCCTAGGAAATCATGTTTATGGTACCATTAACTCACTATATTAATTCTTTAAATGTTTAGCGATTGCTCCTGGCTTGTATAATATATTTGAATATGTATCTTATTAAATAATATTTTCTACTACATATTATAATTTATAATAATAAAATAATATAATATTATTACAGGCCATACATATTGATCCAAACTTATTTGACGTTACATCGTTAGTAATAATTAGTTGCTATGAGATGGTGTTCATTGGGCGATTCTTATCCAATGTATGGCGACTTTCTTATGATAATAAACTATCTGTGGTATTGATTAAACTTGAAGGAATTCATGATAAATTGATACGTCTGAAAGCTGTCAGGCCGATGAAAATCAAAACGCATTGGCTTTTCAACTTTGGTATTCTTATCCATTTTATAGGTTATAATATGACTCCATACTACTACATCATATATAAATCCGGAAGCATACGGGAGACAACTGTAGACTTTTATATATCTATGGTAATCATCAACATCTAAAAATATTTAAATAATAATTATATGCATAGCAAAAAGTAAATTATTCGTTCTTCATTTCTCGATATCATTGTGACCCTGCAGTCTTAAATATAATTTCTAAACACATTGAATTGAAATTCGATAGTATCATAAATATTTTTTTTTTAGATCTCTGCGGTGATTTCACGTATTTGTGAATGCGTTGGATTTTATGAATACATGCTACTTATATCATACATAAAGTGGATTGTATACATTATAAACGAACAAATTCCGAAAAATATTTCAACCATAAGTACTTTCAGGGACTTGTATTTGGAAGCAATAGAATGTTTAAACGATATAAATCGATCAATATATGGCTTGCCTGTCATAATAAGCTGTATTGCAGGAAATGCGGGTGGTATAATTTTATTATTATTCTACAGAGTTCTATTTCGAGACGACACTGAAGATATTGCCCGTGTAATTATGGAAGCTGATACAATAATTATAAGAAGGATCAATCTCATACTCTTATTTGGAATTGGTCATGCCACAACAAAAGAGGTTTTTATAATAAAATACTAGATGTATACGATACTACTCTATATTAACACTCTATATTATACAACTCTTGTTTATCAAGTCCACAATATTAACATAATACTTGAAGACTATATTAACACTAATAATGCTTACATCATAATATGCACCCACCTTCATCCCTCCCAAACCTTTATCATCAAAAGGCCCAGTAAACTGGATCAAATTCATGTCAAACTTTAAAAACAATACAAATTTAAAAATGTCAATGAAAACCACAGATGAAATAGAAAATGCCGCACAGAACTTTGTTACCTCAATATATGCTGCTGTCTTGAACTCTTCTTATACACCCAATCAAAATCACCCAGTTAAAAGAAATCCTTACGAACTGCCTCCCTATACAAAAACACTAATTGACGAGAAACGTAGATTCCGTTCTCCTTGGCAACGGACAGGTCTCCCATCCGACAAACGCACATATGTCCAATATGTCAAATTATCAAACCCTAAATATACACGACGGATCCTTTTGGAAAGTCACTAAAAATTCAATGAAAATTTAAAATCATCCTAATCTCCTAAAAAGAGAAGATGGTTCTTTAGCTACATCTGAAGAGGAAAAAGCAAATATTTTCGGTACCCACCTTTCAAATATTTTTACACCACATTCGAATATATCTCCTGAACAAAGCAATCTTAACGAAGTTTTAAATTTTGTAGACAGCCCACTACCAATGTCACTTTCCATGAAACACACATCACCTAGCGAAATAAAATACTTCGTACTCAAACTGAAAGATAAAAAGTCACCCGGTTACGACTTAATCACCAATAAAATTCTACAATTTCTCCCAAAAAGATCCATAATGCTCCTTACCTACTTATACAACTCAATGCTAAGATTATCTTATTTTCCTCTAATTTGGAAGTTCTCAACAATAATCCACATACATAAGCCGAACAAACCAAAAAATTTGGCTTCTTCATATCGACCTATTAGTCTATTACCGGTATTGAGCAAACTATTCGAAAAAATTTTGCCCCGAAAAATCAGATCTATCACCAAAACTCAAAACATAATTCCCGATAATCAATTCGGATTTAGATCCAAGCATCCTATCAACCTCGTTTGAGAAAAAAAAATATTGTTCTGGTGTTTTCATCGACGTTTCCCAAGCGTTCGATAGAGTATGGCATCAAGGCCTACTTTTTAAAATAAAAATTTCTACCAGCACCACTTTACTTAATAATAAAATCATACCTCTCAAATCACACGTTTGTCGTCAGGCAAGGTAACGCATTTTCTCCCTATTTTATAATTCAAGCAGGAGTTCTCCAAGGGAGTGATCTGTCTAATGTCTTTTACAACATATTCACCGCATACCAAATGCTGATAATATTTTAATCGCCACATACGCTGACGACACAGCAATATTAAGTGAACATAACGACAACACTGTAGCATCCTCCAATCTCCAATCACATATTATCAAAATAGAAAAATGGGCATCAAATTGGAAAATCAAAATTAATGGTGAAAAGTCCTTCCATGTTCCTTTCACCTTAAGAAAAGAAATCTCACCTATCCTTTATTTTGGCGGCATAGAAATTTCAATTGAAACCCAAACCAAGTATTTGGGCCTGATCCTTGACAAACGTCTCACTTGGGACCCATATTTAAAATCAACAAGAAAAAAACTCAACAGCAGACTACACCTCCTCCGTCCTATTCTTAAATCAAATCCTTCCCTCAACTACAAACTAATTATTTATAAGTCAATGTTAAGACCCATTTGGGCCTATGGAATACAGATATGGGGTTGTGTCAAAGTATCCCAAATAAAAACAATTGAGGCCTTTCAATCAATTACCCTCCGTTTATTAACCTCTACACCTTGGTACGTCTCCAACAACTCACTTCTAAATGATCTTAACATTGAAACCTTAAACAAAGTTGCATCCAATCACTATAATAAATTCCACTCAAAACTATCCTCTCATGCGTAAACTTGCCTGGAAATCCTCCTCGTCGGTTAAAAAGACGCTGGTGCAGGGATTTATTAAATGCCTAACCTAAATATTCCTCCTGAGGGTACTGTCACTGGGCAGCCTCCCTCCTCATACTATTCATGAGATGTTAATATTATTCTATTATCCAATTTGCTTATTGTTTCTATGCTACAGATTGAAAATTTTTCTATTTTAATAAAAAAAAAATCATAAAATGTCAATTAAATAATTATATAACAGCTAATTTTTAACATATAAATTAAAAATAATTATACAGCGAATGTTTCAAATTTAAAAGTAAAATAATGTTATAATATATAATATTACTTATCTATGTATTCCTTATTTATTGCTTTTTAGATAAATCGAATGAATCTAGTTTTACATCAACGGTCCATAATTGAAAGAAATCCTAGAATAAAACGTCAGGTATAATTTATTGTATTTATTACTATAGACGAAAGTATTAAGTTTCTAACTAAACGTTTAAACTTACACTACTAAATAATTTATTTATATGGAATATTTATTTTTATTACTATTTAGATCACATTTTTTATCCTACGAAGACATCACGAGAACTATCATTTTGTGTTATATGGTATATGTGAGATGAATCTAAAACAATTACTTGTCTTAGCAAACAAAGCATTTGCTTATTTAGTTATACAAATTCTGTTCAAATTGAATAAAAATAAAAGAATCAATTATAAATGGTATATTCAGTTATCAGTAATTGTTTTTACTTTCTAGAGAACTTATATAATATGTATAGTTAATAAATATTATTTTCAATATTTTTCTTGTCATTATAATTGTGTAATTCGAGTACATTTTTATAATCCCAAAGTCAATGGATTAATATGTATAGGTAAATGTATCTGGGTTATACTAAGTATTGTAAAAATGTGATGACTTTTGTATAATTTATTACTTATAGTTGATAAAATCAAATATTAAACAGATATTATTCTCTATCAATTTTGTAATGGACCTTAAAAAATAAATAAAAATGATCCTGCGTAAATGAGTTTTGTCTTGCATGTTGCACGTAAGTCAGAGAGAAAACAAACAGTGCGCTGCCTTCATCATCTTAAGACTTCATTTGCAGCATAAAAAAACATACTTTTATAGTTATACTGTTATGACTGATATATAGTTAGGTACAACAACATTTGTAAGCTTGAGTTGGGAGAAATTTCTAAACAGAATCATGATTTATACCTATGTATATTGTATAATCTAGTGATTTGTCCACCCATTTTATAAATAAAAATGTATAGGCTAAAGTAATTAAGTTAAGGATTATAGGCACTCTTTATCAAAATAAACATTTTATACAAAATATAATAATAATTAAAAATCATTAAGTGTTTAAAAATTATATTTTTGGCTAAAATAATGCAATTATTATAATATCTTTTCATAATAGGTAGCTTTTAAAACATCTGTCAAAATAACAAATTTTGTAGTTAAAATATTCAATTTCAAAACTAAAGGGTTTCACATCAAAAATAACGACCATAACTTGTTTTTATTCTAAACTTTTTCAAAATTTGATCAGATACTGCGGTGACTGCATTTTCAATACTGCGGATCTGCATTTTAATTAATTACATTATTATAGAACCATTGCGTTTTTAACTATTTTATTTTATTTTTTACCTACCTGCAGTTTATTAAATTAATACCCGATAATGGTACATTAAACCGGGCTTGGTAAATTGAGTCCCAAATGACCCTAACTCGGTAAATTGAGTCCCGGCGAAAAACAGGTAGTAGGTAAGTTGAGTCCCGGGAAAAACGATTTATATGTATTTTAAATTTAAAAATATTCATGCAAACATGCACTAACGTCAAAATATGCAAAAATATGCACTATAAAATTTTTATTTGTGATTTGTGGACATTCATTAACTGCATGTATATGATTTTGAAATAATAATTATTAACTATATAATTATATTTTTCCTCAACCATACACACTTAACAACACCAAAGCATTCACAGTTAATAAAAGTCGATAACTTTGTCGACCTTTGATTAAACGCAATAAAGATACAGATAAGTAAGGGCTTTATCGTACGTATATACTATATAATATAGTATATACGTATATGACGGTATCTTACTATCATATACGAAATGATACGAATGTACGATATTATATGGACTATTTCATTATTAGTCTTAATGTTATAACCGGATTTGAGTTTATTAAATCAATATCCATGAAGTTTTTACCAAGGCATTTATCTTTTATTTTTTGGTTGATTTGTATTTGTAATATTTTTAATCTTTATAAATCTAAATATTATATCCTTATATAAATATTTACTTACTACCATTTTTTTCCCAGGACTCGACTTACCTACTACATGTTTTTTCCCGGGACTTAATTTACCGCTTTCAAAATGTACTAAACTTATCTCGGACTCAATTTACCTAGCCCCCATTAAACAAGCAGAACAACCTCATCATATACCGAATTAAAGGAGTCTCCACCCACTGCGTTGAACACGTTTAACTTTTAAAGCTCCCAGCTGGTCTGCACTGCTGTCAGTATTAGCCATTGAGTGACTGCAAGTATATATCAATATTAATAATTATTTAAAAAATTTATATTTTTTTAAATAAATTTAAAAAAACTAGATTTTTCAAAAATATACTCTATTTAAAATAAAATAGTATATTTGGTATGTTAAATAAATAATATGGTTTTATTTTTATATGAGTAATTATTATGGTTATACTGGTTTATTGTCTTGGTTGGTTTTGGGAGTTCGTAAAATCATATTATTAGTAGGCAGTCGCCTCATAAAAGAACATAATATGAAAAAAGAATTATCGAAAAATCTATAGGATCCATTTCGTAGACTTCTAAAATTTGATATTTAAATATGAAGAATAATTAATACCAGTATACCACACTAAATTATTGAGCTATTTCAAGTTCTAAATGTAGATGGTCGTTAAGTTAAAAAAAAAAGAATATATATTGACCAATCAAAAGTACGAGTGTCAACTAAATTCAAATGCTGCCATAAATCACCAATAAAATCTAAGATCGAAGCTATTTTTCTATTACAAAACGTGTACAAGTATACACAAAAAAACTTACATTCTTGTAAAATCACTATATTCATATCGTACCACCCAGAATCTAAAAGACTGTACCAACAAGTATATAAAACGAATACAAATGAAATCGAAATGCGTATTAGTATCTATCCACATTAATGATATTTAGAAAAATAAGCGTGGGCGAAATTCGACTCTGGCCACTAAGAACGACGGTCTTGCTGGCTAGTTACAAACGACGTCAGTGGCGAAGAGGCCCACCGGGAATTCGGGATATTCCCGGTAGGCCCTATCCTGTGTTGACGTATGGGGGCCCTAGGATCATTTATCAAGTACTGAACCCTGCGTGATGAGAATTGAAAATAATTTCAATAAAGATGCAAATTGACTAATATTTTATTTTTAACCACTCTACAAGAAAAATACCATTTTAATCTAGCTGTAAACTAATATTATATTAATGTTTTAAGCTGGACGTTAAAACGCTTACCAGCCGCATTCCCGCATTTACCTTAATTAAAAGACCATCTTTCTCACTTCTTTCAAGTATTTCATTATTTTTAAGTTCACCCAGATCAATTGATAAACGAAAATGTTTGACGATAACAACACTACAATAATACATTTACACATTGCTACAATCCTATTTTAAAGTCTATCGAAACAGGATATATTTTTAACCGTGCATTATACTAGTTGTATTAACTTTCATTCCAAGTGCGAAACATGAAAAATAATAAATTAAAAGAACACCACAACAACACTAGATAGTATAACGTATTCAAGTTTACATCGTTAATGAGAGTTAAATATTGGCAGTTGTTTATTGTTGTAACTAGTATACACTATATGCAGTGCCGTCCTAACCACCAATAACATCTTAGGGCATCAATATTTGACGCCCCTTTCCCCCACCATAAAAAAATATTGACTTCACTTTTTTAATTAACCTATTTCCTTAAATATTTTTAATACTTATTCATTAAAGGCTTCTGATTATTATTTTTATTATTATTATGTTCCTAATCTTATTTATATAAATGTATTTAATTTGTTTTTATGATTTTTTAAAGTTGACTGACATCATTCTGAGTACATTATAGAAAGAAATATATCACTATTTACATATAACAGTAAATACACAAATTATAAAAAAATCTTTGTATTCATAAAGTACATTTAATTATGAGTTATTTATAATATATTAACATAAATAATCAAAGTAAATAGTACCTTATATGTTTATAAATTATAAGAACAACTAATTAATTTTAATAATTATAATTTCTATCTTGAGCCCCAATCGTTCTCTTTTTGGCCATTTGTAAGTAAAATAAAACACAAAACTAAAAACGTAAATATTAATTACTAAAACGTAACTAATATTATGATTATTACGCCACGGATGTATAATGTTAATAACTAAGCCTAAATCATCCGTTCTGTGCTGCTGTGTGCGGCGTGTACAACAGACAAGAGATACTATAACGGTCAACATTGAAAATTGTACATATTTTGTATTTTGTATTTTGTACAAGTGATGTTTATTTACAGAACTCACAATCCAACACTGAGATAGATAAGAATATACTTATCTATCTCAGTGGTCGCGCACGTACTCGATAACATGTGATAACTGATATCATGTGATAACAAATGATAACTGATAATGCATGTCGCGCACGTACGCGATCCATCGGCGGTGGTGTCGGCGGCAGGACCAGGGGATCAGCGGATCAGCACCGGCGGCGTCGGCGTTGGCGTGCGGATGCGGAGCCGGCGTCGGCGGTGGTTGGCGGAGGTGGAGGTTTCTGAACTGTCTTTTTTATCCTACTGACATTTACTTTTTGCAATGTTTTGCCACATTTTACTTAGCTATTAGTTTGCACTCAACTATAATTATATCGGTTATATGGTGTAATCTTAATTTTTGAGTTATTTCAGTACACAGATAAAACATATTAATTATCGTTGTCGATGCGCATGGTGTGGGGGAACAGCTGTGCGTATGTTTTTTGATGTCTAATTTGCTGGACCTAGTTGAAAATGTTTACCTAAATTTATCTAATATTTCGACTAGAACGTCAAGTTGGTTTCAAGAAAGGGCAATATTGTCACCAGCTAACGATCAAGTCAATAAAATAAATTACATGACACTGTTAAAATTCAATGCACCAACAAAAGTGTACTATTTCGTTGACAAAGTTTTGATACAGAGGAGGCGATACATTATCCAACTGAATTTTCAAATTCTTTATCTCCTTTAAGGACTTCACCACACAAATTAATTCTAAAAGTAGGTTCTCCTATAATTTTACTTCGTAACTTAAGTCCACCAAAGTAATGTAACGGTAAAAGATTACAAATAAAATCTTTAAAAAACTGTCAGCTTGATTGTATAATCCTTACTGGCTGTGGAGCTGTAGAAATGGTCTTGGTTCCTAGAATACCAATGGTACCAAACAATTTACCATTCCAGTTCAAACAGCTCCAATTTCCCTCGAAATTAAGCTTTGCAATGACTATTAATAAGGCACAAGGTCAAACATTAAACATTGCAGGTTTAGACTTAACCGTCCAGTGTTTTTCCAATGGTCAATTGTACGTAGCTCTGTCACATGCAAACAAAATCTATTTGTACTGGCCTCCAAAGCGAGACACTTAAAGTGGTGTATCCAGAAATATTTAATGCTAAAGACAAATTAATATAATTGATAAAAAATAAAAATCATACACCATAACGAAACAAATATATTTCACACTTATGTATAAAATGATTCTAAAAAAATTAATCAAATTAAATATCTGATATAATTCATATCAAACATTTTCACATATTCTTTAATATATATAAATGAACTGAAATTAGCAATAGCAAGGCATTGCCGAGTCAGCTAGTGTAATAATAAGCGTCTATAAGTTAAATAAAAAAATATTAAAAATATTTATTAGACCACAAGTTATTGTTTACACATGTTTGTATTTTATTACAATCTAATGAATTATTAATTTACATTAAAAAATGTATATACATGGTGGGGCGTGGTTACTTCCTTATTTTATAAAATCGTAACACAAAAAAATATTGGCAATATTGATTTAATTATTTTTTCAGTGTATAGGAATACATTTAAAGTTTTATTTTATTTGGTTTTAAAAACGACATCTCGAAGGTGGCCACCGTTCTCTTAAATGCACTGAGATAGTCGGAATTTGAAATTGTTGTCAACTTCTTCCAGCATATCTGTGCTTATGTTGGCAATAACTGCATGAATATTGTTTTTGAGATGACAAATGGTCTTTGGATGATCCGTATATACCAACGATTTAAAGTAGCCACGCAGAAAAAAATCACATGCGACAAAATCCGACAATCGTGCTGGCCACTGAAGATCACCTCTAAGAGAGATGAGCCGTCCAAAAAGTGTTCACGCAATATATTCATTAACCTTCTTGCCATGTGAGCCGTAGGGCCATCCTATTGAAACCACACTTCCCCTACATTCATTTCCAAGTTTGAGCAGAAAAAAATCCACTACCATGCTGACATAAGCACAGATATGCAGGAAAAAGTGGACAACAAATTCAAATTCCGACTATCTCAGTGCATTTAAGAGAACGGTGGCCACCTTCGAGATGTCGTTTTTAAAACCAAATAAAATAAAACTTTAAATGTACCCCTATACACAGAAAAAATAATTAAATCAATATTGCCAATACTTTTTATGTTATGATTTTATAAAAAAAAAGAAGTAACCACGCCCCACTGTACTTCAAAACTTTAGGTGACCCTCCAAACAAAGTTTAATTGAAAATTTGAAACCCATTGTTTGGGAATCTCGGACATAAAAAGATATGTATATTGTATGTACTATTAGGTTCAGGTGATGTTGATGATTCGGATTCGGGAAAAATATATAATTTGGGTTCACGGGTAATTTATTGACAAAAGACAAATAACTGATTTGTGGTAGATACTCTAAAGTCTAAACTCTAGAGGGTCACTGTAATGGATATGCTACATTTGCTGTCGACACCGCATCGGCCAGGACATTTGCGGTCTGTACCTTTTTCGTGCCATTTGCGGTCAATTTATTTCTACCTGACTATAAAATTTGGATGCTATATATAATATATATAAATGTATTGTATACTTAATTTGCGCTAATAGGTATATATTTGCTATTTTATTATATTAAACTTCTCTTCACACTTTTCAAGGCTTAGGACTGACGGTATTTTTTACTTGCGTGTTTAAAAGCTTATTATTATTAATAACTTATATAATAATAATAAATTTGTCAATAGCATCACATAATAGGGTACTCATTTTTTTAAAAACCTTATTACAATTATTATAAAAAATTCACATAATAATACATTTGTCGATCACATTAAATTTAAATATGTAATACTAATACTAACATACATTACTAATAAACATTTATGTACATAAACATAACCTTATTTTAATTTTTGAATAATAGCTATTTTTTAATCATTTGACAAAATCGTTATCTATTTCATACACTATTAATGTTTTTTTAATTCTTTCGTCTAATTGTATGTACATCTTTTTTCTCCTTTTACCTTCCATAAGTAGCTTCTTGCATATAAAAGTTACAAATTTTTAGCCTCTTTTTTAAAGCAGCTATACAAATTCTTAAACGTTGGTCGTGGTGTATTTAATATTTTATTAATTTTACAATTCCAACTCTAGAGGATTACTTTTAGTTGTATAAATAATAATAAACATTTTAAACGCATTTTCATAATATAATATGTACTTAGAATATAATATTATATTCAGCCCCCTTAAATTGTATAGTCAGGTAAATAGAAATAAATTGACCGCAAATGGCACTAAAAAAAAGACGACCGCAAATGTCCCGGAACCCCACATTTTAATTCAATTACATAAAATCATAGTATACCTAAGCGATGATCGGCGCATACTAGTTGCTTCCCAAAATATACGAATTGCCTCCCGTCCTTATCGTAAATAAAAAGGTTACTTTACACTAGTTGCCAGAGTAGTTGACCAGATTGTTCATAATTATATACGAGTTGCCTCCCAAAAAGTTTCACACTAATTGCCTCCCATATAGAATTAAGTAGTGGTTCATAAGCTTCACCAAACAGTTCCACATAAATAGATAATGTTTATACTTTATTCATTATTAAAAATATCAGACTTGGTTAAAACAATAATAATATAAAAATAATCAATACAAATAAAACATATTTTACTACTTATTAAAAATATATAGTGCAGTTAAAAAACATCAGTCTTAAGTATAATATATATAGAATAATATTATAATAGTTTTTGGTAATGTTTATTCGTTATTAAAAATATCAGACTTGGTTAAAAATAATAATAATATAAAAATAATCAATAAAAATAAAACATATCATGGGTACTACTTATTAAAAATATATAGTGCAGTTAAAAAACATCAGTCAAATAATAAATCAATAAGTTAAACAAAATAGTAAGTAGTACCTATTATTAGTCAATAAAATAAATGTATGGTAATACTAATATAATATAATATAATGGTAAAAAATTATTTATAACATTGTTTAGGCTTGTATTTTTTAGCCAATATTTGTAAGTACTCAAAATTTGATATTTTTTTTTCATTTAGCTTTTTTATTTGGGTATCAATGAAAATTATTATGTTTCTAATTTGTAATCGTCCATGTAGTTTAGGCTTATGAGAACTTTGTATTAAAATTACAGTCTCAGTCTGAATTAGTTTTAAAATGTCAATAAATTTGATTATATTAGGATGCGGAGACTCAAAATAACTATTAAATTTGCTATGAAAGGATTCCCCTTATATATTTATTACTTGACTAATGGGAGGCAACTAGTACTAGACCCTTTTCGTTTATGATAAAATTTAGGGTACGTCGGGAGGCAACTCGTATATAGTCGGGAGGCAATTTGTATACAAATTATGGGCCTTTTGACTTCGGGAGGCAACTAGTGTGCGCCCGCGATGATCGTCAACCTATAATTTTAGTTATTAGATGTTACTTAGTGTATTTTATGGTATTATTGTGATTAAAGTAATTTATTTTACCATTAGGCATTAGTTCTACAGTAGGTACTTTTAATTCAATTTTTCTAAAAACATTTCAAATGTCATTGTGTTAATAAAATATAATAATAAACTTAAAGTTGTAAGTATTCATGAACAATATTTTTTAATTACAACAAAATAATTAAAATCGTTATTATTGTTTTTAATATGTATTTTCGTCCAAATTTGAACTTAAAATTTCAATGAAAAATATTTTTTAGATTTTTTGGTTACAAGTATTTAAAAGAATCTTGATTATGTTTTTTTAATATTATCTTAAACTGATATTGTAACAATGTGTGAGGAGCCTTGTATTCAATTTTGATAGGCACAAATGAAAAAATCATATAACTGTACAATGAATACATTTATTGCTCTTCTCAGAATCAGCTGTGACTCACTTCATGCGGCGCACAGTAAGTCCACTAGAATAAATTGGCCTCCCGTTTTGTACTGCAACCGCACTGCTTTGAGAGCCGTCAGCACTCAGCACAGCGTTGCACTTGTTGAACGACTGCTTTGCCGTACCGCCGTGGCCATTTTCGTTTCACTGACATATAATGGTGATTTACAGATTCGCTCTAAATTAAATTATATAAATCATAATAAAAAGAGGCCCTGAACTTACAAAAATAAATTTAAAACATTAGTTATACATTTAAATACTTATTTTCGGAGTACAACGGTTTAAAGTTTATTATTTGAAATAGTTATGTTTTGTTTTTAAAAGACTTAGGGACATGACATATTTTAATGTTTATGGATAGCATATTTTCTATGATTTTCTATACTTAAAAGTTCATTGATATTTGAAAATAGTCAAATGTTGTATCTTATTTTATTTATCGACACGTCCTAGTTGGGTCCCAAGTACTAAGGACTAATAATAGTTACTTTATAAGCTAATATTTTTTGGTGAGTACCTACTTCACTATTATAACATTTTCCTTCCAAATTTTAACAGAATTAGGACTGTGAGTGACTTAATAAGGCCAAATATATGTTTAGAAATATGTATAAATTTATTATAATTTTACAAATTATAGTATAGTAGCCAATTTGCACCCCGAGGATTATGGACATTTGCGCCCGAAATAAAAAACTTTAACACCCTGTTGTATAGCACAGATGCGCCCATTTTGCATGCAACGTTGCGATCGGTTTCTTGAAGATCGTTTAAAAAAGTAAAACTGTACGTGAAATCAAAATTAATAATCATTAAAAGTAATCATTTTAAAAATAATGGTAAATACTACACAGAGTACATATTACATACCTAAGTATTATTTATATTGCATTAAATTATAAATTTCAAATAATTAAATTTTTACATAAAATCAAAATAATTAATAAATACAATTACTATACTACACATATATATCTAAATTTTTAATACACATTAGTCAATAATAAGAATGTCAATAATACAAAAATTTAGTAAGTTTAAACTTTCTTCAGTTTTTGAATCATGGGCTTGACTGTCTTTAATTTCAGTTAACTTCGTTTTTGAATTATTGGTTTTGACACATCCATTAGGGGTTTTTTTACACAATGCCAACTTATATCTCCAGAAACAAGGTTTATACTCAGGTGATATTTAAAATAACGAAAAACTAAACAAAGTTTTAAATTAGAATGGGAAACAATCAAATATTATTTTAGATTTTATAGTTACACGCCAATATACTCCATAAATGGCAACGTTGCACGATTTTCGCCTGATCTGAATCGGGTATATATGGGCTACGATTTGGGAAGCAAATGGGCTATGATAAATGGGTTCGGGCGCAAATGGGTTGCGCCTAGCTAATACAAATACTAGTACAAAACTAATAATTGATATCGTATACGTTTTACAAAAACAAAATTGATTTTTTTAAACAATATTTTATTTATATTTATACTATATACCTTCATAATATGTATTCTCTTATTTGATTTCTAAAGTTTTAGATTCTGCGTGGAGCGATGAATGTATTGATTTTACAATGTTGTGTGTCTATGTGTTTTTTGTCTATAAAAATACACTTTTGTATACACAATAAGAATCCGAAATAATGATTCGGTTTTAACCTAGCCTTACCTTGACTATAATAAAAGTAATAATATATTCTTAAATAGTTGTTAATTATTTAAATATTTTTATAGTATATTGTACCTAAGATATTTGTATAGACCCGGATTCTCTAATCTATCTACTGTCAAGCTTTTCGAACTCGCCCACCGATCTAATTGATGTTTTGAAAATATATTAGATTTAT
The DNA here is from genome assembly GCF_001856785.1 of Myzus persicae. NCBI lineage: Eukaryota > Metazoa > Arthropoda > Insecta > Hemiptera > Aphididae > Myzus > Myzus persicae. Next base: position 159,588 of record NW_019101570.1, read on the forward strand.
TGTTTTTAATTAATTAATTACTAAAAATAATTCTTAGATAATATATATATATCTTCAATTGTATTACCTCTCCATCGATCAAATGTACGAACGAGTATCACAGATTTGACCCTTGGGCCTTGATACAGATTATAGACATGGCCATGATTTGTACTAATTTTTAAAATATTGAAATACAAATAATTGTTCAATTGTATTATTTTGTTTGTAATTATAATGTTTGGATTAATTTGACCCATTATCATATTTTTACAATGCGTTTTTACAATTAAATTTAAAAAAATCAAACTCCTTTCAATATTACATATTCACGTATTCATTATGATTTAGATAATCGCTTTATATAAAGCGAAACCTCAAACCATACTGCGTGATTGAGTTCCGAACAATCGAATTAAACAAAAGTTATATTTGTAAATGCCAATAATTTGTGATAAGGTAGAGTTAATAAAATGTTTATTAAATAGTTTGTACACTTCTTTTATATGTTGTAAGAGCACTAAAATACTAAGCCGGTATCATTTCACCTAGCCATAAAAAAAAATTACTATTTCATTATGTGGTCCAAATTCTCGGTTTTTCTATTTATTACGTTCGTTGATGTAAGTTTATGATGAGATGACTTTAGGTTTTATATTATGTGCAGTATAATAATATATACAATATGCTACACACAAATACCTATACAATGTAACAAGTCTATCGATTGATGGAGTGTCGGATATAATACTTGTTCTTGGGTTGAAAAAAAACGTGTCATGCAGCTGTTGAGATGTACATTACTGCCCTTTTGACTCGAAACTACACACATGGATGACACATATTGAACGAATAATAAAATGAAAATGAGTATGCGTACCTTATTGTAATTTACTGCTTGAATATTTCTTTTTCTAAAATAAATTAATAATACGTCAGTTTTGAACACACACATAACAATATAATATGACATATACATACCAACAATTCTACATTTGGTAGGTATTTGATTATATATTTATTGAAATATTGATCTTCACTCTTCAACATTATTGAACTCACAACAGTCACACCCCTTTTCTGTTATTATTTATTCGACCCATGTGTTTAGAGAAAAGAGCTGATTGGTGAAGTCTGTTATGAAAACAGACCAATTTTTAACTAATTCAGTATTATCATTAGATATATTAGTTGTAGTTTTCTCGTAGAGTTTACGGATATGAATATTATTATATTTTAATTCTTTCATTCAAAGTATATCGCAAAACAATATTCTGAAGCTTGATTGACCCAACATAGGCCGAGCTGGTTGAAGACCACTAATATTACAATAACCATAGTATAGGCCAGTATAACATAACACAATTTATTCAATAAATACACAGAATTCTTTGGAAAACGATCAATTAAAGTTAAATTGAAAGCTTCAGATCACTTAGATCATATTTATATTTTGTTCTCTATTACACCTAAATTTAAATCGTTTTATACCTACTGTAGGTACTATACTACTACATATACATGCATATAAATTCAATTTCAGTCAAACCGTTAATAACGTTGTTTAATACTTGTAAAATGTATATTATATTTATTTTTATCGTCAACTACTTCCTACATAACTATACATAGTACAAATTAAATTCATTTTTTTGATACACAAGTTTATTTCCATAACAAAAATGTGAGTGATGAAAGTATCACGAGGAAGTTACGATTCTATTTAGTATTGGCTAAATTGCGAAACATATTTTTCTAGACTCTTATTATTACTATAATATTTACCGTTGAATTATCTTTAAAAATAATATAAGAATACATAAAATTATTATGCTTATAACTCAGAATAACCTCAGTGAAATATACTTAACAGCGCCAATACCATATTAACTTTAAGTTATAAGGCACGTCATACTATTTGTAATAATTGTTTATTTCTTAAAAAAAATGTATCACTATTCATAATATTCATATTATATATTTATGTACATATCGATTCTATAAATATTTAAATTTGTAATGCATAGAAACCAGTTATGACTCATCAGTTGTATACTGGATTAACATTTTACCGAGTTGTTTATCGAAATAATTAATTTGCAACAAAAGTCATTATGTTAAGTTTATTAATGTATAATATTATTATTAATTTATATTTATGAACTTCAAAAATACTTAAATCATGATTTGTCATATGAAATAGGTTAGGCTATTTATCCTAAGTGATTTGCTGTAGATGAACCAGTGCCGCCGAAGTTTTGAAAATGTGGTGGGGCAATTTTGAAACTTCAAATATATTAATCTCAATATATTAATTATTTAATATAGAAATACCTGCCCTAAATATATTGACTCGTAATTAGAGTGACGTGGATTTAATATACTCATGCTCATAATAAAGTTATGATGTAAATAAAAGGTGGCCGTCGGGCCACATTTTTAAAAAAAGAGGTCGGGCTATGGCTCGACGTTAGCATGGACTTCGGCGCCACTGATGAACCATGAATATCATCAACGCTATAACCAGAAGTGACTTGTGTCAAGTATACCTATAACTTATTATATTTCGTTACCTAGTAAATAGTAATTCTGAATTCTGATTATATATATTACACTGTGGAAAAATTGTGTCATTAACTAGAAGGACTATAAAATTGAGGGTTAATGATAAATGTATGGATTAATAATGATTGTCAATCTTGGGTTATCATTGTAAAGATACCATTTTGTGATCGTTATTCTCAAGGAAATAGTAAATTATTACTTTAACGTATACGGACTTTACTAAGTTTACCTACCTAGAATTTAACTTCGAACTTCAAAGAATTTAAAAAAAAATAATTTATCAATAATGACCAAAGTCAATGAGTCATTGATGACTCATTATAATTATGGAAAAGCTAAATGTGTTGTTTTTTCAAATTAGTTTTTGGCGGTCTAAACTTTAGTTGGAATACTATAATTACCTACGTCTAGACTGATAAAATAAAGGTTTTAAATTTCACTTCATAGATACCTACACAAACTTAAATAGTTTTAAATGTCCAACAAATTGTATTAAAGTCAAAAATTAAAACATAATAAGTTTTGTTGGAAATGGAGAGTTGTTTAAAAAAAAAAAAAATGAAAAACACGGTACAATTAATATTTTTCGGATAACTTAATATAATTACCGTCTACTGCTGTCTACAAATATTAATGTTGCTCAAAATATGAGTAGAACAGCAGAAGGTTTGATTTTTGAAGATTTCACAGATTGATCGGTTTTAGGGTTTCGACTGCCATTATACTACTATACCTTAATTATTAGCTATTTTGTAGCAAGTTTTATTGAAATATTATAACCAGATTAAAAAAAACACTATGGAGAATAGAATTGAAAGCACATTTTGTAACCATTCAAAAATCTACATAGGTATAATATCAACTAATACATAATATATGTAGATTGCTATTGTGTGTTCCTATTTTTTTTCGACTTCTTAATTCTTAGTTTAAAATTTAAATATATTAACAATTCAAAATAGATAGGATTTATGTAAGTAAAATAAAATACAATGTATATGACATATCACTAGAATTTTAAATTACACTTCAAAATAATAATACAATTCTAGTATGCATAATCAAAGTCCAGGCGAAACGTTTATGTAGAATTTAAATAATTATATTTATAATTTATTTAAATAATTACACTTTTATGATTGTATAACTTTCAACTGTTTATTTATATGTTTATCATTAAACAATGACAGTGCCTGTTGCCTGTTGACACATTTCTGATTAGACAATTTGCTTCAAAATATAACTTCAGAGTGGTTTTTGGTTGAGCATTTGTTGTAGTTGGTGCTTTGGCCAACGTCAGAACAAATCCTAAACCTTAATACTAGTATAGTATAATGTGTATGTTTATTAATTACAATAAATTAATTTTAGATAAAATCTTCAATGCATTAAAGATTAACTTTAAAAAAATCTTTACGTTTAAAAATTATTTAAATTTTTTATTAGATTGATTTAGTAATATTTTTTGTAGGTTTCTTATGATTTAAATACTTTTAGAGTTTATTTATTTAAAAAAAAAAATAGAATAAATAAATAACATGATCATTTTGATTTCATTAAAAAAATACCTAACACTTCACCGTTACTGAAATGTTTAAATCAAATATCAATATAACTATTATATCAAACTACAAATCAAATAAATATGTGTACCACTAAAGAAAAATTCCCCAGACACGCTACAATAGAGTAATATTATAGTAGGTGATACTGACTTGTGGCCACTGGCCAGTGGCCACCATCACATCGTGTTCGGCCAGCTGGACGTCAGAATAAACAGAGTGAAATCGCGTTCCAAATAAAATAAAATGCATATCATTAATTTGGTTGTTTATTTCAAAATAATGGACAAGAAGCCTTTTCGGTAGTTATGAAATCAACAATACCACATTTTGGTGTAACACCATACAACAGCCAAACCAAACCTTTTTTTTTCTTTCTATGACGACGCTATTGGGACTGCCTGCGTATTATGCCGACAGCGCCGCCGCCACCGTTTATTAAAATCAATTAATGCGTTACAATAATGTGATGTACAAAGTTCACAATATCCTTAGGCAGACGTAGGATCCGGGCAACCTTAAAATATACAGTTATATTATTGATTTTAGCCAAACATAACCTGGATTATGGTCTTTATATTTTGTCATTTATTTATCAGATTATTTCGGTGGTTCAGTATATAATCTTATCTATATCTAATATTAATGATAAAAAAAATAGGAAAAAAATAGTACTTCCCCCAACAATTGGGGAAAACTAATAAAAACATCTGGAAAAGAGGGATATTTGCCCAACACCATTTTTCAACAAATCCAATTTGGTTTTTTTATTGTTGTAATCTCATGATAATAAGCAATAACCGTGATATTAAAATATTCAATAAAAAAAATATTTTGCCAATTTTCCAGACATAACATAATTTTAAAAATATTTTGGCTTTTTTTAAATATTCGAATTTGTTTAGTTCTTTTTCGATTTATGTTCATACAATTTTAATTTTTGTCAAAACGTTTCAACAATTCAATCCAAATGTTGTTTGTATAGAAATTTAAAATATATAAAAATATCTTTAGGCATTGTTATTCTATAAATGTTTGAAGTTAAAATATTGGTTGATTTGTTGTGTCTAAGACTGAAAACAAATGTATTAACAATTTTAATTTTAATAACTTTATCCTACATGTTTTTATCTTATACAATGACAGATCCGTTTCAATGATCTACTCAATGACGAATTTACGAGGTTCAGTAAAAACCTACAATTATAGCAAAGCGAATTCTCTGTTTTTTTATAATATCGTTTTATTTTGTACACTTTTATATTATACGCAACATACGTTCGTTCTATAATATACATTAGACATTTTTTTATAGATTTGAAAACTTCAGTGTTAAGATAATTACTTTTTTAATTCAAGTTTTAGATAACATAAAATATGATGGATAATATTTAGCCATAAGGATAAGACTGTTGATGAAAATAAGAACAATTTTAAAATGTAGGTATCACATGAGTTAAATACAATTTCAACATCGTTACTACTTATAAGTTATGTTTTATTTATATTTAAATAGTGTGAGATTCAAAGCATAATGAATTTTTAATTTTATAATATACAAGATGAAGACGCATCAATAACTTAAAAGAATTATTAAAAATGAGTCCATAACTAACTAAAATCATTTGAATTTATAAAAGGTTATCTCAATAATAAAACTTTCAAATTAAATATCAAAAGAAATATCAAGTTAAGTTGATTATAAAATAAAGTCTATATATTTAGTATTATAATTTATAATATAGATATAAAAGTATGTATGTTTGTTATAACAAAGTCAACATAAAATATATGATAGAACAAAATACTGCATTATTATCTTTATAATGAAATTAAAATATCATATTTATAAAAGGCGTATCCATTTAATGTAATGAACAAAAATTGTATCAATTACTCAAAACGATGATCAATGATTGTTAAATAAAAATATGTAATATAATTAGTGATAAGATAAAACACACCAAAACCTTTACATCTAACATCCATGATCCATCACACAATAGGATACGGTAAGATATTATACAGAGTGATTCACTAAACCTGCATATTCCTTTTTTCTTCAATAATGCAGTTACAAAACATGACAAAACATTTTTGGAAAAAACATGCAACCTAAAAATGTTGATGTATTACTCCACTTAACTAAATTTAAAAGTTAAAATATTTATAACGAATTATTTACTTAAACAAAATACTCAAAAAATTATTCTGCCTCGGAATATAAAATCTAAAATGTATATGCTGTTAAAAAAAGTAAAAATATAAGCATGATAACCATAAAACAAATAGTTTCGTGACGATTTCAAACTATGTTAAAAAGTATTTTCAAAAATGATTTTACTTTTCGAGACACCTCATGAGTTTTTTTGTTAAAATAATCATCCTGTAGATAACTTGTAATTCGTATACTAACATTCACAATACCTACACTTTTATCATTGAACTCGAATACTCGATATTATGAAATTATTTAGTTCTGTAAAGCTGAGTGCTCTGCTTAATACTCTATTATATTTATATTTTACACCTACTCTTTGTTATGCTATACATTGATACTGATACCACTATACAAGCATCGATTTCTAAATCCTTAGCCTATACATACTACATACAGAACACTATATAGAACAATGAATATTACATGTGTATAAATAGTCCATAGTGATATAATGCGTTTTGGGTGGGACAATGTTGAAAATCACAAAGATATAAAAAAAATAAATAATTTAATATTGTAATGGATTTTCTATGTTTGTAATAATAAAATAGATAAAAATTATTTTGTTAACCAAGAAATTGATAACATGAAGTCTCACCTTTAGTTTTTACATTCAAAATAAATAATCTACTCGTATGTTGATTTTAAAATTTTATCCACTCCGTAATATTATGACGGCATGAGCATAGTTATGCAAGTTGGGTGTCTAGCCGTCTAAGAGTGGCTTTATCCTAATTATTTACCAAAAATATAGTAAACCAAATCCAATAGTAAATTTGCCAATTTTTGTGTAATTCCAATTTTTCAGTCAGTGATTTTGCACGAGTGAGTCATAATACATATACATACACATCGCAACTATTCCGAAATCAGTCAAAATTCCCAAGCCACTCTATGCCATATCTATTATTCCTTAACTATGATACAATTACAAATACGTACTAATAACGATTTAACTTAACAGAAGTCCTGGGACAATTCAGTTAAAAACACTAATGTTTACATGAATGATGTCACATGAAGTATAATAATAGTAAAGAAATAAAAGCGAGTTTGTAATTTGAAATTGGTAAGCAATTTAATAAAAATGGAAAAATAATTTTATATTTTTTTCTATAAATGTGTTATTAAGTCATTACTAATAATAGGTTAATTCGTTAATGAATAAATAATGTTTCGAATAGCAGATGAAGTGGGAATACATTTTCAAATATATAATTTTTTGATAATAAATTAATGATTTTGATAGTAACAAAATATATTATTTGGGAAATCCACTCGTAATATATTTTATAACAACAACAAATGACAATATTATATTAAAATATAGCTTAGGGTCTAATTATCTTAGCCGTTAAAATGATATCATTTTTCCGGCTTTCTGGGACTGATGACTATTCGATGGCGGGCACCACAATTGGGACGACTTTAATAATATTATTACTTTTGATTCGCTACTACTCGTTTGGTGATGTATCCACAACGAGTTTGTAAAATTATTACGAAGATGGGTTTTGATGGTCCTCCAAAAGTTATTTAACTCTAAGTATACTCGGAGACTTCTGTATTTCGTAAGAATTTCTGGCTGAATAATTGAGTATTTGAGTCTAAAACTAATTGTATACCAGTCTATTTAGACGGTTTGCCTAAATTTCAGTCATCTTACCTGGCCGTAGTAACCACTACAGCGGTTAAAGGTTAAAGGTATTTTAGGCGTCGCGAGTGCGCCGCTGTGGACGGCCACCGACGGTGCGACCCCTGTGACAACAATATTGTCCGTTTACGGGTCCAGCGCCATCACCTCCAATGACGAATGACGCGGGAACTCCGCACTACCCAGCAACGACCAGCGCGCTGACAACTTTTCACGCGTTTAGACGGATTTCCGACACTGTGCGTTAACGACCTCTTCGTGACACATACGAACACCAAAATTAAGTATGTAAGTATTTACTAATATTTGGATGATTTTAATATTCTCTCGTTCTATTCCTCTTTATTTATTTGTGTCTCTCTTTCTCTTTGTATATTTACAGACACACATACATACGCACAATAACAAAACCACCGACGTCCCTTTATCGCTGTTTGGTCGTCATTATTATATTGAACACCAAGCAGGCTCTCGTTCAGTCCATACTTGTTGATCGTATTACGTCGTCTACACTGTATCCATCTAAAGGTAAAATTATATTTAAAATTGTATTGCCCCTTCCCTGGCCACTATATACGAACGGTTTTCCATCATGTACGTATTATTATTAATTTTGATGTTGTACATTACATAATTTAATAAATTACATTATTATGTACAACGTACGTCGATGACGGCCGAGTGGCACAACTACAGACTATTAGTTTTTGGATAATATATTTTATTTATTACTGCGTAAAAAACAATTATCATATAGTTTATAACTACCCGTGTTATGGCCTATGTTTATTTTTGTTTGTTAAAGCAGTATTATAGTACCTACACATCTAATATATATTTGACTTTGGCTCTTAAGAAAATGTTATATTTTTTTTATTATTTCCATTTTGAATATTAACTCTTCCCAATATTTATATTAAGTATTAGAATTCAAGGACCCCCGTGTCCCAAATTAATTGTTAATATCACATTGATTATTTTATGTAACTCGTGATACAACTTAATAGTGAAGTATTAGATTTAATATAGATGGGTACATAATATTATACAGTTCGAATTATAATAGTGTTAAAATATAAGTAAAAAGTTATTTTCAATCATAATAATATGGTTTTTTTAGGGCTACAAATATAATTTTTATATGATATATTTATATTGGTATATACTTAAAAGTTACATCTTAAAGGATTAACCTTAAAGGTTAAGTCTCTACCACCCATAGTGACATATTGTAAATCACAAATAAAGAAGGTCGACACGGTCCAGATAATAATAATACCTAACATACAGGTTGAATGTAGGGTATAGAGCACAGGTTCGCAACCTATGGTCCGCGGACCACTAGTGGTCCGCGAGACATTGTCAGGTGTTCCGCGAGCCATCCTTATAAAATGTTAAAATATTTTAATAATTTTATTTTCCTTTGAGGCATAACACTGATTATTGACAATCGTGTATAGTACGTCGTTTATTTATTAAATTTTATTACATAGTGAAACCCATGTGATTAAAAGCCTCTTGTTCATATAATAATAATCAAAATTCTAAAATATGTGAAAAAAAATTGATTCTTATTTGTAAGAAAAATAAAGTATACAATTGAGGTGGTCCGTGACGTATCGAAAGTTCTCATAGTGGTCCGTAGTACCAAAAAGGTTGGGAACCACTGGTATAGAGTATAGACTATAGAATTGAATACAATCCTCTGAATAATTCTAAAATATTTTCAATGAACGTTTAATATTACAACTGTCTGAAAATCCAATCCTCCAAAAAAATTTTGAGATAAGCTATGGTTTGTTTTTTATCTGTTGTTTCTAATATGTGAAGGTTAGTTTGAATGATTAAAGGTCTTTTCTTTTTTAAATATACATTTTATAATCTTCTCCAAATAGTTCAACAGTTCAATTCTACTACATGGCTAACTCGTTTCCAATTAATTTAACCAATAGTAATTTATTTATTTATCATATAAACATAACAAACATTAGGTAGGTACTCGTAAACACGATTAATACTATATGTGTATGTATCTAATATGTATTTAATATTTAAATTACATACGAGACGTAAAATATTATTTGACTTTTCTTTTCCATAAAAACAATCAGCTTGTCGTTGGTAATAAATTAGTTTTTATTATTCTTAAATTGGCTGCATCTGAGTCGAGTTCTAAAATTAAAATGCCTATACTTGTTGGGTCCTAGAATCTTTTGGGTATTAGACAAGTTGTGTTCGGAATTATATAAGGTACCTACTACACTAGTTATGTCCAGGACCTAACATAAAATAATCCGGCACTTAATTATGGCATAATATCTGTGATCAACCATTAGTGTTTAAGACCCAACTGGGATTCACCTCTTAAATTTATCAACAGTGTTGGTTTTATTGATACACCATTTATAAAAAAAATTGTAAGTATCTGTACATTATATAATACATATATATATACTAACACATAGTTTATCGATATAAAACAGCTGAATATAGGTTTATAGTTGAATGAAATATACATATATATATAGTCTATATTCTTCTTTAAGTTATTCATCAAATGTACTACTTATAAGTGATGGGTATATACTACATGTATATAAGTGGTCTTGATTAACTCCCCTATTTGGAAGGACTGAAGCCCTAACTTAATTTTTATAGGACTTATTATTTAAATGAATAAAATCTAACTTATATTAAATAAATTAGAATGAAGTAATGGATTGAGTATATTAATATAATATATATTTCCTAATATAAAAAAATCGGGGGGGGGGGGGTCTGAACTATAGTTCAAACACCCTCAACAGTCAACACCCTTCAATAGCATTGTCATTAAACCATTCTATTGAGCACGTACTTAATTTCAGCACTCTGATAACGTTATAGGATAGCTCTGTTACGTGAAAGAATTACAGGTACTCATGAAAAAAGATACTTTTATTTAAGAAAGATGTTAGAAAATGTACAAATGATATTCTTACGAAGTTCTACCTAATTGACGATAGTAACACTGCAGCAATACTGCTCATCCTGTGGGAAACCGGGCTCTGCCTGTATGAAATAAGAGGGTTAATATCAGCACATTCCCGTCCTTGCTGGGCGATCGGTCCATGGAGTTATTGCGCACATTGAAAGATACATAATGAAAACGTTTATACTACATTACATTGAATTACATTCCTACATTATTACACGATTGGCAGGGGTTCCTAACAATAATTAAAGGATTAAATGAGGTGAAAATGCTTGGCTATATAAACTGTGTATTATAATATATGTTAGATTTGATTATTGATCAATATATTAAATATATATTACAATAGCTTGTATTCATAATAAGCACAAGGAAATTGGTGCACTCATATGATAACATATAATTAATTTGTTTTATTTTTAAATAGAGTTTGTAAATATATTTAAGTTGTGACTTATGAGGTTTGATGAGTAATTTTTGAGGGACTTTTAAAAAGAATAACTTGATAGACAAGATACTTGTTTAAATTTTACTTTCGTTTTATTTAGAATTTTTATTGTAACTAAAAAAACTAAAAGTTATTAACCATAGAGCGTTCTGTGATTGTCAATAGTATTTTATTTCACTGCAATTATATAAAAATAAGAACTCCTATAATATATTATTCAAATGAAAAGAAGTGCTTGAAAATGAAAGATCGAATATTCACAAGAATAAATTAATACTGAAGTGAGTACCTCAGTAATTAATTTGTTTGTCATTTTTTTTTTAATACTACTTTTCGTTTATAATATAGTGTGCCATTGATTAGAACGCAAGATCAGTCAGTATATATGTCAGGAACATTTGTATATATTATTATGAACGTTTATGATGGTTTAGTTAATATAATAGCTATATAAAAGATATCTGCTGTTTAAACTTAATATTATATTTTATTTTCTTGCCAATATTTCAAAATGAAAATCATTTTATAATTTGATATTTTATTATTTCGTTTAATAAACCCCACAATTTACATAATATTATTGAAAGTAATGATCCAAATCAATAACATTTCTGGACTTGGAATTTCCTAATATTTTATTTTGCAACTATCTACTCGAAAAAATAAAGCTATTACTATAGTACATAATATTTTTGTACGGTGTACACAAATTAAACTACACAACGTAATGATGTATTAAATATTAAGTGATATGTAAAACATTTTTTAGGCGTAAACTGTGAATATATCGAAAATCACATCGTGCGACATGTATTGTGTATTTTATATGATTCCTCCCTTCACATTACATATCTCTCTTCAATCGTTATAATTTACTTTGAATGACCATTCGATCATCGATTGTGTAAGTTCATTATGCATTTAAACAATTGAAACTGTTTATTTAATAAATATCCTTCACCAAATGGTAAGTTAGATGAACAGAACAACTCTTATATAATTTACAAAATATATTTAACCATCTAATATTTATCGTCCAAGGGTATAATGTATATGATATACCGTGTATCTATTATTATTTAAGATTATGTTAACGTAATATATTTTGTTTTTTCTCTTAGACCCACGATAAATTAGATAAACGAATTCATGTCAAATATATTTTATAGACTTTTGAATACTCTCTATTCTCTAAGAAAAATCAAATATTACAAAAATTATTAAGGATAATGATTTTGAAGGTTTGACATATCGGTTTTATATTGTAATAGTGGTTCAGTGGTTGACTTTATATTCAACTTTAAAATGAAATAATGTTTTTGTAATCCTAAATTCAATTGGATATTAAATTGTTTTGAAACAATATTTAGAGTTTAAACAAATCAATAAGTCATGCCTTAAAATCCATCAATTTTTATAATTTTTGTTATGAGTGATTTTACTGTAAGATTCCTATCATCAATCCCCCCCCCCCCAAAAAAAAAAAAAAAAAATAATAATAAATATGTTGTAGAGTGAATACAGAACGTCTGTGTTGCGCACTTGCGCGAGGATCAGATAGAGAAAACAAACATCATGACGTATGAAATGTATTTTCCTCAAAAGTCTGATGCGCCTAAACAACTTGATATGTTGGAAATGTGATATTAAATTAAAACCACTCTAGTATCATATGAAAGTAAACAAGCTATAAATGTTTACTTAGGGACTAAACTTTGTGTAACAGTTATTTCATTTGTAATCCTGATAACTAAACGATAAAAACTAAGTTATTTTACATCATAAAACATTTTTTAAATGGTATACAAACTTAATAGAAAAGGGAAATATTATATTTTATACATAGCGGTTTGTTATATTTGCTTCCACCCCAAATACAATATTCATTAAAAAAAAATTCCAAGAATATTTTAATAATTTTTAATCACAAAACAAAAAAAGGTAATCTACCCCCTACCTAACAATGTTGTTCTTTTACAAGGGGGGTTATAATGTGATGTTAAACCAGCATCCTTCGTTTCCTTCGAATATAACGTCCTTCTTAGGTTCTAATATATTGTCTCTTATTAAATATTGCTAGATTGTGTGACCATTCTGATACAAAATTGTCTTGATACAAACTTTTAATTGAATACTGTTTAATTTTCTAAAACTATATTGTTCTTCTTTTAGGTATTAGATTCTATATAATTATGTATTAACTACACTTTCTAATGTACAATATGCAGTTGGGAATAAATTATTATAATACTATACGTATTATTTTAATATTAAATTTAGTACGATCTCATATACATCTAATGTAATCTTATAATATGAATCAATACATTCAATAAAACCGGATAATCAAAATGTTTATAAAATACTTTTTAGCTATATGGTCGAGACTCATGTGTGCTTATTATCGGTTCAAAAAACGGAACAAAAACATTCCTAGTTTTTTTAAATAAAAATATTATACATTCATTGCCATAGACATGGAGGTGTTACGTGATTCACTCATTAGATCATAACAGACTAGATTTATTTCGTTAAAATAAATGTGAGGCTGTCTTCTATATTATTCATATTGTATATTTTTTATAATAGTCCATGTTATGTCATTTTATATGCGGTTTTTTAAATTATTTAAGAGACAAAAGAATGGATTTTGATGATATTAAAAAAAATATAGAGTTAATATTAATTATGTTGATAATAGGTGTTAATATAACTTAAGGACATACAAATATTCATATATTTTAATCTTAATTTGTTATTTTATTCCTCAATTTAAAATGTTCAAAATACAATACATTTATATTCATACCAGTAAAATATGCAATCTTAAGATTCCTCACAGAAATTGTTTATTCTGAATAAATGGAGGAATGTTATTATTTTACAGGGACATTTTTTACATATAGATGTATTAAACTGAAATCTGTTGTAAATAAAATTAGTTGTAAACAAGAAAAATAAAAAAAAATTATATGGTTTGGCCTTTAAAAAAACATAAAATACATTATTAAAAATGTATCAAATTTGTGTATTTAAGTACAATTAATTAGCTATTATGTGTTAAGTACTTCATACTTTGTAATTTTTTTTTTCAAAACCACAGAAATTAGTACTAAGTTAGTGAATGCTACACGTTAAATAGATCTAGGTACTCTTGGGATGCCAAATTGTTGGTATGAATATTGGTTGTCATAATATAGTATGCGGTCTACCGGTAAACACGTTCTACCGGCCGCCATAGGAAACGGTCTACCTGTGGCCTGTCAATTTTTTCACAAGCGCACACTCAATAGATTGAAAGCTCATAGGACCATTACGTTTAAGAGTAGTTACAAATATGTGTGGCGGCGTGGAATAAATTAATCAGATTTATTTAATGCATTTTTGAAAGATATAGCCGAAGTTTGTGTACTTTGAGCAGTTTCTAGACGAATGAATATAAAACAACACAATATTCCATATTATTGACAATAATTTCGACACAATTGATAAACATAATAATTGATAACCAATTAGTAGTTTAAATTATTTTTTTTGTTTGTTGAATGATAATATACTAAATTATATCATTTTTGATCTATTTTTATTTACACATTGTGGTAGACCGCATACTATACTTATAAGTTCACCGGTAAACCGCACATTATATTTCAGGTCTTCGTATTGTACCAAAAAGTAATCTTCAGACGTCCTATTAAAGTGTTAACGTATGTTTTTCGATTCAAATATGTTATACTCCCTTCAAGTGACTAGTTGAACAATTAGACACACCGTTATAAATTATAATATTATATTAAGAACCTATTCACTTTATACCTTCATATCGATTGATAATCAATCGAACATGACACCACGTCCTATTAATAATTGAGAGGGGTTTAATCGAATTATGTTATGATATTATAATATGGTTATTACTTACGCGAATGACGTAATAAACAATTGAAAAATAATCGTGTTTTCACGTCGCGTATTTATATTTCGCACCTCCGTTATTGTGAAAACATCTCTCAGTTCACATTAAGAAGTTTTAACTACTAAAGAACTGCGACTCTCGCGTTCAAGTATGATGAACTGAACAAAAATATAATATTGAACCTATTTCGTCAGCAAACATTTAAATATTATGGTTTCTTCGATGCAAGAAAAAATTAACTACCTATTTCAGATTGTACCGATGTTTGTAAATTATGATGTATCATTGGTTAGAGAGTACCTATCTAAGTAGAATATTTATTCAGTTGGTTCAACAAATAAATAATAATTATAATACGGTTTTGAATCTGAAAGTTATTATGTGGCCATGGCGCATTGACCAAACATACTATCATATTCATATACCACCTAAAAAGTCAGCTAGACTCTAAAACAAGAGCACGACTATATTAAGGAGATTGCAAATAGGCAGTTTTTAAGAAGTTCAAAATAGGCCATTTTCAAATTGAACGCTAGAGGGTCTTATAAATGGGCTCGTAGTAAATTATCATATTTTCTGTGTGTGACTTAGTGTAAGAGAAATAGTGAAGCGCTCACTCAGGCGAATGCACATATCACCGAAACGGAGTGAGCGCTTGATTGATTAAGACAGTAGGTATGCTTATTTGTATGGACGTATGGTATGTCATTTTTTCAATCCTACCGTTGACCCTAATAACGTGATAAGACTTCTAAAAACTGATTTTATTTCGTTTATCTATTACTTGAGATCGATCAGGAAACAATTAATTAAATTTTCGAATAATTAACAGTTAAAATTTCGTATATATTAAATATTCAAAGAAAATGTGTAGGAGTTTTGTATCGGTATTATATATGATTGACAAAATATCAGTACATTTTGGTCAAAATAATTGCTCATTTGCTATGTCCTTAAAAATAATTTAAGTAATATTATGCTCTCGTATGTTATACCCTTATTCACCAATTATGGTATTGTCTGTATGCTAAGTTTTCCGGTAGGGTGCTTCATTCATAAGACATACATTGTTTAGGTATATTATGAGTCACTATAAACCTCATTATATAAAAAATTAAAATGTATATGATCATGATTTCCCTTTTAGCACTAGATTTTATACGATAAACTTTTTATTTAAAGTTAAATTTACTTTTCGAGAGCACAATATTTTAACCAAATTTGCCTTTTACTCCTTTGATGATATAAAACAGTTTACTATTTTAGTTAATCTGAAACTGCTTAAAGGAAAATCAGTGTTCACGTTGTTGTCAAAATATTAATTAATATTTTTCCATGCATAACTATCTAATTTCTATACTGAAACACAAACATAAGATTCTTTGACTAGAATTAAAATGTAAGTCATGAATATTTAATCGAAATCGTAATTTTAAAAATCCATTTAAAGTCTTTAACATTAAAAAAACTTGATTTTTCAGTTAGGTACTAAAAACTTTCAAAAAAGGCATTGTATAGTGTATTTTGTAGTAATTCAATGAAAATGGTAAGTGAAACTAACTGAGTTGTATGCAAATTATGTCTAACATAAAAATAAATTCTTAAATTCTTAAGCACTATTTTATATTATCGGATAACCGATAATTTATCAACAAGTAAATAAATCTACCCGTCAATATATAATTAGACGAAAAATCCGTTTAAATAATCTACACATTATGCATGTGTTAACAAATATTTTTTTTTTTTTTTTTATTGATCTTAAGCTTCGGCAACTGAGGCCATTAGCTGTAGTAGAATTTGTATTGTAGGTTTGTATTGTATATTTTTTGGGACGGTAGGGGGGAACACGTGTGTGTTTGTTTTTGACAGAATTTCGAATGGGGCACCCGTAGGTTTCTGCCATGCCCCGGGGGTGGGGGATGGCAGCACTTGTTCTCCGGTCACCGCGACTTGTCCGGAGAAAAATGCCGCCCGGTAGCCGAGGATCGAACCGCGACCGGCTGCGTCGCAGCGGACGCGTCAGACCACTCGGTCACCTCATCCCCCAACAAATATTATTATAATATCACTAGTTACATTTTGTAACAGTGTAAATCAAATAGCTTGGTGGTCTAATCACTTCAAAATTATTACAATCACTCTAAAAAAAAATAATTAACTAATAAAAAATATTTTCTTATAGAGTTAAATTATCTATAAAATGTGTTATATGTCATAGAATTTGTACTATCTTTTACGTAGATTTACACAAATATAATATCAATACTCATTTACATATTGTTAAGTTAGTTAATAAAATTATAGACAGTAGCCGAATTGCTCTAACTTAATTTATTATTTAATAAACACATCTTTTTATGGTTTAATAAAGGTGTGTGAAAAAAATATGTAGATGTTTCGAACAATTATGAGAAGCACTTCATATAAATAAAAATCAGGAGGCTTAATATTCCTTCTTGAGCGTTTTTCTTGTTTGTGCCATGGCCGGGACAATAATATATGTGTATTATAATAAGGACTTTACAATATTATAGTGTATTATAATAATACAACGTATAAATGTTAACAGCGTTTATCATTGCTCTGCAGACTGTAAGGATGACTGTGTGGTCACCCTCAGGATTTAACAATGCTGATTTGGTGCGCCGGATTCAAAACCAAAATCTACACCGACAACAGCGTCCAAATGGTCCGATGATAAGAAATGCTATGGGAATGGTAGCCCCGGTGAGTCCGCAAAATGCCAACCGCCCACTACTGGGGGACACGGTCCCTAGTCGGACACGGCCTGCTGAGCCACATGGTAGTAGAAATCGGGCACAACATTAGTCGGAAAATATTCTGGCTAAAAAAATCATTATTCCATTCTTTACTTACCAGTTATGATTGTTATCCATCATCAATGTATTTTGTATTATACACTAACCATTGTATAATATTATTAAGAGACAGTGATAAACTTATATTACAAATGTTAAATTGTCTATGCATAATACCTTCTACATTATATTACCAGCTCAATATTAATTATGTGATCACAAAGTCCACATTCATTCTTGTCCAATACGGTTATATTTTTTATAACGCATACAATTATCCAAAATTAGATAATATTTATAACAACCCGGATATATGTTGCACTTATCCATACATTTTCATAATTCCGTATGCATTGATATTTTCGAATATTCGTTAACTTATTTATATTTCATACTATATAAGAAATTTTAATTAATTATATTTTATGAATGAATAATTATTTGTATTTATTGATTTAAGAGCTTAGGCTCATATAATACCAAGTACAAAAAATAAGTTTTATATTTTAAAAAGATAGTTTTTATTATCATTAAGTTTGTAAGCTGGTTATTTTCAGTAAAGTATATTCCTTCAAATAATACTGACCAATATATCATGTTCAATTATAACAAAAAAAAATACGAATATTCATTCTCATAAGTCATTCCCTACTACAATGTTCATTGTAATAGGACATTTCTCCTACGTGTTTTTAATTTATTCTGTTTGAAGACAAAATTATACAATATACATGAGACACAAAAAATTATAATTTCATATTCAAATAAATATTTAAAAATATGGGTAATATATGAAAATGTCTGCTTTAAAAAATGTATACACGGGGAAAATGTCCTACTACACTAAAAATTGTCACTGAGAAAATGTCCAGGGAATAATTGTCCGTGATTCATATATAATAAACCTACATTTTATACAATTCATGATAATATTATACTTAATTCAAAAATGCTCAATCTTAATTTATTATTAATATTTCAAGATTATGAATTAT
The DNA here is from genome assembly GCF_001856785.1 of Myzus persicae. Classification (NCBI taxonomy): domain Eukaryota; kingdom Metazoa; phylum Arthropoda; class Insecta; order Hemiptera; family Aphididae; genus Myzus; species Myzus persicae. The sequence goes on from NW_019101570.1 coordinate 178,724, forward strand.
TAAAATAATATTCTTTACAATAATATTATATTGATTCGATTAGAGATTTTAATTGTTATGAATACTTTTTGAACTTCCATATTATGTTTGTGTATTTTTTATTTACAGAATATTAATTAACAAGTATATGTATATTATTCACCATGCACGCTCATCCCTTTTCCCTTCAATTACGCAGTTATTTAAAATCTGATTTTTGGAATTTTTAAACATACTGAAAGACCGTGGGTAATTTAATATTCTTGTGATTTTTGAGTAAGGAGTGTTTTTTGGAGATACAAACTTCGGTTTTCTAAATGAGAACACCCTTTCTAGCTGTCAATTGTTCATGATAATTGTTATGTGTTCATAACAATATTTGTTATATTTATTTGTTTTATTTGACTGTCAGAATCAAAATTTGTACGAGTAGTAACTTTGTGCTCTAAGGATAATAGGTCTATTGTAATGGGCTTATAAAAATATAGGGGCTATGCGGATTTGAAAATTTAAGTCATCGATATATTAATCTATCAACATTAATAATTTATAAAAATGCCCCAAGTATAATAAATACTAATTCCAATTGCACGTTTATTTTTATTTTTGTAAAATCATTTTTAGGACTATGTATTATCCTTAGTACAAACATTTTAATACCTAAAAATAAAAAAACTAAGTATTAGAATTTTGAACTAGGTACATCAACATTTTCAAAAAAATCACACTAAGAAATTTAGAGTAAAAAAGGCGGATTCTTATTTAAAAAACAGAAATATATATCGCCACAGTACGCTCCTCTAGTAATACAAAAAAATTGAAAAAATTGAAAAATTACCTTTAAATATATTTAAAAATTTTCCAAAACCAGAATTTGAATAAATTCATTATTGAAGGAAAAAATTGGAGTGGCTTGGTGAATCCCCTAGTAAATAAAATTATTATCTATAATATCTATAATTATTGTTAACTATTGTTCAAATGTGTGTTCATTTTTGGCTCAAAATAACTTTTGGTTAATTATTCTAAAATAAAGAGTTAATTTGAATCTATAACAGTACTATTTTTCTTTATTCAACTTTCAGACCGTTTATACTTGTTAATGGCATAAAATTAAATTAATCCATATTTAATTAACCTGTACAGGGGACACGGTATTGAACAATGTCAGTATGAAAAGACATGTTAAGTTATAATCTCCTATAACTAAACATTAAACTTGAAGTATTATTAAATACAAATAAATATAATATTTAATTAGGAGAAGAAAAAACTGTACAACAGGTATTGTCAGGTACATAGCAAATTGTACGTCCTGAATCATCCATTTAACTCTACCATGTTTAACTTTAGAGAGAATTGCCGAATTATAATTAAGAATATTATCTAGTCGATAACATTGTATTTTTTTTTATATTACAATTTTAAAGCAAGTTATGATCATTTCAAAATAGTAAATAATTGTTTGTACATTTTAAAATGCTTATAAATTGCTATAAATCATGTTAAAGGTAAAATATTAAATTATTGCTCATATCGTAAGCCTTGGATAATAATATAGAAATGGACTGAGTGAGTCAGTATTCGGTACTGCTTATGAACAGTATACTTCACCTTTATACCTTACAAGTTATAATAAATGTTGACATGGGGGGTAGTTTCGAGTTCCGATCACGCAAAAACAGGTGGGGTGTATTTCGGTATATGGGCATTAAGGAGGTTTCGTTGCCGGCTTTATTATTTTAAGACACTTTTTTAATAATTGGAGTGGCTCCAAAAATATTTCTATAATATTATATTATGATCTAAGTAATTGGCTACAGTGCTATACCTATCCCATGCAGTTGAACACAGTAATATAAGTTCATACTACCACACTTCTCTCTCTTAGTATTCCAATGGTAGGTCCTCTCTGTCGATTGCGTCAAAAATAAATACACTTATATTTACCAATTTTTGTGAGATAACAAAAGTTACTATAAAATCAATACGTATCGCCATTGATTATTGAAAAGACAATTTAATAGTTTGTTTGTACTGGTATTTTTTCCAGGTTTGTTTATTAAATAGGCAATCACTAACTATAGTAAATAAAACTGAAACTATTATAATTTTAGAATTCTACTATTCAGATTTAAATTACTCCACAATATACATAGTACAATTACTTTATATAGTATACATATATTACCTATTATATTACTATATTAGTAAAATATACTAATTAAGAGGACACCATACCCACATGTGTTGCTTCCGTCTTACAAACGTACGACATAGCAAAAACTGTTTTGAGCGGGATAGAACCGTTCAAGGATATTGTAATAAAAGCTAAGCAACCAAATGTGCATTCAGAGGAGAACATTTATCATTTACTATTTGGATTATCTTCTTATTTTTCTGATATCATAAATACAAGAAAAGTTCTTATTATTTAAAAATGCATTATTTCAAACTTGAACAAATTTTTTTTGATTTATGATATCGAAAAAATTAAAAACCTATGTGAAACCTCTACTTTATAGAGAGCTTAGCTTGGACTACAGCCTGATTGGTTCTATATCACGAAAAACAGTTTTTGCTATGTTGTACTTTTGTAAGACGGAGACAACACATGCAGGTGTGGCGTCTTCTTAATGCTTAGTTTCTGTAATTTATGTTATTTATTTATCTAGTAATTAATAATAACTAAGTATAGTAAATAATATTGAAAGCCTTAAAGAATTTATAACTAACGTATATTTTGAAGGGTGAACGTTTCTCGTCATCAGCATATTATAATAGGTCTGATGTTAAGTAATCTAAAGAATAGTAGCGGACCTAACCTTGAAGCACACACTAACACATGAAAATACACATGTATGTAAAAAAAAAACACTTAAATGTTAAGAAATGTATAAGTAATATCTAAATGTGGAATCGAACATAATATTATATTTATATACAATGAATACACACGAAAATACATTAATAACAGTAATAATACAATGGGTATCTTTTGAAAGAGAAACATCTGCGGGACAGTGTTAACTGTATAAACGGGAATATAATATATAATAAAAGTTATGTTATATTCATATATATACCTAGTATTATACTGTCAAAATGATTTATAATTATTATAATTAATATTTTCCAGGTAAAAAGGTAATGATGACTCTTTTGAAAATCTACCTACCTTTTACAAATAGGTATGTGAGTACAATTTACATCAATACATCATAAGTAAAAATATTACATTAACTACTGAGCCACGCCTTCAACAATTGAAAAATTCCCATTTATAACCATCAACCATACATGTTATAAATAAAACACTGAGGTGTCAATTGTCATAATCTTTGTTATAATCCTAGGTGTCAATGGTCATATGAGTAAATGTAATAACTTCAATTAAATAAATATGGGTAGGCAATACTGGATTATTATTCTAAATTTTGAATGAATAGTAAGAGCGATAAATGATAACATTAACGATTAAACTGTGTTAATGATGACAATTCCTAGGCAAAAATATCATACTAAAATGTCCTTTCTTTATTAAATATTTTCTCCATATCCAAAATTGTCAACATTTCCTGTAACATATTAAACATATGATACTCAATGAAAGTATTTTTTTACATGGTTTTAAAAATCATTACAAACCATTAAACCAAATTGTTTTAAAAAATTATATTTCTTAATATTCTTATACTTATCATTTAAAAAAAGTTTTATTACATTTTTAAATGACAACATACAGTTTTAATTTCATATTCTAAAGCAAAATATTTGTTAAGTTTTTCAATATATAATCGAATTTACGAGGATTAGTTTATTACCTATAAATATTTAAAGTTTAGATGAGCGGGGTAATAGAGGACCCACAATTTGAAGAGTAACCGAGTACCACTCCACTTCGCTCATCTAGTCATCTAAGCTTTAAATAGTATAACTCATAAATTCGATTTTTATGTACTTATCGAAACACTCAGAAAACTATTTTTCTATTATCTAATCCGCGAATAACAGAGGTCTGAGGTGGTAAACGCAATATTTCAACCGAAATCAATTAAAACAAATTCCGAATTTATCAAGTGTTTATTCGATTGGTTATTTGTTATGTTTAATGATATTTTATAAATTCATTTCCATGGCTTGTTTTCCACCGTATCAGTATTCGGTACAGTAGATAATAATTTCTGGGACAAATGCACATTGCACAGACTACCTGTCCTGAATAAGCCGGATGAAAGTAAACAAGTCTTAAGGGACGGTCGTGACTGACCACCGACCACCAACATCGTGGTGCATTAGGTACAGGTGGCAGCAGGCACTTAATAATTATATACTGGCTATAGGCTGCTTGATCCACGATATTAGGGTTTTGGGGTATTACAGCGTATATAATATGGGTACACGACAAAATAACTATAATAAGCCGTCGGAGTGAAAATCAAACAACTGCGCAACAATCACAACCGCCATCACGACGCCACGACCTGTAACAATACGCCACCTACACAGAGAATATAGTCAGCCGCAGGAGGCCAAGATAAAAGGATAGATATTGGACGAAGGTCGATCCCAGTCCTGTGTCAATTTATACTTTATTGTATTGCTTTTCGTTCTCTGTCTGTATAATAAATAGTACCTAATATAATTATATTATATTGAAGTAATCTGGCATGCCGTTTTTACGCCCTCAACCCCCTTACACAGTATAAGTAGTATAACAACACACCATATGGCGCGTACCACCATAAATTATATTAAATTCGTGCCCCGTGTATTGTTGGGTTGTATTTATATATTTAGTCCTCGAAAAACACCGAAACGAATTGTCACGTAGAATACAAAATATGTACATTGCAACCGAAGGTTGTTTTTCCCAAGTAGATAGTATATACAGATAATTGTTATGAAAAGAATAAAAACAAAGTGGAGACTGAAGGGTTTCATATAATATAGAATTTATTTGACCAAACACTCCATTCTAAATTCTTTTTCTTTTTTTTTTGTGCTTAGTAAATTTATTTTTTAGTGATTTCAATACACTCTACGCCTATGTATTTATTTGAATTCTTATTTTATTTGTTGACAACACCAATCTTGAGGAAGATATTCGGCCCAGTCAGAAACAATGAAGGAGATTATGAAGTATGTAGCAATAAAAACTTAGAAGACCTATATAACGAACCTAGCATTATTGGGGAAGAAACGGCAATAGATAGAGAAAAGTGGAGTTAAATAGTTATTGCGGCAAAGGTCTGAAACGCCTGTAGAAAGCCAAAGAAGAAGATTACACCAATCTTCTTTTATGCCATTGACAACGACACGTTGGCCAAAAAAATCATGTATTTGTATTTTGTTTGTAATCATCGGCTATTGAGCTTATTTGAATAGAAATTGTATTCTTATTATTGGTGCAAAGACTTTTAAACATTTGAATATTTTTCTGATCGATTGCATTGATTTCATAACACCTATAGACCTATGGGCCATAAGCAATACAAAAAATAATTTAAGTGATTTTGAAAACTCACCAATTCAAACTATGTATATTAAATATAAATACATTCATATTTACATTAGGAAACAGACTTTTTTGGTTTTTTATTTAATTACAGGTACCTAATACCTATTGTATATTGCATAAAAACATTTTTGTTTGAATGTATGCAGTCTTTAAAATATAATACTAGGATTCCCGGTTATTTTTTTTACAGCAAATAAAAAAATCTTAGTCAAAATCTTTTATACAGGTACCTAAGTTAGTATTCAAAGTTCAATTTTTTTACGAAATTCATCAAGATCTTCGAAAATGATTTTGTACTACCTACAAAACATTTTTAATTATCCTACTTAAAGTTAATAATTTGATACGGGTTTTCTCATAAGAAGATTTCCTGGAAATTAAAATTAAAATCAAGTTGCAACTTGCAAGTAATTTTTTATGTGTGATTTAAATTTTAAATTCTCATTTTAATAACATTAGATAATCAAAATGTCTAACACATACCTACTAACGATTTGTTGTTATTTTTTTTATTATGGTGAACTCGTGGCAACATGGGACATTGGGTATGGGGTGGTTCGGTAATTTCATGTATTATTTGTAGAAGGTTTTTGTCTTGGTAGGGTTGTAACAAGTGTTTGTTTATGTGTGGCAAGGATGTAATTATAGGGGCTACATGTTACTTGCGTCCCAAAAAAAGGTATATTTTCCAGGTAGTAAATTTAACCGGTAACTTGGGTCAAATTTTGGAGACCCAAGTCGGCTATATAATTACTATCGATATTATCTACTAAAGTCACTAAAATTGATATTAACTTGTCACTAAAATCGACAAACTGTATTATATAATAAACCTCACTATTTGTGGGATGGCGACAGTTCGGTTCTGCGATAAAAATTACTGGTGGCAAAAAATTCAAGCTATTGGTTTCTATAATCATTAAGACAAAATATACGGAATTCGGTACATTTTGAAAGAGATTTTTTGGACTACCTTTTTAACCTCCTGAAAAAGTGAGTAAAGTGTTTGTGTTTGATCTTATAGCCATTGCTCCAACCGGTTGTAAAGAATTTACCGACTTTGTATTTTTTTTTTTTTACATATTTATTTAATTTGTACAATCTGTATAAAAATATTTACATTAAGCACAATACATAGTAGGTCACCGGTCATGGTTGGCTTGATTGAAGGAGTTATTCAATAATAACACTTCATGGCGGGATAGTAGTAGTTAGTGGATTAGTATATAGTATAACTATATTTCCGAAAATTCTAAATTCCCTACTCATTTTTTGTCTGAATGTTCAAATAGCATACAAAGAACAACAAATATGCATGTGAGTAGCTTTTCACTGAAAATTTAATTCATATTTTTATTCTAGTCATCAGCATATTTTATAATTCATTGACGTCTTAAAATCATTCCAGATTAATACATATTACATCTTAATTAATAGCATAAATAATACAAAAAAAATTACAGAAAAGAAACATTTAAAATTAGAATACTTTAAAAAAAAAATGGAAAGTTTTAAAAAAAACGAAATTTTACCATTAAATTGTATTACAAGCGATTCATTTAAATTTCAACCAATTTTAAGTATTAAAGTATACATAAATAAGTATACTACATAATATTATTATCATTTATCATGGCAACATTTTTATATTATATTATAATTTTGAATTATATTTGAGCTGAACTAAAAGTATTATTATTATGACAAAATGTAAAACATATGGTTATTACTTATACTTCTATTAAATTAAAGTAAACATCAATGTATTCTTTTTAATAACATTTTGATTTTTGATATCGATTATATCGATATAATCGAGACGCAATTAGATTATAAAAAAGGTATACCAGGACGCAAATAGGCTATGACCATTTTTGAATCTTTTTTCGCGGGACGCAACTCGCCTACTGATTATAATATTTTGGGACGCAAATAGTATGCTCGCAATCTGTTTGGTTACCCATCCAGAAGCTAGCAACACCGGCCGGTGTACACACTCAAGAGCGCGTACCCAACTAAGTGTAGATATCGCGCCACACCAAGAACCAAGTTATTTGCCTACAACCTGTATTGTTTTGTTATTACTTTAAAGTCAAAACATTTCAATACCTAGTATAAGACTAGAAACATTCCATCATTGTTACTTTAATTGTTATTTTCTATACTCAATAAATTTAAAATACCTATTCAGACAAATTTCAAATTAATTTATTCGGTAGCACTTAATTGTCCGGAAATTTAGTTTCCGGACTTATATCGTTACGGGCATTTAAATTCCGTAATATTACGTTCCAGAATATTAGGGTCTGGGATATTAAATTCCGGGATTGTACATTCAGTATAATTACTTTCCGGGCTATTGTAGCCACCCATTTACACATAAACATTTACAATTTTCGATTTAAAAAAAAAATTTTTTGTAGGTATTAATAAATATTTTTAGGCTCTGTCAAAATGCTTAAAAATATAATGCAAGATTCCTCATTCTTTGTTCTTATAGAAATTTAAAAATATTAAAAACATAGGCTCAATTAATACTTATAAGTGTTTGAAATTCACATTATAACAAAATTAATTAAATTATTAATAAAATATCCGCTAATTAAATAGAAGTTGAAAATGTATAAGATTTAAAATTTTTAAACTAAGGCTTGAAATGTTATCAAAGTTTCTCAGAGATAAATTATTTTTACTGAAACAGAAAAATCAAATTATATATATATATTATATTTATACATATACCTGAGTACAATTCTTTTTTATATATTTTTTAAGTTTAATTTTCTAGGAAATTGGATAGGTATTTAAATGAATAATAACAATTTTGGTTATTTTTTTTTTTATAAATAGGTATATCGTTTTATTTTACTATAAAGATTGACATTTTCAAAATTGTATGCTATTGCCTCTTTATAACAGTTACTCTATTACTTTAAATCTTTAGATTGAAAAATCTGAAAACATAGATTTATCACTAAATGATGCAAAATCTTCCAAAGTCAACTTCACCTTAAACAAAAAAGAATGTCCTCCACTATTTTTAAACAATAACCCCTTGGGCCTTGGTCCTTTGGAATAACTATTGGTAAAAGACACACCTGGAAATATCAAACAAAAAATAAAAGAAAACAAAGCAACACACGCTTTCACTTTCCCCGCCCGAATCCTCAAGTCTAAACTTAGCCCCAAAAACAAAATACTTATCTATACAGCAATTATAATTGCATCTATACATATGGCATGAAAATCTGGGGTCAAGCAAAATCAGCAAACATTTTGCCCACTGCAAGCATTTAAGTCAATTAATCAGCGACTAATTACTGGTTGCCCGTGATATGTTTTTTATCTAAATGTACACAATAACCTATATTTCCAAACATTCAAAAAACTAGTAAACCAATACTTTAACTGTTTTCACAACTTCACAAGAAACTAACAAATAACAAAATCCACTTATTTTCTAAATGTCCTTTCTATTACTCTAACCATAATATACATAGGTATTGTTATGTTTATGTATTTCAGTAATGTTGTACATCAAAAATTATTATGCTGTAATGTTATCACTTATCACAGGTATTAATTTTTTGTTTTCACTTTTCTGTCACAACAACATAAATATTGATGTAAAATTAATTATGTTCAACACTTTAAATGTCAATTTTGACATCAAATACATTTGTTATACTTCAAATACATCACACAAAACAATTCATTATTATTGTTTTGAATAGAAATCTTTATTAAAGTTATTAAGAAATAATATCTTATATGATATAGAATAAAGTTATTTTACATTTTTAAATAAAATATAAATAGATAAGATAAGTTGATATTATTTCAATCTATAAATATAAAATAAAAATTAATTTTATAAATATATATTCAGGAAATAAAAAATAAAATATAAAACATTTGAACAAAATATTAAAATTGTATAATTATAAACATTATTTGTGAAATTGTCTTATTTATATAAATACATAATAGTTAAAATTACAACTCATTATACTTAGTTATCACTTTATTGAGTAATCTGTGAATCTATTGCTATTTTAAGTCGTCTAAATGGCACTATATGAGGTTCTGAAACAAAATAATATGGTAATATAAGATATGTATATACTAAATAATACAATTTGATAATTGTAATACATGGTCAACATCAATAATCTTGAACAAAAGACAATAAAATATTTAAATATAGGTAATAAAATAAACAAATATGCAAAGTATTTCAATGAAATATTCGGTACAATTTTTTAGAGCCCAGATTTTATTGTTTAAGAGTATGTAGTTTGACAGGAGTAAGAAATGTCAACAATTTGTTTAACTAAGAACGTATGATTAGCATATGAGAGCATAATATTATTTTAGGTAGTCATATTATAAGAGTTTGGCATATTTCAGCATACCTATTTCATAGGAAATTGTATAGAAATGTTACTTTTTGTTCAACACAAACAATTATTTTCTTTGGTAAGAAATTTTTAATATTTCAAAATTAAAGACTGATTTTAACATAAATATAATTTTAAAATGTTTGCATTATATAATATAATATAATATTATTATATTATTTAATTGGTCAAAAAATTATGGTTACTTTTAAAGTATTAATAAAAAAAATCAACAACCCGTTGATTATAATATTATATTTATTCAAAAAGAAATTTCGCACAATATTTGATATGTTTATTTTAATTTGTTAAATAAATAATGCTAATTTTTTTATGTTAACTCAATAATTTATGTTGTTTAACTGAATTATGTTTTAAAAAAGAAAAACTACTTTAACCTTTATAAATGTATATTTTTTTTAATGACACTTTAATAATCAAATTGATATCTATGATCATCAATTAAATTTATCCCTATACATTTTTTTTTATACAAAATCCATATTATTCAATTGTAATTGTAATCTCCTGAAATGCATAAATAATTATTCAATTTGTTTTTAACAATTCTGTAGCACTCTAAACCATTTTTTTCTAACGGTAAAAATTAGAAAGTATAATATATCTACCTAGTTCTATAGGTATTTTAGTACATGTTATTTATTTTATATGAGTTCGTACTTCATAATCTTTTTTTTTAAAAAAAAGATGAAATTAAAATATATCATATTATCATATTATGTAAAACTATATTGTTGTTAAGTCATGTCTTATTTATTAAAAACAAATAGAATCAATAATCAAATAGCTAATTATGCATACCTGGATCATATCTCATGTAATGCATCCAGCCAGATGTCATCTGAATGCCAAGATTTCGCCACTCAGTTTCAGTCATCAAATGAGTCTTAGGTAAGAGTTTGGCCATGTCTTCTGGTAAGATTACGTGTCTAACATAAATGTTGTCAAAGTCAAAGGTCATTTAAACAGGAATTGATACAAGAACAGTCAAAGACTGAAAGACTACATTACATTAAATGGGCATACCTGTAAATATACATATTGTCTTCATATTTTGTTGAGTATTGTATGTCTCCTCTAGACATGTTGGATGACAATTATTGAAGTGTAGTTAAGAGTCACAGAAATATATTTTATATTATGATAACTCCTATATTATAATAATTCAGGAGGTATTCATACAAAACCAAAAATTAAAATGCAATCTATTATAGCACTATAAAACTATCACAACAATTCATTTAGGTATAAGGCGTATAAGACATAGGTAACAAATATTTTGGCGGCAAAATCAATAATGAAAAATGGAACACAGTACCGGAACTGATAATAACTGAACACGTGTTGTTATTATGGTATCGCACTTGCGAAAAATTGATAGTATTATCAGATATTTGAAAAATGAATTTTTTATGTATTATGGTCGAAGAATATCAAGATTATGATGATGGCATAAATCTGAACTCTGAAGTTCAAACTTCAACATTACCACAGAACAAGTTGACCTTATTAATATTAATTATAAAAAATCAAGGTGGCGTTTAGGTTGGTTCATTTTTAATTTCTTTCAATCATACTGCCATGTTACGTTTATTTTGTACTAAACCGGTCAATTTGTCAACACTACGTTCCTTCATTACTAGGTAAGTACGTTACAAATAGAGGTAGGGTTTATATCTATAAAATATTAATAAATAACTGAGTATGGTTTTACTAGTATAAATGTGTTCATAAAAGAGGTTTTTATAAGAAGAATATTAATTATTAAATAAGTATTACTAATAAATAAAATAATAATATTAATTCAATTATTTTAATTTTAATAATTTACTATGTTTACTAAAAATTTTGTACCTATTTGTACCTCTTATGTTTTGGTTCAGGTTAAGTTAAACATAAATATGTAAAATATTGGCACTGATCCTAGAACAAATAACAAAGCCAGCCGACAACCAGTTCATTATTTTTTTTATTTTTAAGTTCTGGAGCTTATTTAACTTGGCATTCTAATATTTTAGGGGTATTCTAAGTATTTAATTACTTAAATTATTAAACTATAAGTATTAATTTTTATTTTGTCATAGACAACCAACTAAGAGTTATTCATCCCTCATCAAAAATGCAACAAGTAAAAAACCAATTCCAGTATCACCAATCAATTTAAGTAAATTCAATCCAAGATGGATGCTTATTGGATCTGTAGGCTATATTGGATGTAAATATTTTCTTAACGGAAGTAATATAGTTCATTGTCAACATATAGAACTAGAATCAACATCTAACAACCATTTTGATTGGAATAAGTTGTTGTCTTATTTGTCACCAGATTTATTAAATTTAATAGCTGCTATTGCTGTAAGTATATTAATTAGTAATGAGTTATGACTATGGCTATGCAATAAAAGAGACTGTTGCTACATTATTCTACTCAATTTTATTACTTGTATTAAGTGTTATAATAGCCACATGATTAAAGACCTTAGGTTTTTTAATGATTTATTATTTTATTCATTTTCAGACTGCATTCATTGTTGCTCTGTGCAATTTAAGTATTCCAATCAACCTACAGCATGTTATAAATACTATACTTCAGTTTGCTAGAGATGGAGTACCATTTGATTTTAAAAAACTTAGTGATCCATTGTCAAAACTGTTAGCGCTTTACATAATGCAGGTAAAATTATAGCTAAATATTTTAGTTTAAAACAATATTTATTTTTAAACAATATTTTGTTTAGGGTCTATCAACATTCATATGTATAAGCATGTTGTCAAAAGTTGGAGAAAATGTTGCTATACGTATGAGATATAATCTTTTTTCATCTATACTTCAACAAGAGCTAGAGTTTTTTGATAAAACTCGTACAGGAGATATTTTACAAAGGTAAATTAACTACTAAATGAAAATTGATACATATTATATTGAATTCAAACATTTTTTGTTTAAGAATAAAAAATACCAAAACGTTTTTTACATAAAGGGTACTATATTAAATTAGTAAGGAAATTCATGGTAGTATTCTATTATTATCGTGCATTTTATGTTTTTAAAATATTTTGAACCCAATCTTAATACTTATGGAAAACAGATTTTGTAATTATTATTAATCCTAAAATTATATTATCATTGATTATAAATACTATAGTCTGGGACACAAAAAATTAACTCTAATCATCATGAGCCAAGTGGTAGTTTTTTGATAGTAGTTGTCAAATCACTGAGAATATAAACTTAACAGTTAGCGGGGTAGTACTTTGTTGATGACCAATTGTTACTATGGTGGGTATGAACAAGGGGCCAGAGATCATTTTTGATGTCCCTGACTAAAGTATTTAATCAATGATGTATTATATACACCATTATATGTGTTATATATAAATATTTTTTCATAGGTTAACAACTGACGTACAAGATTTTAAAAGTTCATTTAAACTTGTAATAATACAAGGTCTTAAAAATGCTACCCAAGTACGTAGGTTAGAAACAAGTTTCTTTCAAAGTTTTTTTTTAAATGTATTTCTTATAGCCAATATATTATTTAATTTTAATTATTGTTTATAATTTAGTTAATTGGCGGAGTATATGCTTTATATAATACATCACCAGAAATGACTGGAGCTGTAGCTATTATTTTACCAACTATAATTGTTATTGGCACATTTTTTGGTTCTATTTTAAGAAAACTTAGCAAACTGGCTCAAGAACAAGTATTTACACTTAAATAAAATTAATCATTATATAATGTATAATGTATATATTATGTTTATTTATTATGTATACAGGGTACTAAATCGACAATTATAGCTGAAGAAGTGATTGGAAATATGAGAACTGTTCGTGCCTTTGCATCTGAATCTACAGAATGTGAAAGATTTTTAACAGAAATTGAAAATAATGGATTATTGCATAAGAAGTTGGGTTATGGTATTGGTCTTTTTCAAGTATGTACATCTATTTAATAAACTTAATACATTTAAACTGTTATTCTGAAATATTATTTTTATTTTTAGGCTAGTAGTAATGTGTTCCTCAATGGCATTGTTTTGGGAACAATATTCCTCGGTGGACAACTTATGACAACCAGCGCTCTTGATCCTGGACAGCTTATGTCTTTTCTCATGGTTACCCAAATGCTTCAACATTCATTAGGGCAATTTTCATTATTATTCGGTCATTATGTAAAAGGTGTTGCTGCAGGGTCCAGAATATTTGAAGTAAACTATAAACATTTTTCAGTTTTTTGCTATTAAACTTCGTAAACTTTATTCTATTCAAGATAAAAATGCTTACTTGATTGGCAAAAACCTATAGCGTTCGCGCATGTCTATTGCCATAGTGAGCACTGATCTGTACCATTAGCCAACCATCAACAACCAAATATCAGAATCATGCAAAGCAATCAATTTTCTTGCTCAATATACATGCGCGAATTTAGGCATTACTAAACTAAAGAGAGTATAATATTTACCAGTCAGAATTTTTAAAACTGTTGATATTTTTATTTTTCCAACTCTAGATTAATTGTATGTATTTATATTTTTCAGTATATTAACAAGAGTCCCAAAACACTGATTAATGAGGGTATTAAGATTCCACATCATTCTTTTAAACCAGAAATTGAATTTAAAGATATTACATTTTCATATCCAACGAGACCTGAACAAGTAATATTGACATTGCTGTAAACAGAATAATGAATATTAATACTCTGACATAACTAAGGTCCACTTATGTGGTTAAAACAACTGTATTGAATGTTAGAGAATAAAAATAGATGATTTATGGGATTTGAATCCATGATTCTGAAAGCCAAAATCTCGAACACTGATATTATGTGATTACTGAGTCACTCATATGCACAAATAGCGCGTATTTTTTGAGAGAACTAAGTCCCTACAAGATATTTCTAAAATTGATTACTGAGTACTCAGAACTGAATTTATAATTGGGGGATCAAGTCCACTGTAGTTCTATCTCTCCAATCGAGGCACCACATTTTTATTACCTTAACTTCAATACATTCCTACCTCAAGGCATTGTTCAATTCAGAAGATAACTGGCTTGTTTGAATATGATTCAATAGGTTATATTAAAAGACTTCAATCTTACTCTCCCTCCTGGTAAAGTGGTTGCTGTTGTTGGATCTTCTGGCAATGGTAAATCTACTATTGCTGCCCTTCTCATGAGGTACATATTTCTTTTTTGTTTTTCAATTGTATCTTTTTAATGAACTATTTTTCCCTGTAATGTTTATAGATTTTATGATGTTGATTCAGGAAGTATAATAATAGATGGGGTAGACATTAAAAAGCTTGATCAGACTTGGTTGCGTAAGAGAGTAATTGGATTAATTAATCAAGAACCAATACTGTTTGCTATGTCTATCTTAGAAAACATACGTTATGGAAAGCCCGAAGCAACAGACATTGAGGTGAAAAAAAAATATTGTCTGTGAGTTCACAATTAAAGTCTAAATTGTGATTTGAAATATTTTAGGTTATTGAAGCTGCAAAAATAGCAAATGCTGATTCTTTTATCACTTCTTTCCCCAATGGTTATAATACAATAGTCGGGGAACGAGGTGTAACTGTTTCGGGAGGACAGAAACAAAGAATTGCCATCGCAAGAGCTATTTTGAAAAACCCAGCAATACTTATATTGGATGAAGCAACAAGGTTTGCTAAAACACTGTTTTTTTTTGTATGTAGTATAAATATGAAATTTAAAATTCACAAATTTATAGTCTGTTCAAAATGAGATCGGTCTTCTATTCCAATCGTTCTGCAGTGGTGCGACTTCACCTTGTTAGGTTTTGAACTCTGCATTATTAGTGGCAATACTTAACATTTTATATTTAAAACCCCTGCAAACGCTATTAATTTTTCATTCAAATGACTTAGCGATTGACAAAAATTAAGGTACTTAATAGTGGTTTGATTTAAAAAATGAAAAGATTTTTGATTTGATAATGAAGTTTGTTTTGCATCAAAGCATAATATATCCAATATTTTTATAAAATTTTAATATATTTTATAAGAAAAGTGAAAAAATTGATTGAACTTAAATATTTTATTCCTGTCAAGAATCTAAAATTTTAAAAATGCCCAGATTCAAAGTTATCTTGTTTATACATTCAAACTTCTTTACATTTTTTAAATCAAACCTTCGAAAGTATTTGAATTGTTGTCATACACATAGCTATTACACATCAAATTGATTTTAAATATTTTGATCTAACTACTAATTGTCATATGCACATATGTTATTGTATAATGTAGGTATGGTGGGTGTTATTCACAAACTAATGATCATTTACTACACACACAAAGACGAACTGTGACAGCAAGGAATGAAAGAATTAAACACAACTCCTTAAATATGACAAGTTTGGCAGGGGCTTTAAATTGTTGAGTAATTAGACGTATAATTTGACAATGCCATTGATAGTGGCAAATACTCTATGTGTCATTGTATGGTCATGCCCATCAGCCATTACATTTTAATTGCTACCAAAGATCGACCTAATTTTGAACAGACTAACAAAGAGTACTTTTAATTATATTAGGTAAGTAACTAGTTACTAACAATTAGCTACCGATTTCAGCAAGATACTAACTACAGGTTATAAAAGTAATAATTATTATAAGTATTATTAGTAGAAATATAAATCTAAATAAAAACTCTAAAAATGAATTCTATAATATTTTTACCAATGATAGTGAAAGAGTTTCCTAGTAAACTATAGACTATTATATTTATGCTCTTTGTTAAATGTTATGAATTTAAAACTCCATTTTTATATTTTCTTTTATTAAGTTATTGATTAAATATATAATATATATATTTAATATTTTACATATAATATATATATTTAATCAATGATTAAGAGTAGTACACTACTATACGTCAAAACAAATACTTTATAATTATGACAAATTTTTAAATTTTTACTTATAGTGCACTTGATACCGAGTCTGAAATGCATGTGCAATCAGCATTAGAATCTGTATCGAATGGAAAAACAGTTTTAGTGATAGCTCATCGATTGAGCACTGTAAAGAATGCAGATGTTATTGTAGTTTTGAATAAAGGTGAAATTGTTGAAGTAAGTACAATAAGTACATATTTAATATATTAGTAAAGAGGACAGACACTACATAGGCATTTTGCTGTTTCTGTCTTACAAGTACGTAACATAGTAAACTTAGGCTCAGCAGATCATGTTTAGCTTCAATAGTTTAAAAATTAACTTTGAACCTAGGAATTATACGTGTTTTAATGTAACAATTGATCTAGTGAAACTATAAGAATTCTAAAAACAAATTTTAATTTGTCTTCAAGTAGACTTGAGATTGACTTCTCTAGATTTTAAATTTTTTATTTAAACTTCTCCAAAAATATTAATATCTTTTTCCTTTTTATCACAATTCTTTTTAGGATTAAGGGAAATATAATCAAAAATGTGGGAAAGTTGATCTGAAGTAGACGTGACAACAAATTCAAATCTATTTTTGGAATTTGTATTGCTTCAGTAGATCAATCGGTTTATTGGAATGAAAACACATCTAAATTCCTATGTTCTACGTGTGTTTGACAAAGATAGACAATCCCCTTAAAATGTATAGATATGGAAAATTAGTTTTATGATAATCCTCAAGGTTTATATGTCAAATAAAATTGTATTCTTTACTCAAACAAGTGCAATTATTCATTTAATGACTTTAAGCTTAGATGTCTATAAATATTATATAATTTGCTTTAAGGCTGTTGAAAGCGGATCTTCATTTTGTTGTTTTTTTCATGCATTAGGACCAATAAGCAGAAAAAAATATATTCTCCCAGAAGTCCACTTATAATTTTGAAAATTTGTTATGATCATTTTAAAATGTACAGTTTCAAAAAGGTCATCATTTACTTAAAGGCAATAATAATATGAATAAAAGCCTACCTAGGGCCCTAGATAATAATCTTACCTTTAAATTTTATAATAAGTTAATTCACTTTAATATCAAAACTATCAAAGTACTATTGAATCTGGTGAACGAAAATTTGTTATATTGTACGTGTGTAAGACAGAGATAACACATGCAGGTACAATGTTCTCTTAAAAATGGTCCGCTTTCAACAACCTTAAGGTTGTTTCCTATTGAAAAGTGTTATTAATAAATATTTTTTATTAAACTAATTAATAATAATATTTATATTCTTAGGTTGGGGACCATAATACCTTATTGAAAAAGAAAGGTTTCTATTGGAATTTGATGAATCAGCAGACATCTGACAAAGCAAATGCTGCATAAATTGTTATACACAGCAAAGTTAAATTGAAAAGGAACTTTGATTAGGTAATTTTAATATTATTAATTAATAAAAGTTGTTCTAAATATTTTAGTAAATTTAGTCTTATTTAATTTTATTAACTCATATTTATTTGTTTACAAAGTGTTATAAGACTTAAAGTAGATACAATCTCAAATTATAATTATGTCATACTAAATTGTTTAAAAAAACTGTTGGTTTCCATGCTCATTCTACTTGCCCAGATTTAGCATGTTCTCTTGTGGGACAAAGTTTATCAGAGGCCGTTTAAGTGTACAACTATTGGTGCCGTATTATTATGGCGTGGGTGATTTGTTGGGTATTTGCTGATAGCTAAGTGTAATTTTAATTTTCAATAAAGTAATCATTGATGATAGTGATTAAAAATCATTCAATTATCAGTTAGCAGTTACTTTTATAAAATTAAACTGAACTACTGAAAAGATTAGGTTGAAGCAGTGGCGTAGCCAGGATTTTTTTTCGGGGGGGGGCTGATCAATTTTTTACACTTTTTTAGTTTTTGATCGAATACCATAGACCATTAAAATAATTTTTATATTATATTAACATTTCGGGGGGGGGGGGGGGGGCTGCAGCCCTCTCAGCCTCCCCCCTGGCTACGCCACTGGGTTGAAGTGTCTTAAACCAATAATTATAATACTTCGTAACTGCCTCTGTTTATTATTTCCTATAAATTGTTGTTTTTAATACTTCTTAAAGAAAAAAAACAAAAGTTATAATTTATGTGAAATTTCAATTATTTTAAAATTAATTGATAATCCATTGTATAAATCTATTTACAGTTGATTATTTTACCATTCTGTGAACTTGATATCGATCATAGAAATGTAGAGACTGTTAAATTTGATAAGACTGCTGTGGTCTATAATTTGCCAATTGTCGTTTAAGCATCACTATTATTAATTTTGACCTGTTTTGTAAGACGGTTGAGCGTCACTGGATTTTTTGTCTATACACCATTTGCACATCAACCGTTTAAAAGGTTGTACATCATTAGCGCATCAATACTATTTAACAACAGAACTGAAAAAAGGAGTATACCCAAATGCTCAAGTTGTTTTCTAACCTTAATCTTAAAATGTACATAACTGTAAATTAAAATGTTTAAATATTGTATATGTATTTATGTTTTGACTTGTACTGTAGTAATATAGTGTACGTCAAAAATTGTTAAGTGTACCACCGGTGAAATAAACAAGATTCATTTAGTAAAAATAATGGGATATTATTGATTTATAATATTATTTTTAGTGCTTAATTAATTGATTTATATACAATTATTTTGTATTCATTTCTACTCAAACTATATGTATATTTACATTTTAACTATGACTATAATGTGCCTAATTGAAATGAATACAGTTCATTTTTTATTCATTTTTACTCTAACTAGAAGTATATTTGTATTTTTTTTTTTTAGTAAAAATGTAAATGTATGTATTTTTATTATTTTTAAACTTAAAAACCTTAAATTATTCATTATCCATGAACATTATGTATTATATTATATTTTTATTTATCTCCTTCTATTTTTCAGAATATTGATGTGCATTTGATGTACAATAATTGGGTGCAGGTAAAGAAGCAATGGGTGCAAGTAATAATAGAAGTGGTATCGATTTCAGTAGTAAAATATGTTTAAATCCTTATTCAAGTTCCACAAAATTTCCCAAAATATTTATGTACCATTTTTTTCTTATAATATTCAATACACATGTCATTGGTTATATAACAGAGCAACTATAATTTAAAAAAATGATATTTTTCATGATTGAAACAATACAAATCTATAATTAATCACTGCAGGTTTGTAACCATATCACGTACACAATCATTGTTGAAGTCCATTAAACTACTGTTGATAATATGAAACTAGCTGCCATTTATTAATGTAAGTAGTAAATATTGTGAATTATAAAACCAATGATCTAATTAAAAATGTTATTCATGAATAATATTTAAGAAACATGTTAAATAATATTAGAAATTGTTTTATTTACTTATTTGTTATTAGGTACTTGAAATTGTATTAAACTAATTTTGTTTTACAAACTGTTTATTTATTGTTAAATATTTAAACTATTTTATTTACAACTGTTGATGAATGCATAAAAAATGCAATCAAAAATGTCATGGCATACCTTCTTTATAGACAAACCAATACATTTATATAATATTGTTAATTTAGTATTTAAATTATATATTTTTGTAAATAAACTGTTCAATTTATACAACAATGTTTTACCACAGAACCCTATTTAAAATCCTGTAATATATATTATAAAATATATCAAAATAATTCATAGTATTATGTTTTAGCTTGTAAAATTATTATTTTTATACTTATAATCATAATACTTATAGGTATTCATGCTATATTGTGATGAGAGGAAAATCTTTCAACAAATTCTCAATTTTGTTACTAATAATTTCATTCTCATCAAAATAAACACCAATTTTGCATTTTTAACAATTAAAATATTGTTTTATGACACTGGTGCAATAGGAAAATGAAATATTTCTACCTTTAAACCTTCTTATTATTTAATTAGGTAATATATTATTTATACCTATGTATTTAGATAATATAGGTATTTAATGTTATCAGCATTTATATTTTACTATCGCAGCATGATAATGGGTAGATAGGTATTGAAAATTCATAATATTGAAGTAAATTTCAGTCATAATAATTATTTTTTATTTAAAAAACGACACGATGAATTCAAACTAACATAACAAATATGAAAAGTTGTGAGAGTACAAAACATTAACAAGTAGTATACATATATTATAATATGTAAAACAGAGTATTAAATTATTAAGAACATCTAACTAATACAGTTCCGTGCGCCATGGCACAAATCGAAGATAGTGGTCCATTTAATACTTCTTGTACTCGCTGCTGCCTGAATAGCTTGACGACGGTGATCCATATGAGGAACTGATGCCGGACGACGAGCTGTATTCGCTACCGGACTGGACACTGGAGTAGTCGGACGAACCCGCAGAAGCCAATGAGTATGATGGAGCAGGTGCGCTGTAAGATGCGGAAGAGTATGATGGAGCTGGTGCGCTGTAAGATGCGGAAGAGTATGATGGAGCGGGTGCGCTGTAAGATGCGGAAGAGTATGATGGTGCGGCGGCGCTGTAAGATGCGGAAGAGTAAGACGGTGCGGCGGCACTGTATGATGCTGAAGAGTAAGACGGTGCGGCGGCACTGTACGATGCTGAAGAGTAAGACGGTGCGGCGGCACTGTACGAACCAGATGAGTAAGATGGGACGGCGGCGCTGTACGAACCAGATGAGTAAGATGGGGCGGCAGCGCTGTAAGATGGTGCGTAAGCTGGTGCGCTCAAGGCGATGTTAGCTGCTGGTGCGGCGTAAGATTCTGAAGCGTAAGCTGGTGCGGAGGCGTAGCTGATGGCTGGGGCTGGAGCAGAGACGGCGTATGAGACCGGAGCTGGAGCGATGACTGGGGTCGGGACGGAGTATGGGACAGCTTGTTGGACTTCTACTGGGTATGGCTGTGGAACTGGGTATGGCACTGGTCTGCTAACGGAGACTGGAACTGGGTGGGGCACGCTGACTGGGACAGCCCTTGGAACATCGACTGGGTATGGTCTGTTGACAGTGACGGGCACTGGGTGAGGTACGCTGACCGGGACTGCTCTGGGTACGGACACTGGCACGGGTTGTGCTACCGATACGGGCACGTGACGGGTTACTGGAACGGCGTATGGCTGTGGTACGGACACGGACACAATTTGGTTGGAAGTGCTGACTCTAGTCGGCACAGCGGAAGCAGCTGAGATACCGTAACCGTAAGACGGGGCAGCTATTCCATAACCGGAAGAGGCGGCGTAACCAAGACCAATCGGGGCGGAGTATCCGAGTCCAGCTGAGGAAGCGTATCCGAGTCCAGCTGAGGAAGCGTATCCTAGTCCAGCGGAGGAACCGTACCCGAGACCAATCGGGGCAGAGTAACCGTGACCAGCGAAGGAAGAGTATCCGAGGCTAGCTGGGGCGGCGTATCCGTAACTAGATGGAGCGGCGTATGCGTGACTGATGGGGGCAGAGTATCCGTGACTGATTGGGGCGGCGAGACCGATGCCTGGTGAGTATGAAGGCAGACCGGAGCCGTATCCGTATGATGACGATCCGGAGTATCCGGACAAGCCGGAGAGTCCGTACGACGATCCTGAAAGGCCTACGCTTCTCTTGTTGGTCTGTTTGTTATCGGTCTTTGCATCCTCAGCGGCGACACAGTGAGCTATTAAAGCCAAACCGACAACACAAGCCTAAGAAAAAAAATATTAAAAAAAAATTAGTTGATAGCAATGAATAATGATTCTCAAAAACCAAACGAATTACGAATCGATGTATCAAAAACAAAAAATATATTAAACTATCAACGGCGGAATAATTGGAATTGTAAATCTAATAAAAACGTTTCTGTTTTACTAAGTTATTTTGCTCAGTGCACGACTTACCTTGAAGAATTTCATGATGATGGTTATGATGGTATCGGTATGATTTCCACTGATACAACTGATGCCAAACACTGGCTCTCTGGGGTTTTTATAATCCTGCTGAGATACCGGTATTGTTTTTTCTTTTGCTTCACACTCCCCTCTGACTCAGTTAATCGGCCGTAATCGCCAAATGACACTTTCTCCGCGACAGGAATAATGTATACACACACATTACAATTACGTCATGGTGGGGTGGTCAGTTTAGAACAGGACCAGTTTTCGCGATTATAGCCATCGCATTTCGAAGATGTCACCCGGCTGTATCCGAAATTGTGTAACCGATTTGTTTCAATGGAGAGATATTCGTAGGTATAATGCATACGTATTCAGTACCCACCTTCATATCTGTCCGACGAGTTTGGCAACAATTTCACATTTATTTTTTTTCAAACCTAGTAAATCGGAAATTCACTTATGTTATATCTCCTACGTGTATATAAAATTAGTATGTTCGGACGTTTTAATGTTATACGCTGAGCAAAATATACGTTTGTTAAAATTGATACAATACCATGCGAATTAGTTAATAATTAATGACTATTATAGAGATAGCTAAATTCGAAAGAATTGCCTGAATCCCTAATACAAAGATTTTAGTTTAATTTTTATTAATACTAAATTCGATTATATAGGTGATTCTTATGAAATTTAAAGTTAAATACTCGTTTCCTTTCTGACGTACTTATTTACATTTTTGGAAATATTTTTTTACTCCATTTCAATTTATTATTAATTAAAAATTTTATTTTTATATAAACCAGGTATCTATATTGAAATTCTCAGACCAATTTTTTTGCTTTGGAATATAAAATTAATAATGTATGCTGTTAAAGTGAAAACTTAAAAAATTATAACTGCAATAACAATAGTAAAAAATATGATGTTTTGTACTAACTAACCTAGGTATCTAAAAGTTATATTTCCAAAAACGTTAATACTTTTCTATAAATGAGTGTCTGGATTTAAAGGAATCACTCTGTACATAGTAAATAAGAAAATTAAAATATTTTGGAACCTATATTGGTTATATATAAACAGTAATTATTAAACTAAAGTGCACTTAAATCTATCATATTTTCAATTAACCTATTTTTTTTTTTTATACATTTACAATAACAAATAGGTTTGTTCATATGTAAACTTAAATTAAATCATTGCAGAATGTTCTTTAGAATACTTATGAAGTTGACTAACATATTTTAAGTCATTTAATAAAATTATTACAGATTTATTATAATACACATATTTAATAAATATTTAAATTATACATAGGTAAGTATATAAATAATTCAAAAACTGTAATTTGTATTACCAATAATAATACTTTTTTTATTAATTTTACGTACGGAGTATGTTTAATCAATGCTATATGTATATATGTGATATAGGTAATGTAATTGTATATAGCTCAAAGATTTATCTACAGTATATCTTTAAATTAATTTATGTTGAAGTAAAAAAAACCAAACTGAAAGTTCTGTAAAATAAAACATTCCAACTTTAATGTGTCTATTTCTAATTTGAATCTTTTAAATATTGAACCCCAAAGTTAAAAATATAAATAATAGATACATAAATATTATTTTAATTTTATATATTTGTAAACACGAAAATCAAATAAAAATGTGTGATGTTAGTCACCTAATCCTCTCATATACCTCATTGAATATAGCTGTAACTATGTAAAAACGTATTATGTACCCTACAAATTGTACATGAGCTACCCTGCTTAAAATAAAATATTATCACACAAAACGTATTTATACAACTTGTAAGAATCTAAATACAAGTCCAAATTTAATCTAATGTATACCTACATTTTAATGTTTTATTAATTATTATTTATTATATAGGAATCTTATAATAGAAAAATTATATAAATGTATATTTTATAGTAGGATTATAATACAATAATGTCAATAATGCATACCAAAATCATACTTAATTTTAAGTATAGGTATCTAAGCCAAATAAATTGACTGGTAATTTATTGTTATACGGTTTTAAAATATAATCATTGTATACCTATATTTTAAGTTTTAACCTATATAAAAATATTGATATCGTCATAGTTCCCCTAATTCAACTATTTGAATCCATATTGTTGTTATTACTTATTAGTTCCTATATATTGTTGTTTTATTACACAGATATATCGTATAATAGTCGACGATTTCTAGCGTTTTATCTCTATAGTCGAAACAATCAAGTTCTAGTGATTCCGGTCGGAAAAATACAAGTATAGGTACATACGGCAAAAGAATCATATATTTTGTAATTTGTGTTTCCGGTATGTTGACTTAGACATAAACATATTATATAAAAACTAGAGAGTGGACTCGTATAAACTCATACGACGTGATATGTCAACGCGTGATATACATAGACAGTTTTTTACAAATATGTAAGTAAAATTAACACAATTTCAACAGCTTAAAAATGTAATATTAACAATGTTACTTTTACTTAATAGTTATCAGTTATCACAATATATGATTTCTATAGGACGCAGTAACAATGTATCATTCAACTAGAATCAGTGATTTAAATATTGGTGAAATGCATTATATTTTACTTAATTATTAATTTAATGTAGATAGGTTGTAGGTAGGTAGGTACTAGGTGGTAGGTATACTTACTTTAAAAGCTGAAACTTCAACAAGCTACACTGGGAAAGACTTAAAATTTATTTTTACTTAAACATTTTGACTTCCTCAGTCACCTATTCCTTTTCGTTTTATACCTACTCGAAATTCAATAACAAAATAATATTCAGTAAATATAATATACCTACTTTATATTTTTATCGAATATTTTCTTAGTTTTATATTTTTTCAAATTGATACATTACGAGGTAAGCCTACCTACTCTAATATTATATAGTAGCCTATACATACAAACTATACTATATACCTAAATATATATATAATATGTGTGTATATATATATATCAATTGACTATGCAAACAAAAAAATATATTTATTGTAACAAATAAACTATTGACTGATGAATGTATTGATTTTATTATTTGTGTGTATTTTTATCACCTTTTGGAGCAGTTAAAATGTTTAGGCTTATAACTTTGAATGTGATTTTTAATAGCAAATTTTATTTAATTGGTATTAAGGGGGTTCGAAAGTAAAACGTTGTCAGTAAGTACTTTTCTTAATGATTGGGAAAAACAAAATAAATTAAATAATATGAGACTTTTCACGCAAAACCGGTTTTTGAAAAAAAATGATATTGTTTTATTGCAATAATTAACAGACTAATGTTTTAAATATTTGAAAGTCTTACCAAAGTCTTATTTTATCATTTTCGATACATGATCAAATGTTCATAATATTTCGTCTATTTTAGAGCTATTTATAGACATTTAAAGTTGTATCTTAAATAAAATAATTTAATTTAACGGTAGGTAGGTACTAGGTACCTAGATATAATGCGATTGTTTTTACTTTTCTTTCAATACTTGAATGTTACAGTTGCCATGTTCGATGGATATAGATTGTAGGTATATAAACTATAAAGTGCATAGTATAGTATATTTTAATTGAATGCTTAAAGTCCCACGGGCATGCTCTTGCAGCTTAATTTTTACTATTCCTAAATTTATAGGACACCTAAAACTTATAAATCTATTTACATACATACTTAGTCCATAGTATACTACCTTTTACCCAGTATAAAACCAAGTTAAATAGAGTTAGTAACAAAATATGTTTTCATTTTGTAACAAGGTCGTGGGTACATCAATATTTTTTTTTTAATCAGAAGTACCTAGTTAAACCCCAACGGTACAGGTATATGGTGTTTCAGAAACTTGGAACTGTTTTTGCCTAGGTATACCTAAATTATCTTATACCTACCTAAATAAATACATTGTAAGGTGCAATTTGTTATATATATTCTTGTGTCTGCAGTCTTATTCTAAATATGATGATTTTTATTTATAGAAAGATATAATACAGAGAAATTGGTAGGGGTCGTAGTTGTGTGTATGAGTTCCTATAATATGGTTAGGTTAGGTAACGTATATCCAAAACGTATATGCATTATCTCATCTCTTAAAAATATCTAGATAGGTACTCAACGTATTTATAGAATATAGAATATTTTTTGCATTATTTATTCATATTTCATATTAATGTTGTTTAATATTCAAATTGTTAGGTATACTAACAAAAACTATCAGAACTCCGTTTCCAAGTAAAAATATTTATCTTTGAGTTTACATTTTTTTTAAACTCCGTCACATGCTATAACCCATGCGGCATTCACCAGTCGTATCTCTTTTTAAGTTGTTTCATTCACACCGACAGCATCAAGAATGGCATATAATAGTATTTCGATTTCACGTTATGTGATAAAGCAGTTAATATAAAATAGGTAAGTACATTATATTCTGATAATCGCGAGTGGCGAGTCTTATGAATAATATAAATATGGTATTCATTCGTGCAAGCAATTTTTTTGGTGGTCCATGTTTTACACATTACACATACCTATTATAACTTAAAATATATCGCTGATAGTCCACATTATATTATTCTATTTTATAGGTCCCTACCTATTGCCTAATCCTAATGTGATCATCAGTCATCATTAAACACTATACTAGCGTCTATATAACTATATAACTGTTGTTTTCGTAATAACTATTGGGTATTAGATTTATAATTATTAATTTATTAAAATTTATAAGTATTTATATGTTAGTAATTATAATCAACGGTATTTGGTGGTAGCTAATGGGTATTATATTTTAGTATTAACCATCATACTAGTTTGCGGTGCAGGTTGTCGTCTTATTCGCTCCTATTCGGCAAGGATATCGGCGAAGTTGTTTCCCCATTATGCAATCTCAAGGATTCCCAAGAATATATTACATATGATACTAGATTTTACTTATTTTTAGCATTGTATTATAACAAATTATGTAATATTATATTGATTCGTTTTGTAGAAATTTTAAAAACCACTTTAACTTTATCTCCCAGTTCATCTCCAAACATGAGACTGCTGGGACACTCCACATTTTTCTGTCTTAAATGATTCACGGTTTTATTTTGAAAGTTGACATTATTCGTATTTGTTATTGATTTCAAAGAAGGTATTGGTTTCTAGTTAAAAAAAAAATAATACCTAATTAAAAACAAGTAAAAATAATTTTTTGTAGTTAAATTGTCTCAAATTATGAAAACCGTTAAAGTAAATTAAATTAAAATGTTCAATAACATTGATGGAATTTATTACTTATTACTATTTTAAACATACTATTTTCAAAGCTTGTTAGATATTAGATAAGTGCAATGCTTCCGCTGTGCCAGCCATGTTACTTACCTACCTAAATGCAATACTGTTTTTCTTGGTAATTGATTTCATCTAATTTAAATCCTATAAAAATATATATTAACTTATAATATAAGCTAAATAATTGTTTAATATATTTCTGTGTGCCCATCTTTTGAGAGACGAGAAACTAAATCTAGGTGTGTGTGTTATACATTTTCCCTTTAGTAATAAACTTATTACAATTCTAATTTTTGAAATTTGTAAGTTTGTTAAATTGCCATAATTTCAATCATTTAGATTTTTATACCACTTATAAGGAGAGCCCGGTGGTGATAACTTCATTTTTTCTTATAAGAAGCATCATTGGAAACTATACAATTTTAAGTAAATATTTTCTTTTGAAAATGTTGGTATTAGTAAAAGTCTAAAACAAAATTCGAACTAGTAGTTTCTGAGTTATTTAAATTTTTATACAAAAAATGGGCTCACACAAATATAAAAAAGATTTAATCTTAGATGTAGTATTTATTATACTTAAACCATATTTACTAATTTATTATAAAATATTCAAATCACTATAGAACCCATATTTTCTTTCCATTATCATTGATATATTAAATCCTTAGAAACTACTCGTTCGAATTAAATGTAGATAGAGACATCAATATTTTCAAAAAAAGTCATTGTGATTAATAATAATCAGTAAAAATGTGAAATCTTAATTGAGACACACGTTAAATGGTTTCAAAAAACCATTTTAAATGTTTGTATAATTACAAATTTCAAAAGTCAGAATTTGAATTGATAAATTATTAAAATTCTAAGGAAGAATTTAAAATACGAGTAGCGTCTTGGTAAATCGCCCAGTATATCAATAATGTAGTGTATTTTTTTTACAAATTTGTATTAACCTCTTAAATATTAAACAATTTAAAGCAACTATACACGGACATACATTGTGTAAACGATTTGGGTAATAAATTAGTTTATTCGATATTTTTGACACATGTCTTTTGTATATCAACCAATAAAAAACAAAATAAACCATTAGTACATCCTTTTATAATTTTCTCATCGTATTAAGTTACCGATTATGGTATAGGTAATAGTATAGTATATTATAGGTAAAAGTCATTAATTAATAAATTTGATGATTCAGATGTCTTTTTTTTCATCAATCAACTATCGACAACATATTGCTTGGTTTTTTTAGTAATTTTTTCAACTGTTTGGAGGGTACGGTTGGTTTGGAACACGTGAATTTGTGGCGAGGATTTGGCTAAGAACTATATAGTTTACTATGGCTAACTATAGCTGGCTGACGCTGGCAGTCAGAGCACATTTGTGATTGAAGCCGAACATCGCGCCACAACGCGCCGCAGACGACTTTTTAAACGTAGCCACAGGAGGCATTATCGTTTTGAAGTGTGCGTGTTTAGTGAAAGCGTAACTGTTAACGAGATTTAATAAAAAAATTCGTTGAATTAAAATAGAAAATAGTTATGACCTTCACAATTTATTTTATTTTAAGATAATAAATTATAATGGCTTGAAGTGTATTACAACTTATATTATTCTTGACTTTAAAGGTAAATATGAAAAGTGAAGGCTAATATTCTTCTTCATATTAATCTGCTGTTAGTCGTTTTGAATACTGATTAATTTTATTTAAAAATCATAACAAGTGAAATCAAGCTACGGACTTACATACCAAAAAATTGAATATATTACATTTCATTTTGAATTTTTTACATAGGTACCTACTACCAACTAACCTAGCTTTATTTTAGGCATTTTAGTTTATGCAATTAATATTTACACTTATTATTGAACCCGATGGTGGCATTTTTTTATTGATTTTACTTGGTGCGTTTATCTAATAATATTATATTATGTATGTTTTTCAGTTATAGACATTTTGAATAAACCATATAATTATGTGCTATTTAATATTAAATTATATTAATAGGTGCAAGTAGAATGGTCAATGATTGGTATTTATTATTCAATATTTTTGCACATAAGTAATTTTTTTTAATCTACCTACTCATTAATTTTTATATAAATATAAATATGTATATTATATTATATTATATTATACATGTATATTTATATTATATATGCATATTTATATTTTAAGATTTTACATTTTGAATAAATCATTATTTATATTAATTTTAATTTTAATTTATAGACCTAAAAAAAAGAGGTGGTACAATTTTAATCAATTTGTATAGGTGTAGGTGCTTATAATGTAGTTGTATTAAGTCAAATGAAGACCTTTTTCTACAAACAATGTTGGATACCAGTGAAATTGATTTTTATCGTTACGAATTTTGTATGTTAAATACTCGAATGTCAAGTGTGTCAACCGAAAGTATAATCTGGATGACCTCATAGATTGCCATTTATAATTATACTTACTTTCGTCGCCTTATGCTTATAAGTTATAATTATACATAAAATATTTAATATTCACTTAAAAATATATAATTAACAAATCTCGAAAATAAAATATACAACGGTAGGTAGTCCTTTTATTCTGGTTGACGGCTCCTTCTATATTCTACTCATTTCCTTTATAATTATTGATCGGAGCGGATGAAACGGAAGTAAAAGACTTACCATCATAAGGGAAACAGCATGTATCTAAGCACCTATATCGGTGTGCCTGTATCTTTATACGTAGATACATTGAAGAAAGGGGTAAAGCAGAGGATTTGATCTGTTAGTTTTACAATGAATTTTTTTTTGCATATAGATTCTTTTCTGGTAGTAAAATTCTTCCAAAAGTTACTTTTAGTCACTCTATGGATCAGAAATTTATAAATTGTTGTTTTGAAAATATTCAGGTGCAGCATTTAAAACATACAACCTTAGACCTAAACTTTTATAAGTCATTTCAACGACATTGTCGTCACCATCACCGAATTGCACATGTCCCCGAGTTTCACGACAGCGAGTTTCCGATGGGGCTAGTTAATTGACTAAAATTATAATTTATGTTCTTTATATTTAAAACCAGGGCTTGCAAACGTTATAATAACGTTATACTTGATAAAAAACGATTGAAATTTGTAAACGTAATTATAACGGAAAACGGTAAACGTAAATAAATAAATAACACAAAACAAAACGTAACGTTTAACAAAATATATGATGTATCATTAAACAAAACATAACGCAAAACAGTATATTATATTGTATTCCATTAAACGAAATAATTAATTCCCAATTATTTAATAATACTTAGTAGTATTCAATTATTTATTCAATCCAAGAATTAATTTTATTCCGTATCCGGCCTATCCGGGAGATCCCGTATTAGATATTATTTTAAAACTTAATAAGAAGTTATTAATAGAATAATTTAATTACCAATAGCTAATAATAGTGATGCTCTGATAATATTGTACTGTACTATCTGTACTACGGTCGAAATTTATACCACTCAAGTTATTCAACTATTGTGTTCGGTGTTCAGTTTGCTCAGATTTATTCACTCGTCAGTGTTTGTCTAATTGTTGTCAAATGTTTAATATTTATATTTTATACTAATATACTTATAGTTTTAACGTGCATACGTTTTCTTTATATTAGTTTAACCCATTTAATTAAATAAATAAAATTAAACAATACCTACTTAAAACTCAGAATAGGGAAATTATGTCCCCAAAAAAAGTTCATAGTCGTATACTTTTAAATTTTAAATAACGATAAACGCAAAAATTGTATAACGTTTTAATTATGAATAACGATAAACGCAAAAATTGTATAACGTTTTAATTCTGAATAACGATAAACACAAAAGTTGAATAACGTTTTGATTGTAAATAACGTAAAACAAAATTTATTTTTCAAATGCAAGCCCTGTTTAAAACATTTGGTGGTAATTTAGTCTCATTAGAGGAACCTGTTTTTTAATTGATAATCCACGATTAATTTTACTTATTTTAAATAATTCATATATCTCTGTCAGGAATACATTAAAAATGTATTATATTTATTTATTTTTATAATTATGTTAGGTCAAGATTTGGTTTATAAATAAGTACATAATGGGTTACATTAAATTGTATTTATGGATTTTAAATGAAAATGAAATTTGATACACCCAATTATAGCTATACAATATTATGGGCTGCATTGGGCTGTATCACGATTAATGATACAACCTTTAACCGTGGCAGGGCATACAGCCACAGAAAAACATTAGGCTGACGAACCTCTTAGTACGGCACCAAAACGAACGGCGTCGTCTAGGTATTACCGCGCTGGCTATCGTCTGATCATTTGCTGCACCATCGCTGTCAACCGTCGCCGGTTTCCGGATCCTTGAAATTTGTCGTCTCGTCGACAGCCAATTTCGGTGAGCCATCTATGAACTCGACCGCATTCATCGATCCGCTTGTGGGACTCTACAGTACCGAACTGCAGCACAGCCATATTCGGCATTGAAATCGCTCGACGACGGGGCCTCGTATACGCGACATCGCGAGGTTCCGGCGCCGGTCGAACCTCTGGCGAAGCAGACGACGCTGGACCTTTTTCGAGGGCTGCAGGCGCCATAACTCCTACGTAATAGCCGGACGTTGGACTCGTGTGACTCGCCAGTTCGATTGGGGTGCGGTCCGCCAGCGGTTCAACTGCAGGATTCGTAGTGTCGGAGGACAGTGCGTGGTTCGCTGACACACTCGACTCCTCGGAACCAGTCTCCAGCACTACCAATTTGGGCATGGAATAATATCCTACATCTCGCTGCATCGGCGAACCCGGCAGACCGTGCTTTGTCAGAGTTGGACGATTTCTCCTGAGATCCTCGAACGTCAGCAGCATCAAGTCGGTCGCGGAAGGCATCTCGACCAGTGGCGCGTCGCCGGCAGGAGTACCATCTGCCTTGCGTGGACCAGCGAGACCACGACGATACGCCCGTAGTTTCGAAGAGTTCGACAACAGATCCGCGAACATTTGGCGCATCACTCTCGGACTGCACATTAATCTCAAGGGATTCAAAGCTATTTTCAGACATGATGATACGACTAATTGTGGTACAAGGGTAAATTACGAAAGTAAAGTAAGTTATACAGACAGTAAATAATATACCAAATTATTACATGTGCTCAGTGCGACAAGCAGATAGGTTATGACGATTAGAAAGTATACAATTTATATCAAACACTTATCGTGTCCCATAGCTTTGTGGCACACGTTTTATCGTGTCCCTTTGTTGTTTTTTTACGTCGGATAGAAATATTAACTTATTGATTATTGATTATTAATTTAAATATTAATTTAAAAATTTAAAAAATTGTCCTAAGGAATTAAACAAGTTAGCAAGCGAGCGCGTTAAATTCCAGGTCTTCAAGACGTTAATATATTTTAATATTATATAATGCAATAAACTAAAATTATTCCATGCACAGTTTAAAACCTTTTATATTTTTGTGTAAACTGATTAGGTACCTACTCCAGCGGAATAGTATAACCTATATAGTATTTTCGAAAATGTCATTGTAATTGAATGATAATTTATAATATGTAGGTATAGTATAAAATACTATGGAGTGCTTTTTGATGCGACCTACTACATATTGGCTAAAAATAGATCGTAAACAGTATATTTCTCCGCAATGAATACATTATCGTTAATCGTCCAACAATTATAGGAATATCCGAATATGGAATGAATTACAATGAATTATATCATATGACTTACGACCAAATAATTATACATTTTTTAGGACATTTTCGATGATTTAAACATAAAATTTATGATATTTCAATAAAATAAAAAAGTTAGATATAAAAAACAAGGGGTGCTACATATTAACTCGGGGGTGCTAGAATGATTGATCATAAATTCATAAGTTTTCTCACCTTTACATAAATAAAAAGTTAACGGGAAATTCAAATTAAATGTTTACGTGTGTTTAAAGTTCAAATGTTTACGACATTGGATATTATCAGTTATCACTCTTTGTCATTGAACGATTTCCATATAATACAAAAACGAACAACCAAAATTACATGAAATGTTCGGCAAATGTCTATAGTAAATATCATTCTCTATACTCAGTATAATTAAAAATATTTTGAGCTGTTTATAGACATTTTCAATTTTCAATTTTTTTTCTATAAATATAAATAAAAAATTGTATATTTAGATCTTAAATTGAAGATTTGAAAATTTAATACAAGGTTCCTTGTAAGTTTGACAAGATTAAAGAGGTACATAAGCATTTGAAGTTAAAATGTCGACAAAATGCATCAAGGTCACGAGAATTTGCAAATTATTTAGTGAACACAATCTGATAGCATCAGACAGCACCCAAAGCTATTACAGTAATGCCTTATAGAAAATTTTTAAATCTACAATAATTTTCTTTCATCTGAGAACTTTATTCAACCCTTACAAATAAAAATCAATCTCTCTGAAGTCAATCTTGATGTTTATACAAAATAACATAATATTAAAATTATAACATAAGATGTATTATATTATAAAATATAAACTATAGGTACATATTCAAATTGGTATAAAAGGTAATTAATTACAAACGGTTACTGATACACGACGACAGGGCGTCGTGGGCGGGCAAGCTTATGATATAAGATATAAATTATAATATTAATATAATGCAGCGTATAAAAGCGCTATCAATGGTGGATCGCATAGCTGCTGCTGTAACCGAAACCATGGTCATGACCGAAGTCGTAGGTACCGTATCCATGCCCGTGGTGTTCTTTGACGTAGACCGGCAAGTGTTGTTGCACGTAAACTGGGTAGGGCACATGGTGAGCCACAGGGATCTTGACCGGCACCTTGACCGGGTATGGCACTGGGCGGTCGACGGGCACCGGGACGTGCTTCTCGATGTGCACGGGGTACGGCACCGGTTTCTCTACGGCTACTGGGTACGGCACGTGTTTCTCGACCGGAACGATGATCGGTCGGTCGACGATGACTGGCACCTCTTTGGTGACGTGCACAGAGCTGATGTGTCCATAGCTGTGGTCGGCACCAAGAAGACCGTAGTTGGACAGACCGTCCCACTCACTGTGGCCACCATACCCATAGCCCAAGCCCCAGAGGCCTCGTTTGCCCTGCTTCTTTTCCGCGGGCTTCTCGTCGGCGGCGGCCTTCACGGTGTCGGCGCAGACCAAGGCCGCGCATACGCTCGCCAACAACAACATCGACATCTGCGACAGTAATCAACACAAACAATCCATCACAACATTTTTCACGAATTCATGCAATATGATAAAATATTAATACTATTCATAGTTATACAACTGTTCTAATGCTCCACAATATAAAATACTAACAGTTGACCCCTGCAGCACCTGCGTGTATATTCAAAACTATTTAATAAAATTGAATTATTAAAGTTAATGCTGAAGGCTATTACGAAATTCGATAAACAGAAGTCCAGAGGGGAGTCACTATAATTCGTATAAATGAAATAATTGTGTTAAATTTATATAAAATTATTGTAAGTATACCTGCTACTAAAAACGATTCTATGTATATTTTATATTTTTCAACTGCTATTAATTATTATAATAACTTTTGAAAACCGTGTATAAAAATGTCAAGCTCTTCGACCGAATGAAAAAAATGTCTATAAATAGCTCAAAAACAGTGAAAGTATATTTAAAATTATACCATATGTATGGAAAAGGATAATATAAATATTTGGTGTACATTTTTAGTATATGTGGTTATTTCTTTTTGAATTAAAACAAAATAAGAAAATCGTTCGATGAGAAATCGTTTATTCAATTTTAAAATGTTAGATATGAAAATAAAAATGTTTATGAACTCTAACTACCAACAGCACAGCATAATTTTCATTTTTATATATTTTGACGAATTTTGTCATTAACTTTAGACAAGTATAACAAATTATTGTAATCAACTTTTTCTTAAATTACACTATAAGAATAAGTTATGAATAATCTTGTATTCAATTTTTAAATATTTCAACCTAGCAAAAAGTATTTTATCGATATTAATTTTAAAAACCAATAAAATTCTTAATTTTGTTATGCTTATAAATGGCTTAGAAAGAATCACAATATTTAAAAAAATTTTAAAATGTGAAGAAAATAACAAAATAGACATTCTGATAAAATTTCAAGTTTATAGTATTTTTTTTTTTTACTGTTATTCGTTTTTGAGTTACACTGAAAGGCGAAAAGTAAAATCAATTTTGTCCAAAACCAATTTTACTTGAAAATTCCCGTGTTCCAAAATGTTTGTGTATTTTTAAAAAACATTTTAGAATTTTCAATTTTGACCTCTCGAATGCACCAACTAGATTAACTTCGGCACCAGAAAAGATACTAAATGTAAAAATCGAAGGATGTTTTCTATCAAAAAAAATTAATACCTACATTCAAAGCTCTGCTCAGTACCTAAAACTAAAACCAATCTACAGGCATTTAATGTGTTTTTACTTATTACTTATTAGCATTAAAGTGTAGTAACAGGTAGCAGCTATAACGGTTTTATTGATGGTTTGTAATAATAATACCTATATACCAACGTCTAGGTTCTATCATTTGAACATCTTTTTTTGACAGTTAGTTAAATAATAGTCAAACAAAAATCTTATCGGGTATCAAGTAACCTGAATCCAAATTTCTTAATTTCGAAATCTTGAATATCTTAAGCCAAAAAAAAAATAAATAAAAACACAATATTTACCTATTTTTTAGTTTCCTAATTTTTAGTGCTTTTTTAAAAATTATTTTGAAGAATTAAAAAACAAATAATCTTAAAATTTAAATCAAAAGCTGAAATTCTTATATTGAAACAATATTATAAAATATATTTTTCAAATATTGTGTGCTTTTACCAGTGAAAATCTTCACATTCTTTTGTATAACACATTTCACCGGGTCCCATTGACTTATTAATTCGTTTTTATTAAAGATTCTGACGTCATTGACATATTGTTATACAAAGGGATGTAATTACATAAAAATATATCATAGGTATTATAAATATTTTGTATAAGTATAAAATAAACATTTCAAATGTTTGTTTAATGCATGTTTGATATTTTTTTTGTGCGTACCTATCTGGTAATTGTTTGCTGCACATTTGTGAATTGATAATTTGTTAAGATCCCGAGCTTACAGACATGATATTATAATACTAGCAATATATCGGTAAAGCTGAAGACGCGTACTTACCCAGAACTGCTGCATGTTCTCGCCGTTTTCCCTTTGAGTGTCTATGTATATGAATACTAAACCACCGTGGTTATACGGGGATACGGTTATCGCAATGTCGTGTGCTTCTGGTATACCTCGCACTGGTCGGTCGGACTTGTGTGGTCCACATCGGTCGAGCAATATCCATTTTATACGGACTCGTCGAGGCCTCGAAAACGGCAAACGACGTGGCTGGGTGGGGGTGATGGGTGATGTACGCATATACTGTGCGGCGTGCATACAATATATATTGTGTGCACCTCCGCCATGTCGGTGTACTTAGCTGCAGCAGTCCAAGGGACATTTCCCAACACGCGCGCGGGGCCGTTCACCGGTCGCCCCCGGTTGACCTCTGCCGCAGCGCTTCGGTCTCTTCCAGCGCGTGGCCCCGGCATTGTTACTTCACGGTTCGTTCTCTCTCGCCCAGATTGCATCATCGCCCTCAGACGTATACACGATATCATGCCCGTGCTATTATTGTCATTACCGTCCTATTATACATCATATTAGATACATGTACAGTCACTGCAAGCTACAACACACGTTTCTTTATGGAAAAATATATATTATCTATATGCACAAGCCTTCGAGTATAGTCCGACATCGCTGCTGCATGTATAGGTACATTATAAATGTATACCTCTGTATTATGGGGATCAGATATTGTAGTGTGCGCATGATATCATTTTTATTGTAGTCGCTGCGCGTTATTGTCGCTATAGCGATAACGCGTCCTGTTGACCGTTCACCGTTGGCCCGGTCGGAAATTCGGTAACCGTTGACGGAAAATGGTAGTGACATTATAGGAACAGCCACGTCTTCTGGATTTCAGGTTCGAAACCTACGACCATTTTTATTAAGGCGTATTTTATCATATTATACACATCTCGTGTGCATTATAATAAATATTAATAATGCATAAGTGCCGTGACATTACATTGTACCCAGTCAAAACATCTCTACAATTATACTTAATATGTCATATTGACCACGATTTCTACACGGCGGTGCACGTATTAACACGCTCACGTCTATAGGCCGTCTAGCGACTAACATCCTGCCATAGATAAAGAAAAAAGTCGACCCTGTCTTCAAAGCTATTTCGTCAATATATAATAAAATATTATTATGAATTATGATTATTGTGCCATACATAACTACGTATTTGTGACCTGTTCCATAGGTACCACAAACAATATGCTAAAGATTATTTCACCATGTTATGTTATAGATGGAATCACAATACCTATTACATTCCTCAATACATTGAAATACAGGTATAGTTTAACATTTTTTATAATATTTACTTCGAAATAATCAAAATATAATAGAAAAGAAGCTTATATTTCTTGTGGGGTGCACATTTCAAACTTGGGATAAATGTTCAAGTCCAAAGTCCAAACTACTCTGTGCAACCCCCTATAATCGCACCAATAATTATCATTCATACATACATTATACGTAAGTGACGTATAACGTATATACAACAATAATATATCGACTCTCAATCGATGTTTGTTTATCCTTAAAAAAAATATCCATCGATCGCCATTGGTATGACCTGCTAGATCGCATACCATAGTTTACCTTTTATGGATAGATATTCGATATTATAAAGACGCATAAACACCATGCCGCTTATTGTTTACGAGCCTATGAACCGTGGGAGACTTTGTCGTGACTCTCGAGTCTCAATTAATAACGACTAGTACGAATTATTTATGCATTAAAATGTGTTACCTGCCCGTTACGCACTCGTCTATCGACCATATTGGACAGACACACACCAGTTGCGCCGAAGACAATATTTGTATATTATTAAGGTCAGTGTGCCAGTAATTGGGTTAATTTTACGGGCCAGTATACCAAATATTGCCCTTATTTTTTAATTTTACCTTCAGTTATAAACATATGTTTTTGTCCAATCGAATAACGTCAACATTAATTAATAACATTTAAATAATTAAAAATTAAAAATATTGATTAATGTATTAATAATGAATGACTGATTAAATATTTTTGTTTTTCAAAAAACAAGTAATACCTAATACCTATTCTTGCATTTAAAATGTTTATACTTTTATAGCTGATTTGCTGCTAATTTCCCATAACAGTATCGGGACTTTTATGAAACGTCATTACATTGATTAAATGTGCTTCAATCAATGGTCATCACTCATCAGTCATCACTCATGTCTCATCATTACCTATATCCATGTATCCAACATGCACAAATATTAGTTTGACTTTTTGAGTTCACCAATACTCTGTAAGCACGAAAATATCAAGTTTTTATTATTGTTAGCTATTTATTGGCCTAATGAGTTGTACTTCTTGTTTTTCACAATTTATACCGCTTGGTGTAATTCGGATTATGGGGTAACAGTGTAACTATAACAAATGATGATACTTTAAGATTTATATGATGTACAATATTGTTATTTGTTTGCATTATATTTTTAATAAGTTTTCATAATTGTATGCTTTTTTTAAAAATTTTATTTCAGTAAAGTAACTTAAGTTGTATAGGTACTCTTAGATAACATAAAATATGACCGACTCGGCTGAAAATCCGCACTATGCATATGCCACAAACCCCTGTTGTCTGCCCGTCGAACCATATATACTATAGTCTATTACTTATTATTGTTTAAAATTAATACATTTTCAATCCTTAGTTATAAAATATTAACATTTTATAAATTTTTAATTTCAAAATAATTTGCACATTTTCGTGATTTTGACAAATTTTGAAAAATTCTATCTTTAATCGCTTATAGTTTCATCGTCACATGAAACAATTATCAGGAATCATAAATTAAATTTTTAAAATTTTTGGCTAAAACAATTGCAAAAAAATCATGTTTATTGATATTTAAAGAAAAAACCCAAAAAAATGTAAAAGTCTATAAATAGCATAAAAATAATGAAAATGTTTTTAAAATTAAACTTTGTAAATAAAATGTTTATGCAAACAGTTGGTGAAAATTTTAAGTATCTGCGGTTATTCGTTATTGAATTACACCAAAAAAAAAAAAACAAAACTTATAAAACCGATTTTGTTAAAAACTTGTTTTGCGTAAAAATTGCCGTTTTTCCTTAATTATTTTTATATTTCCCGATTATTTTAAAAGTATAATTAGAATATTACTACATAGCTCTATTTAAATTATTATTCTTTTTTCGTTTTGATAAACAAACATGGTGCGACCACCATATTTAAAAAAAATAATACACTAGTACGGATTAGTTATTATTTATTATTTATTATTTATTTATACTTATTACAATACTACTAAGCAGGCACTAAAATAATTATATTAATGTTGCTATGAGCTAGTTAAAGATGATTATGACGTTGTGGTATGTGTGGTAATGGAATAATGTGAAGTGCCTTTGACACTGGGTAAGTCAAAATAAATGTAAAAAAGAAAGAATCTAGTTTCTAGAATGAAATAATGAAAAACAAAAAAATACGTAAGTACTATAGATATTTTCGCTAATCTATTATTGATAATCATTATACAGGTTTAATCTACGTAGTTCATAATGTTTCTTTAAAAATGAAATCTTAATTATAAAAAGCTATTTCAACCACTTTAATTACTAATTAGCAATAAAATGTTTATTTAAAAATATTTTAGTATCAAGTGTGTTTGCTATCGTCGAATATTCAAATATTTATATAACCCCGTGCGCACACTTTGTTTAACCTTCATTATCTACACGACACCAGATTTATGATTGCAGCTCACATGGAAACCCAATAGAATTTTCTGGCCAAATGATTAGGTACTGTGTTGCTAAATCAATGTGTGAATTATCGTGGACCAATTTCCCACAGCACGCGATGGGAAAAATATTGCAATTGTGATTGTACGCAAGTACGTAAAAAGTAACCAACGATGTATATTATAGGTCGTGTATTGTTGAGCAATACAGCAGGTACACATATGTGTGTGTGTGGCATGTGCGTGCATTATAATTCAATTCGGAACGATCGTATACGTTAGCTACGAAGGTGATGCACCATGATTTTTATTCAATAATGATAGACTTCGAGTTTGACAAAAGTGTGAAGAAACTGTTGAAATCCTCCAATGCCCTATACCTATAAATATAATATAAACTACAGTATTCACAGTATTGTATGCGTAAATAGAGATGTTTTACTTCTGTTAGAAGCATAATAAGTAAACTAATTACAGATACTTTTAGTTTTACTAGTATAGAAGGTATGTTGAAACCAGAGCTTTTATTGAAATATCTCTCGTCTTAAGTTTTACAATTCTTGATGCATGATCAGTATGGTTCAGGACTAGTTTATTACACTTCTTACGTTATCTGCTATATTCGAGTATACACGACACTATAGTCTAGGAAAAATGCATTTTGTGTGTTTGCACTAGGTATACCTATTCAATATTATAATATTGTATTTTTAAACGCTACAAGAAAAATATATAATACATACACACGCACCCAACTCAAAATAGTGTCGGTCATTGCATATAATAATGAACCAAATAAGTTAGATTCGTTTCGATTAAGTTGAACAAACAATGGATACCTACTTGGAGTGCTTCGCTTACTGCACGTGCAGCGGTTGATCGCGTAGGCCTAAACAGGTCCTCATCTCTAGATTTATCTTCGCGCGGTACCAAGGAATGTGCATTAATGCGATTAAAAAAATGTTAAGTGTACACAAATCGTGATACTGTATAATACTGCAAAGCCGTGAAGGCACTCATGACCGCCGAATTCAAGAGTGATTTTTAAAACGCATCGTGATACAGCAATAATTATTATGTAACGAGTATAATAATACTATAGTCTATAATGATATTATAATACCTATGGGCTATGACCCCTGTAGGCGAGAGTAGATCGATCGACGAATGCCACGAATCGTATCGATTTTTCTGAGGTCTCCGACCACGCTTATTTTAAAAATGCGATAGCCAAGCGGCGAAGGACGTACGATTTTTGTACAATATAACATCCGAGTAGATTGTCGATTGATAAACTGATTTTCAATTTAATACCTACAAAATTTCGTACAAATATCGTACCTACTTGGGGGTGAAGAAGAAATACAAAATAATCAAACATATTTGTGTATTGTTTTATCTTATTATACTAGAATTGGTATTAAAATATACAGCAACGGGATGACCTATAATATTCAACACCTCGTGCCACTCGTTTTATGTACACTCGGTGCGTTTTGTTCATTTGTTGATGACGGTCGTGAATCCTGTTGCCTTGGGCCCCATATAGTCGTTGTGTCCGGTCGCGTAACCAGTGACGCTGCCACCAGGCGACATCAACCCTTGCATCACGTTGTACGCCGCCCCTAACAGGCTGCCTGCCGCTCCACCGATGACGCTAGTCGGGCCTGTCCCGCCTGCTCCACCTGTTCCGCCTGTTCCGCCTGTCCCTCCCAGGCCCCGGCCCCCCACCCCAAGCCCGATAAGAGCGTGGTTCACACCGATGCTATAGCCGGATGGGTACTGACCACGCTGGTAACCAGCCTGGTTACCTCCATTGTACACAGGCATGCCGATGTAGTTTTTGCTGTTGTCGACGTTTGAGTAATAAGTAGGCTGCTTCTGCCACTGGATCGGAGGCTGGGCCGTCGCATATACCGGGTATGGCTGTGGCGCCGAAACCTTCTGCCATAGAACAGGTTGCTGTTGCACCACCACCGCCGCGGGCTGCTGTACCAGTACGGGATAAGGCCGAGACACCTCGACTGGTACCTGCTGCACCACCGGAACCTTAACGGCCACCTGAACGGGATACGGAACCGGCCTGTCAACCGGGTACGGCGTGGGCACAGGAACTTTAACCGGGTATGGCCGGTCAACCGGTACAGACACTTTGTATGGAACGTGCACCGGATACGGCACCGGCCGGTCCACGTGCACCGGGTACGGTAGAGGCTTGTCCACTTGCACTGGATACGGAACTGGTCGATCCACTGGATACGGCAACGGCTTCTCTACTTGCACTGGATACGGTACCGGCCGGTCCACATGCACTGGGTACGGCAGTGGTTTCTCCACGTGCACCGGGTAAGGCAGCGGCCGGTCCACTTGCACTGGATATGGGTACGGCCGATCCACTTGCACCGGGTAAGGTACCGGTCGATCGTATGATACCGGATACGGAACCGGTCGGTCATACGTCACCGGATACGGCACCGGGTACGGTACTGGTCGTTCAGTTTGCTGCACCACTGCGTATCCCTGCACTGGCACAGCAGATACACCATATCCTTGTACCGGCATCGTAGATACTCCGTATCCTTGTACCGGTGTGGTGGGAACTCCGTAGGAACCAACTCCGTGGGCTCCCCATCCCATCGGGTTGTAATGACCGACACCCCGTTTCCTTGTATTTGATTCTCTGGTTGTGGTGGTGTGGTTAGCATTTGTAATGCGAACTTTGTCGTGGCACCAAACGTTGTTGGCAAATGCCAACAGGCACATATACAAGATCTGTGGACAACATTTTGTTTTTTTTTTTACACATTTTAAGGATTATGTAGCTTAAGTCCTACAAAATGAATTGTTTTATTATACATATTATGTTTGTAGGTACGTTATATGATATTATATTATTATAT
Source organism: Myzus persicae (assembly GCF_001856785.1). NCBI lineage: Eukaryota > Metazoa > Arthropoda > Insecta > Hemiptera > Aphididae > Myzus > Myzus persicae. Next base: position 222,670 of record NW_019101570.1, read on the forward strand.
TCATAACACGTATATTATTCATATGATGGGTAAATTGTTACTCTGATGACTCATTGGATAGATTATAATAATGTTTGTATTGTGCTCTTTCATTCATAATAGTTGTAAACTTGTAACTGAATTTAAACATGAATCGAGTGCAATGTATAGCTGCACGAATATCTTATATCTATAATCTATATGAATTAAAATCTATACCGGTTTGACGGTTCAGTTTCACGTATACACAACTGCAGTGTTTCGGTCTTAATGTATAAAATACTATACTTTAAGGCAATAATATTGATTTTTTTCAAAATTTTTATCGTGAGGTGTTAAACACGCACTTCGATTTTATTCAATGCCATCAGCTATGTACTTACCTATTGTAGCTGCAAGCATCCAGTCAGACAATTGTTTACGGGTCATTTTACATTTGTCGTTGGTCTATAACCATTTTCATACTCTCAAAACGAATTGTGGCTGTTTACATAAAGACGGGTACGGTATTGAACACGAGGAAGAACAATTATAAAAGTAAAATAAATCCGAAGGTCAATCGCTAATCTGGGTGACTTCAGTAATTTTTAACACTTCACTTATTCACTGACTACATTACTCTTAATAATATTATACTTAACGGATTAATTTACCAAGCGCAGCAACGCTAATCATTCAAACGAGAACGAAACCCATTACAGCATATTTTCAAAATATCTTATTCCTTATTTACTGTTTTTGTTTCATAAGATGATGTATCGACCTATTATGAAACTTGATGGTAAGAACTTTATCCGTGTTTTGTTGGAAGTTTTTTTTACGATAATTCAGTTTTTAAGTGAGGTATGCTTGTATAATAAATGTAAATTAAAAATTCTCATAACTCACTTAAAAACTTAATTATTGTAAAAAAACTTCCAACAAAACACAGATAAAGTTCTTCCCATCAAGTGTCATAATGGATCGATTTCCACTAATTTTTAAGCTAACAGCATAAAACGTGAACTGCTGAGCGTAAATTTGGTATGTAACACGTTTGTAAGACAGAGACAACACATGCGAGTGTGGCGTTCTCTTAAGCCAAACGTAACCATCACCGTTGTTAAATGTAAATTATATGTTAACATTAAAAATTGAAAACCTATTAATGATTAAAGTTAGTTCACAATTAAATAATACCGGATGATTCATTTTCTAATAACATTTTTTTTCCAAAAACAATATATTTGGAAAAAAATTACGTTATTCACTGTTTTTTAATATTATGAGCTTTTACTTTTTTTCAATTGGGAGTTATTAGATGTATAAGTATATAAAGATCTTCAAAATCTGAGAGTTCCCACACTATATTATTTAGGTCTCCTTCCTTGTATGTATTCATGGTTTTTTTATTGTATACCTAATACTGTATAAAGTAATGTATAATTTAAAATATTGTTCTCCATAAAAATGTATCTAATATTAATTTTACAGAGTGATTCAACAATCATGAACACTCCCATTTTTCTTTAATAATACAATTATTCAAAACCTGAATTTGGAATTTGTAAATATATAGGAACTTAAAGACCATATTTTAAATTTCTCGAAACTGTTTGTTCTACTAAAGAACTATTCTCCAGCTGGAGATATAAACTTCTATTTTTTTAAACGAGAACCTTCTGATTCTACTGCAAATTATTTAGTGGATCAATTTTCTGAAATTTGTTTAAGTATCATAGTCAAAATTTGAACGAATAGTTTCTGAGTTATTTAACTTTATGTGCTAATAAATAAATAATAAATCTATACATTTGTAAGACATGGAGATTATTAATAGCCATACAATTTTATCACCCTGTGGTATGCATAAAAAATAAAACAGATTCAAGATTGCCAATATTCCTATATTTTCTTTTTAAATTATCAGAACGCAGTGCACAGAAGTTCCTTACAAAATATTGGTCAACTACTCCATTACTTTCCAAATTAAAACTTTTAATGCTCATAATATTATAACTAATTAACTAGAACTATTCGAAATTTGATTTTTTTTCATATTTAAAAACTTCAAATAACATTTTGTTAGAAATATGAAATGAATAATATATGTTAGTAAAATTATTAAAAAAATTGTAAAATGTTTTCATAGTTTTTGAAAATAGTGAGAGTCTTAAGTTAAATGTATCGGGAAATTTCTAGCTTTTATAAATAAATTATATTAAAAACAACAAACTAAAATTACCAATTACCTAATTCTCGAGGTTTTTAACAACTAAAATAATACTTATCGGATAAATTATATTTGTGCAACGTGTATTTATATTAAATTAATCAATATAATAATAACGAAGATTATAGTATGTAATGCAATTTTAACAGCACAAAATTAATTTTACTACAACAAAATTCGATGTTATTCATAAAATATATACTAAAAAAAAAAAATTGTCTACTTACTTGTAACTTCATAGTGTACCTTTCCCGATGATGTCTATCGGAAAACTACTGTATTGTAGTTTTTAGTGTGGACATTATAAACAGCCACGGAATAAAGCTTTATGAAACCGTGGAAATTTCGATTTCCCGGCGGTTATGTCACCACGAGGTCCTTTTTTGTTCTTATCGGATTACACTTGAAGGGTAAACGAATTGTGTTCTAATGCAATTGCAACGTCTATTGCCATTCAGTTTTAAGTGTCACCAAGGGTACCTGTAATCCCACAAAAGTATCCCGCTTGATTCGTTACTGATGATCTAATATTTGTATTTTATATTTTAATCTTATAACTTTGTATTCATCAAACATTAGAAATATACCTAGTTTGGTTTATCGTATGGATCAATGAACATCGCTGTTAATTTACGAAACTCAAGAACCTACACATCAAATTATTATTAAGTATTATAAAATTATACTAACTTTGAAAAGTGTATAGAGAACGATTAATGTTATTTTTTTTAAATAAGGTATGTTTTATATTTTATTTAATATTAACATAGTTGAATAATATAGTAATTTACTATCATTTAGATGATGTTTCATAGTTATCTTTAGCTTCGGGTATGTTATAAATTTGTAATACTCGTCCTAAAAATGATTGTAGATTTAAGTACACCTATAACATATTTTTGAACTTTCTATGTATAAATAATGGTTTGTACAAAAACAAAACGTAATATGAATTATGACTGACATATAATTATTGTATCTATAACTTGACGTTAGATAGTATGTTCCGGTTTATAAGCCTTATAAGCCACTACTATCAGATTCAAGTTTTTAACTACTTTTACGAATTAAATCCTACTGTCTTTTGACTGTGTAGGAAGTAGCAATAACTGAGTCACACATTTTTTTCTATAAATAAAAAAACTTATCAATTGAGAAAAAATTGCAACTATTCGCTATTATATAGTACCTAAATATAATATTATATTATGTCTATAATAAATAAAAGTATAAAACGATAAAATATAATTAATTGAAAACATGTTATTATTGATTTATGATCCAAAATACAAATAAATATTAAACAATAAACCAGACTAGTCATTTTGCTGTACAGTAGAATCAAGTGTACTGCGTCATTGAATATGTCATAATATTATTATATTGTAGGTAAAACTAATGCTAACGCAGTCCCATCCCCAGTTGCAACAACAAAAGGAAAAATAAAAGTCATATTTTGTAAATTGAATAAATGTTTTAAATTTTAATTCAGCGATAAATCATAAATACAAAAAACAATTTGATCGAAGAGCTACTCTAAATTCATCATATTTGTAAGGATATTTTATTAAGAGGACATTTGCTGTCTCCGTCTTACAAGTTCGTAACTAGCAAATTAAGCTCAGCAGATCACGTGTAGTTTCGTTAGCTTCAAAATTAGAGCGCATCGAGGTATTATGAAACTTAGTGGTAAGAACATTATCTGTGTTGGCTTGAGGGTTTTTTACGATACTTCATAACTCACTTAAAACTTGAAGTATCGTAAAAAATACGACTTCGCGATACATGATAATCTGCTGAGAGTACATTTAGTATGTTACGTTCTTGTAAGACAGAGACAAAAAATGCCAGTGTTATGTCCTCTTAAGTATTTACAATATTATTTTAACTTTTTCTGGGAAATTATACCTAACATATTTTTTAATATGGTTTTTTCAACTTTTCGTATTAAAACTCTCATGCTTAAGTTAAAATGCTTTTATACGTTTTTTTTTGTTTTTCTTTGAGTAATTTTTCCTAACCATTAGGAAAACTCACAAATCTCTATACAGACATTTTGAAGAAATGTGTTAAGAATAATTTTTTGAATACTTTTTTCATGTATGTAAAATAATAATATTACATCACTCTTAAACCGAACGAAAATGAATGATTGTATTGTATAATCCTGTTTTTTTTAATTTTAATATTTCTAAGCTTATGATTAACATTATATCATTTAAACAATTAAAGGACAGGATATGCATAAATAAATAACAGTATAGTTCCACTAATACCCAAATCAGTATTCTATATTATTTTAACCTTATTAGTTATTAGTTATTAGTTATTTAAAAATAAATTGACTATTGAGTATAAAAACAAGTATCAAAATTTAACATTTCAAAAAAAAAACAAATTTTATTGGACAGTCGTCAATATTAAAATATTTAATAGTAAAATTGTAATTCCATAAAAATAGTAAAAATAAACTTACTATCTTTATAATTGTTGTGTTATTTTATGACTATAAAAAAAAGCCTCAACCTAATTATTCAATGTCAAATTAATTTCATAGTTAATTATCAAGATTTTAATTAATTATGAATAGCTTAAAACAAAGAAAAAAACTGACTATACATCGGATCTATATACAAATATTTTAATATGTATATTTTTTACCTTTTAGTAATAATAACCACAGTCTACCACTTAGTCACAATATATTATATAACTGTATTTGATATGATTTTTAGATACAAATATTTTTAAGCTAAGCTTTAACAGTATCTATTGATTTTACAATGTATTTTTTATTTTTTTTTGTTTGTCTGAACTCTGGAGACACTTTTCAGTAAATAAAATATCTCGATTTTCAACTTAGATTTCATAATACCTATACCCAGTTCCCATTACCCAAACATGACGAAATGTTCATATTAGTATTTTTTATTCATCGTTTTTTTTTAATCCTTTTGAGCCATTATTTATTTGCATGTAAAATGTTCAATTTTGTTACAAGAATTTTAAGTTAAACATTTTGATAAAATGTTGCAGATTATTCTCAAGTAAAAATATATGAAATGTTCAATATTATAACTAAAGCTTGAAAATCGAAAAAAACATTCTACATGAGAACCTAGTAACGAGTTCAAACTGTAGCCAACACATCCAAAAATAATATTTAACCACAATTTTTTTTTATAGATATTTTAAGTTAAAATGTTAACAAAATTAAGTAGGTATTTAAACGAAAAATAACTATTTTAGTTGTATTAGTGATGTATTATGCTGGTTGCTGACATACCATATTTTACTCTTAGGTGTATATATACAGTCGTATTAATTATTCTAATTGTAATATTATTAAATAATAAAAACTTTAAATTTATTTAAGTTCTTACTCTGGTATATTTTTTTACTTTTTTATTCTTCAAATCAATTATATTTATTTTGCATTCAAATTATTCCCTACGTAATTTGCATCTTTAATATTGCATTCTATTAATTGGAATCAAAGTTATAAAGAATGCATATTGTTACTTACTTTGTTCCCTAGAATTGTTTCTCTTTAAAATTATACACAGTTATAACTTCATTAAACAGGTTCCTGGTTCAGGTGTTGGAATTAAAGTAGTGTGAGTAATACAGTAGTGGTACTTATTATGATCCATGAAACTCACTTTTAGATTAAACAAAAAAATTGGTTATAAACCTGATTTTTAATAATTTCTATTTTAATGTGTGTACCTATGTATGATGAGTAATGATAATTGTAGTATATTTGTAACTATTGATATACTTGTGTAAAATATTAATTTTAGCTACCAATACATTTTATTATTTAATATTAAAATTTAAAAACCATAATAATAATAATAGTGCCACTAATTAAATGTATATCTACTCTTTTAGAGGATGCGACACCAGCATAATAATTTTAACTTCGTCTTACAAAATTACAACATTGAAAATGTTAAGTTCACCATAATCCATTGTATGTTGTAAATATTAGAGTGGATCTATTTTTACCGTAAAAATTGAATGGTAAGATTATCTAAGGCACCTTCGATGATTTTATTGATATTTTAATTTTGAAGTAAGTTATGATCATTTTAATATTTACAAAAAATGTTCAGTTTTAAAAGTCTCAACTTGCTTTATAAATAAAATATCAATAGGAGCATCCGAGATGTGAAAGTAAAATTTGATTTGTTGTATGATTAAAACAGAGACAACACATGCGGAACGCGGGTATTTGTCAAAGTCGATATATTTTTATTTCTTTAACGAATTTCTATTCAATACTCATAAATTGCATTTAACCAAAAAGATACCTAATTAAATTATTAATTCCATGCATTGTACACATTAAAAAAACACACACACACACTCATAAATATATTAATTATAATAAAATACAATAAATAATTAAATATTTATATTGATATTTGGTAGCTATAATGCTATACATTTAAAAATAAAAAATAAATTTATTTTATTTTAAATAATATACTATTGTTACAAAAGTTCAATAATTTCAGTAGATTATGATATAATATAGATAATAACTATAAAAGATAAAAAGTAACATATTATATACCTAAGATATAACACACATCTGTATGCACAAATACTATAGTATTAACTATGTGAGAATAGTATATATAAAAAAATACTATTGGCAATATTGGAAACACTTTTTTCTGATTTTAATGCCCCTACGTTTAAATATCTTAGTTGTTTAGTTGTTAAAATAGGTGTTATTATATGAAATATACAAAAATCATATGAAATTATTTAAATCAATACATGCACAATCATTATTATATTACTTAATATTGTATAATGACTGGTGCTATAAAAATTAAAAGTCCATTGGCATTTAAAAAATTTAAGCCCCTTTATTTATATCTGTTTTATTTGATTTTTTCAAAAATGCGACAAACACATTTAGACATTTTTTATTCATTTTATGAATATAGTTTTTTTATAATATTATATTTTATATTAGAATTAATATTAGACATAGATAAGTGTACAATATTCTGTATCAGTGGAAACTCATATAACAATTATTTGAAGAAAAAAAATTATTTTAATATAATGAGTAATAGCTGCTTCTCTTTTGGATCTAAGCATACAACTAACTACTAATTATAATAATTTACAAGTCGATAATAAATTTACATTTTAATGATTAGTTTCATTGCAAATTATACTTGTGCTTGAATAGGCATATCCAAGGGATTATAGTAACTGAGATTATTGTTATAGTAACTATATGAATATCTGAAATTGCATATTAGATTTATACTTTTGAGGGTATTTTGTTCATAGTAATTCGATGATAAACAAAGTCATGATATTGTATTCAAATTAATCGATTTTATTCCATGTAAACCACACCGATTAAAAACTGTTGTCAAATTACAAATACTTAATTTTCGTAATTATCGGTACTGTACTAATGTTTTTACATTGAACTTTCATTTTATAATATATGTATTATACATATAAGATCTAACTTACCGACTTATGAGTTATGAGTATATCTACTGTATATACGTAATTTAAACAAAAAGATAAGAACAATGTTTTTCTGTACATTCAACTAGTAACTACATTGCACATAATGCAGTAGTGGTTTGGTGATGTGTATACTACATAGTGTTTTAGTTCATGTTTATGCCAAGGTCTTTTTTGTGTTGAATATCTAGGCGAAATCAAAAATAGTAACTCATAGCTTTGTGTTGCAATGGAGAAAAGGCTAACAAGCTGGCCCAATTTTTCCCTGTATTCTGACCAATCAGAATTTATTAACACGTAATGGATATACTAAGGTAGGCTTTGTTATTTAACGTCATTTGAGCATGAACGTTGACCCGAGCGGATGTCCCACAAGGACTGTATACAATTATGTATTATTTTTATTACTTGCATTAATTTCAGACAAACACATGGAAATTATTTTTTAATAAAACATTTTATTCAAACTGTATTGTACAATTAACATTTTTTTTCAAGTATAAAAAGTATAATCTAAGTATAAAAACATAATAATATTAAATTATAAAATAGTAACTTAACAAATTCTGACTTGAGAGTTTAGCCATATCAGAAGATTAGTCTCTTAATTGTTTGGACTTATTTTACGTTTTACGATTGGAGTCCATCCACCGCTCTCGTATTTTGAGTGGCTTTCTTGTCCGTACGAGGAGGATAGATCTGAACCGTAAGATCCATATGAAGAAGAAGACTGAGCTGGTCCATAAGACCCATACGAGGAAGATGACAGTGCTGGTCCATAAGAACCATATGAAGATGCGGACAGTGCTGCAGGTGCGTAAGATCCGTACGACGACAAACCTGCTCCGTATGAAGAGCCACCGGATCCGTACGAAGACAGAGATCCTAGAGAAGCAGATCCGTAGCTGGCGCCGTAAGCGGAAGCTCCTAGACCGTATCCTCCGTATGCAGGTGCTGGGGCAGCAACAACGATTGGCTGAGGTGCTTGGACAACGACAGGTGTAGCAACCGGTACAGGAACGCGCCTGACAACTGGAACTGGTACTGGACGGGAAACTGGTACAGGTACGTTCTGAACGACTGGGACTGGGTAGGGAGCTGGCACTGCTTGTGGCACTGGTCTGTCTACTGGGTATGGAATAGGCCTTTCGACTGGTACTGGGTATGGTGCGGCAACTCGGACTGGATATGGACGTTCTACTGGGTAAGGGACGGGATGTGGCACTGGGATGGCGACGGTTCTCTGCACTGGCACTGGGTACGGGGCAGAAACTGGTTGGGCATGACGGTTGATGATGTGAATATCCTTGGAGATGTGGATCAATGGGCCGACGGTCGGTGCTGGGCCAGCGGAATATGCGGACGGAGCAGCGACGATGGCGGATCCGCTGTATGCAGGTGCGGCTGCGACTGCGACTCCACTGTATGCGGGTGCGGCTGCGACTGCGACTCCACTGTATGCGGGTGCGGCTGCCACGGCGACACCGCTGTAAGCCGGAGCGTATGAGGATCCATAAGCTGATCCACCGTAAGCTGAGTAACCAGAAGCCAATCCGGACGATAAGCCAATGCTGGAGCCAAGTCCCAGACCGGAACCGTAGCTCAGACTGGAACTATGACCCAACCCGCTGTCAAAACCATGTTCAGCGACGATACCGCGTTTCTCCGGTTTATGCGTCTTGCTGTCTGTGCTTTCGGCCCTGGCGAGGGCTACTGCCACCAAAACGACGACTAAAGCTGATGTCTGCAAAAAAACAAAATAAAAAATAGCTTTTAGTCCCGTGTTACAATTGTGAACCACTGCTGTGGCACTCGTCTGTCGACGTCATTCCGACCGAGAGACGACTCCACATTGTATACACATATTGTATACTTGTGAGATGAGCTGATCGTGTATCATAACATATGGCAGTAAATATAGGCATTAAATACAAATGTGTGATTACAAGTAAATATGGTACTGATTGTTTTTTGTTATCCAAATACTTACGAATTTCATGTTGACTGTTCTACGTTGCTCGGTTGAATGATAATGTTTTGAAAACCAAATTGGCTATATATAGGTAAAGTCAACGATGGTGCTAGTGCAGACGTGAGGGACGGTAACACTAGCATGTGATTGTTACAATGTATGGGTGGTGGGTAAGTTGCGAATAAGAAAAAAAATATCTTGAAAATAACCAGTTTTGAAGTGTAATAGGCGTAATAACTGCAAAACTACTTCCTCTATATTATATAGGTACCACCGGTGTGTTGTGTCATCGATGTCTCGGCCGCAGACGACAAAAAAAATGTGGAACTATAATATAATATTAGGTATGATATTATATTGTGGGTACTCTCGCTAAGTGAATCATCTTGGCGATCACGTAACATCTAAGATTCGATATTAGCTATATTATTATACGCGAACTTACTCCTAAAGTATTTACTCGATGCAGACGAGTTACGTAAATACGTAATACAACGCATGTGACTTACTCAGCGAATAAATTATTATGAATAGTAAAAATATTATTGTGGTTTTTAAATATCGTGTATTTGATAGCTGTTGTTGTGCATAGTATTTGTGTGCTATAAAGATAATTATATATGTGTATTGGTGCCCTATACTTGATATTTTCAATATTCATGTAAAAAACCAATATGTCATAGGATGTGTTTTTGCAAATCTGTTTTTTTTTTTTGTTATGGTAATAGTCGTATAAACTATAAAGTAGTATATTATTCATCGATTGTTAGAGACAATCTATAGGTACTGGGCTAACTCGAAATTATGAAGTTTTAACGAAAAATTCATCACGATTACGAAAAAAAGTTGTAAATCCAGCCCAAAAACATCTGTTATAAATGTATGAATATTTTTTTTTACACATTTGTATTAGTTATATTTTTATACTATTAACACATGTTGTAAAATAAAATTTTAGATTCTGAGCTAAGGAATGAATGTATACTACAATTTAATTCACGTTGAGCTTTTTATATAAGCATGTGAAATTATCGATCGTTATTTTTTTGTTTTAATTAATATCTAAATTCTAAATAAAAAATTTTCGCTTTAAAATGTAATACAAGATTTCTCGTAATTTAAAGTTAGTGGAAATTAAAAAAAAAGTTGAGAGTAAATCCACAATAATTTGTATAAGTGTCTAAATTTGAAATTTCTTAAAATACGTAAAAATCAAGAAAATTTGAAAATCATTTTGAGTTAGAAACTCATACAATTTTTTTATCTAAATCTAAAATTTGAAACTTTCATACAAAATTCATCAAAGGCTAATCTGCCTTTATCAAAAAAATAAATGTCAATTAAAAAGTCAAATTAAATTTATATGAGTATTTGAAGTTGAAATTGTTCAAATGTTTAGTTTATTATTTTCTGGGAAGTTAAATTTGACTAATTCAACTAATAAACCATGACGACAATAACTGGGATTTACATAATTATATGTCTTAAAAGTTAAAACTAGTTAAAAGTGAATAAATGATTTCGATGGACGATGATTTAGTAGGCAGGAGTGAAATCATTTAAAAGAACTTTATGTAATATAAGCTATAGCTATAGTAGTTTGACAGTTGGTCTCGTGTGATTCAATTAGAAAATATATAGTATGAATATTGTACCAATATACATACTTGTCCAAATATCTAATTATTAAGTGACATCTGAAGTTAAATTGTTAATTACAGACAAGGTACAGTATCTGAAACAATCTTTATGGATTAATTTCTTCTTTAAATTATTAACTATAATATGAAAATATAATATATATGTGTATCATCACCAAACTTTCAAACACTAGACTGTACGCGGTACAACACAAAATCAAATCAAATTCATGAATAAAATAATAGTAAAAATATGTTCTATTATTCTACATTTTTTTCCTTACTTTTTTTTCTATTCTTTCTACGTGCAGATTTAATTCCATAGCTTAGTGACTCACACTTATCCTGTGTCAGTATGATTTCGATTATGCGAATGTGGAATGAGAGAAGCTGATGAATGACAAATATAAAAAAAAGTGTAAAAACTGGTCTCTGGACTCTGACCCCTACATAATATACCAATTATAATTCATCATTTTCATTTTTATGTTATTAGTGAATAATATTATTACGTATTATCATGTAGGCATATATTTTGTTTAATTATAATCCAAAACACACGAGTTTTCTATACCATTACATAATCTAAGAGATGGTGATGAAATATGCCTATTATAGTTATTAATTTATAACTTTATAAGTCATAAAATCTCTTGATATATATATAGGTAATACAATAATAACGCATACAGTACCTATAATGCCTATTATATATACATAAATACATAAACACATAAACACATAAAAAAACAGTATTGTTATGATATTTATCATTATCACGTAAAATAAACATTATTTATCTTATAAATATATATGTATTTGATTAGGTGTTTATATTTCATATCATTTCAAAAATCTGCGAAGATCGTGAGTTTTGTAGACAAACTTAATGTTATATAATAAATTGTTTACGCTTTGCTACTCGTTTTAATATATATATTTATTTTAACCTGGACTGTTTCGATCAGATATGCCTAACTGATACCAATCTCATCTCTACACCAACATTAATAAACACATTACCTATGACCTCTGATTATCCTAACATGAAAAATATCTATAATATAGTATATAGTCTTTGGAGGTTTGAAGCATACAATATAGAAATTGGCAATTCATTATACAAGAAATGTATGTATACGTTTAAAGTTATACAATAGTAAACGTAAGTATACTTGTAAGTTACCAATGGAAACTGTTAATCAGAAATATTTTTAAGAACATCCAGTAGTCAGATTTAAATATTGTGAAAACATTTGTATTCATTTACATTTGTATATAAGTCATGTAGGAAGAATGTTTAAAGTCATACAACTTAAAAGGTAAATGTGGGTTACCACATAAAAATAATGAAATCAGAAAAATATTTTAATTATTTCGTAGTCAAAAATCTTAATTTTTTACACCTAAGGCTTAAAAATTTAATACTTACAATGTAAATTTAAAAAAAAAGGTGGACAAGTAAGTATACCGCTCTGGTATATAGTATAGTTATGTTGAGTATGTCATAGTAATGGGTGTGTTAGATTTGAATTTGTAATGATAAATTACTGCATACGAAAAATGATTCTGAGAGGAGACTCGTGTAGTCGTGTTCCATCCCATCATACTTGTATAAATAATCAAATTAAAAAATAAATTAATAAAAATCGAAAATCGAAAATATCTCATGAGTTAAGACTATAAATATCGTATTTTACCAAAACCTTATGTTGTGTTAAAAGTAGATACATTTTTGAGAAATTGTTTATTGGAGTTTTTAATGTTAGCTATGAAAAGAACATTTTTTATGTATTTCTAATTGAAATATAATTTGTACATTTCTAGGATTTTGATGAATTTTGTCAAAATTTGTACTTTAAATGCATACAAAAAATAATACTACTATGTGTCTTTAATATGGTACTGGTCTACTTCATACCCTCGCCAATCAGGTTTAGTTGACGCCTGCCGCTTATATCTCTCTTGTTTTCGATGTTCTAATCAATAGTCAATAATTTATAAGAGAATAAAATAAATGTACACTTCTTTTTTTCTTTATTTGGAATAAACAATCTATACCTTAGGTGCACAATAGACTTATATGTGGTTGGAGTATACATTATACTATAGTTTTAATAATCACTTACACAATAATTCAATTATATTAACAGGTTATACTTGATGATTTCTAAGTCATCCACCATCCACTAATGACATTCACTAATTAACATTTTTTTTAATTATACATTTAAACTAAAATTTCGGATGGTCAAAATAAAAATAGATAAATCATAAATGAATAAATAAATCTTAAAAATATTGTACAAAAAAATACATTATTTATAAATTATGCAGATGACCAACATTCTGCTTTGCCCTTCGGCATTGCATTAAATAGATCGCGGCCGTTTAATTTACTTCGCCACATATATTCTGCTAAATATGAAATACGAATTTAGGAAGTTTATCTTAGTTCTTCTTCGTTTCTTGTTGCCCCATTTATCACATCCTCACAACATTCTGCGTATGAGGCTATGAGCTCCATTAATAGGACCCACAAAGTTATATTTGCGGCTTACTGTTGAGTGAATTATAAAGGACAGTTTGTTAAATATTATTTTAGCCTCACCAAGAATCAGATTTAATGGGCTATATAATTCATCTCGTATATACGTTCACAAACTATTGGCAATAACGTATTTTCCTACCGATCAGAAAATAATTCGACACGCAACGAAGCCGAAAGCACTCATTATTGCTCTCGCGACATAATATGCCACCAAAATACTCATTGCTGCGGCAATATTCAACCCGTATTATTTTTACGTCTGTCAAACAAACTCGTATCGATTTCAACAATGTAACTAGCACCTCCTATATTTGAATACCCACTGATTTACCTATCTCATATCATAAATTTAATTAATTTTACCAAATTTTATTCTTGAAATATCTATTTGGTGAATTTCACACGAATACCTAACGCACCTATTTAATTTTGTACCTTTTTTGTCTGCGGTACATTCTATAATAAACGATTAGAAGAACATCGAAAATACGAGAGATGTATAAGTGGCGGGCGCTAACTAAACCTGAGTGGTGGTTGAATACATCTTGGCGGCGGTCAACTAGACCAGTATCTACCAAATTTTTTCAACGACAAAAATGTTAAAAAAAATTACAAATTTGTGGATCACACATAAATTTAGTTTTGGCTCACGAAAATCGAATTTTTATTTATTTATTTCATTGTTTGCAATTGGTTTCATTTACATATTATACTACTATTATTTATATAATTTTCAGAAATAAATGTCATATTACAATTTTTACAAATAAAGTTCAAAAAAAAATTCATTTTTTTTAGGAGCGATGATAATAGGTTCAAACGTTTAAAAAATTCTTCACGAAAGTTTGCAAGTTACTTAGAAATTAAAACTACGAGAAAATAGTTTTTGGCAAAAATTATTTCACTCTATATACGGAGCGTATCATTGTTCATTAGTTAGAAAATAAACTACAAATAGACCGCAAAATATAGCATTGTAAATATACATAGTATAATATCCTTAGAAATATAGTGTGACTTCACTCAAAATTATTATTTGTATGCGATTTGTCATTGAATTAAATTTAACATATTTTACAATGAAGTTATAATATTACAGAAGAGCGACACCGGTTATTACTTATTTGTTATAGTAAATCACAAATTTCACAGATAGTTTGTAAAAGTTTTTTTTTATTATAAAAACAATTAATCACTCACTCATACATCGCTACAGCTTAAAAATTACTAAGCATACAAATCTGAAATTTTTAATAGTAATTCCTCTAATGCTCTAGATGTGCAATAAGAAAGGTTTTTCCGTTTTTTAAACTTTATATAGATGGTCAAACATTGATCTTCAGGTTCACGCAAGAAATTGAAACTTTGTTTTGGTTATAAATGGTGGCATTGGTAGCAGATTTTAACAATAATAGAAGAAATTATTATTATTATTAATTTTTTTTTTGTAAATGGTTGCCATTGATTACTATCGGGTAGATCAAATACAAGCATGCATCAAATTGTCAAGCTCGTGGCCTCGATATAACTCTAAAAGATAAAAACCAAATGTGTGTGTGTAACTTATACATATACTTAAAAACTCCTACTCAGTTGAATTTGACAAAAATATCAGAGATTGTTTTTAGAGATGTCAGAAAAGTTCACTACTGTACACTAAAACTGAGATACACTCTAACCAAAATACACCTATATAGCATATGTATTATTAGGATTTCCCACAAAAAAACTGTATACATGGGCTAAATGCGACTTACTCATTCATCGCTACATCTCAAACATTTCAAACGTATGTACTTGAAATTTAGAATAGGTAGTGATTCCTCTAATGATTTAGATGTACCATCCGAAATTAGCATTTTAAGAGGTGGTCAAACCAGGGACTGGACCTGAACCGAATGTAACCGGTTCTGGAACCGGAACCTTTAAATTAAGGATTGACTGAAACCTATATTGGTAAACAAAAAAAATACTGGAACCGAACTGGAATTTTTAAATTAAGTATGTTCTTTTAAATTTCGAAGAAAAATTATTTTGATCATCATAATTTATTATTATTTAATATTTTGTAAATACATAATTAGGGTTGTATGAGCGTATAACTTATCTAATATTTCTCATACTATTTATATTTTATAGAACCATTCAAAATCAACAATATGTATAATAATAAATAAATAAGATATTATTAAGCAAGACAATCATTTTAAAAATGTTTATTTGCATTCATTTAAATTGTAACCTACATATTCTTATAAGTTATGTAGGTCAATATAATACAGGAATTTCAGTTGAAAAATAAATGCACAAATATGTGTGCATATATATTTTTACTTCTATAGTAATACATTTTAATAATAAAAAAAAAATTAATAATTTATAAGATATAATATATTTATATTTGTGTCTTGAATTATGTACCTATATAGAAAATTTCAAATAAATTATACAGAATATTTACTGAGGATATAGTTTTCTATGATAGACTTTTTTTATTTAAAGAAAATTAAAATGTTAAAATTGATTTACCAAACTATATTATGGGTGAACTAAACACAAAAGAACTTTTCATAATTAATAAATAATAACTAGGTATACTATTATTAATTTATCTTAAATATGTATTATAAATAATATAGTACACATTTAGTGCAATTTTACTTAAATCTCATTGAAAAATTAGCTCAGAACTTAAAAATTTCTAATATTATTACTTATTTTAGTCCAGATTTTTGCCATTTATTTAGTAAAATTATTATTTATACATAATTGCATAAATAGAAAGAATTTATTTTTCATTTTCGACTAAAATATTGTTCTACGTAAATGGAGGGTATCTGGGTATTAACACGTTTTAGTAAATGGTAAGTAAGAAGTTTAAACTAAGAAATTATATATTTTACTGATATCAGGGACCGGTACTGAATATTTCTGCAACTGATACGGTGATACCTTTATATTTTTTTAGTAAATACCACAACAGTTATTTTATTTTCGAAGAACCGATACCGACATTAGTACCGGTAAATTCAAAATGTTCCAAGGTCAAACAGTGATTTTGAGATTTACTGTGGAAATCGAAACTTTTTTTGTTTATTAATTATGGTTGCTATTGGTTACTCAGGCAGATCAGGCAGAAGCATATGCATCAAATTGAGTAAAAAAAACTATAACTTACAACCATATGTATATATGTTGCTTATGTACTCAAAAACTATTAAATTGAATTTGTCAAAAATCTCAGAATTGTTTTTAGAGGTGTCAAAAAAATGTAGATAGTATGTATTTAAATCAAATAAAAAAAAATATATAACAGCTCACAGCTGTTAAATTCAACCCGCGACTTGCGGTTGCCCATCTATAGATCGAATTATTTCATAAATAAGCTAGCCGCAAGGTACACTGGAGACTATTTGTCCATGATCTGCAAGGTACACTAAAACTGAGATATACTCAAACCGAGATACACCTATATCATAGCGTGTATGCTATATAAAATTTGCCACATATAAAATTGCACAAGGACGAAACCAGGATATTCAGCTAGTTAATTTATAAGTATATAATAAACTAATTATGAAATGGGTATTTGAAACTACGCGTATTACATTTTATAATCATGTTTATAATAATGTTGTTTGAAACAAGTTAAACTGTCGAAGAGCTACTTATTTTATTTATTCACATTTGTATTTATATAGGTACTCCATTACCATTTAGATTCTTTAACATACTTTCGTTTTTTTTAAGATGAGACTATATACGTGTCTGCGTTTTAATATTCATTTCAACTTTACCTTAATACATTATAGTTTAGATATAGTGTGTTATGTTGCATAATATATTAATATTGTATGCATTATTCAAATTTAGTTACTATACGAATGTAATTTAGGTTTTTTTATTTTCACCATACATTATGATTTCAATTTAAAATAATTATTGTATTTAAATTATCAAACTGAAAGTCTAAGACAGCCATATTATATCGCATTAAATTAAAATAAAAAAGACATTTTTTTTTTAAAGCAAAACTTTTTATAAATACATATATAGAGAGATTATATAGCGGTACCTAATAATAATACAAGTAAAGGATGTTGAAATATTCAAATAAACACCTATATTAAGTACTATATTCCCTGAGAAATATAAAATTATATCATAGTACCTATATAGTTAGAATATAGATGGATTAATTCATTATTATAATTATGTGATTATAATATAAGTTAAGTAAATTACTCAAATGAGGTAAAAAAAAATGCTGCAAATTTTTTTTTCATTTTTAGATTCCTATTAAATTATGTATTTAGTTTATAAGTATAATATTCTGTTGTTTTCACACAAAAGAAAACTTTATTGCATTTAATAAGTTTATAAAAACTTTACTCATAACTCAAATCAAATTGTAAAGAAATCACTTTACTTTTCAATTACAATAGTTAATATAGTAAAATAACAAAAAACAGATCAATGTAACGTCACGACAGCCAAAAAATATATAGGTTTGGAAAAATTTTTAAATAAAAAATATATACCTAACAAACATTATTAAAATAGATTTATGTTAATACTAAATAAATGTAACACTAGTTCATGTAATCTATACCCATTATTCATAGGAAAAGTGCGGTGTACTTTGAGAAGAGTTAATTAAAATATCTTCTCGTAATTTACAGTGCATATAGACATCACGTGTCATAACTCATAATCTTTATTAAGTACTGGATTGTGGCTATTTAAAATAAAATATATTTTTTATATTTTTACCCAATTTTTTCCGATTATTATTATTTTACTTTTAATTTGGAATACTCGATACAAGTCGAGATAAATATGCAAAATAAATATCGAGTCAAATACGACACGAGTTATAGCCTTATAGGTATTATAGGAATTACTTATCAAAAGTAATTTCTATCACATTTTCATTACTTAAAAACAATTCCAACACGCATTATGTATATATTGTTTATATTATAAATTATAATATTAGAGTGTGCATGTTATTTTCACAGTAAATTGTAAATGTTGGAGAAATTTGTCAGGTATATCCCAGACATTCTTATATATATATATATATAAATATTAAAGAAAACAATATTATCCAATTATTCTAAACATACTAAACTACTAATTACTATACTGATATTATCAATCTTTAAGTTACACTTGTATAGTATATTATATTGCAGTATACCCAAGTTCGTAAATATGTCATTTAAAACATTTTGTTTTTAAACAACTTAATTAAGCAAACTTGTACACAATTTTATTAATATAAATTTAAAAAATATTAAATATTAAATAAAATAAATTTTTCCGAAACCAATAAAAAAAACTGTTGTTTTATACTTTTAGATGACTGGTATAGTATTGAGAAAATCACTAAAAAGCAAAATAATTATAAATATAAGTAAACATTTTTTAATTACCTACTATTGTCTATTAACTAACAAAACCATGCCAGTATAGTTTCTTTGGTTATCCTATATTATTACTCTGTTGCACGTAATCGTTTTTTTTCAAATAACGTATTGTACCTATATACATTATATACTTTTGACATCTAATTCGCAAGTGTATCACACTTATTTTAGGTTAGATGTTTTTCGGTCAAAAAATTGAAATCTTTTCAACGAAGCGACGTGTTACGAATAATAGTTAACAGAGAGTAGGTATACCTATATATAATAGGCTCATGTTTTTATTTGGTTATGTGATGCATGAACGAAAACACCCTGTGATATACGACGGTGCCAATAATATTACCTTGTAACATATTATAATTTACAACGTTTGAACATCTCCGTCGGATTCTGCATAAGTGTTTTTTCTTTTCCTAGAGAAATCGTTAAATGAATTATATAATACATAATATTGTTATGATATTGCAAGTGGATGGACTGTAACTAGTTGACATTTGGTCAGACATAAACTATTAACATAACAACCGGCGGGCAATATTATCTCGCGCGCATAGACATAATAATATATTATATTTTTTAAATGTCACGTGTTACACACAGTATTATAGAAATGTACATCCGAATATCCGATACACCTAATAATTTACCAACATTCAAATATTCGACTGCGGATTATGAATATTATTATTAATAGGAAATTGAAATAGTAGAATAGATCATATCTCCGGTGTTCACTTTGCCATCTAGTGCGAAACATTATACCTATGGGTACCTAGTATAAATATAAAATATTACTGTGATAATAATTTGTACATACATTGTCCGTTACGGTTACCGGTTACCGGTTTGTGGCGTCCTTTCGTTTCGTCTTCGCCGTACATACGAATATTTATTTATATTTCGTAATATTGCATACAACAAACGCACGTCCGCCGCTTGTAGGGCATTAGCCAGTGTTGATGATCTTTTTAGATATTCCAGGCTACTGAGTCTAGACTGCGAGTCGTGTGTGTATACCTACACAAGCTTTAGAAGAACGTGGAAAAAACTACAAACGATCATGCGTACAAAATTGTCGCTCAAACTGTGTCAGCCAAAGCAAAATTAATCGATAAACACTGATCAGTAATCGAATCGTTTTATCGTTTCATTTCAAATCCAAAACCCCAGTACGACTGCACACCACCGTTCTACGTCAATATCCCTGAATCCTATTCGTATTCTTTTATTTTTGAAATACAGGACACGGATTTTAGATTCTAAGCAGATCATCAAAATGTGTACACTGGTTTTACGGTCATTCATATTTTATTTTTTATTATTATACATTTTTGACGACGTCGCCTAAACTTAGTGTTAGTACCTACAGTATTTTTTTTCTTGGCACCTTAGTTGCGTCCCGTAAAAAAGATATAGGTACACGAATTATATCCCTCTATATCGGTTAAGTAGTAGAATTTTTATTTCTTTTTTAGGGGTCCCAGTGGTGTAATAATTATAAGGGAGTCTAGACTCTAATATTATCTTTCGATATATTATAATGGGATAATGGGTGGATTTTGTTACCGATTCCATAGTAGCAACATTATTGGTAAACAAGAATATGCAAGTTCGTTAATCGTTATCATGAACGATAAAAACATGACCTCAATTCTACCACAGAATTATATAATTTTTTCGAAAATAAAGAGTTCTTATTGTCTCTAAGAATAACATATAATTTATAAGCACTTACATTTTTTAAAACTTAAAAACAGTACACTTTAAAGCTCTATTGCTTAAGATCATATTATTCCTAGTACAACAATGTATTGCCTTCCTGAAATTGTTCAACAGTAACACATCACCGTCATGCTATTCATGCCTGTATAAAATGTAGGGTTGTGAGCCTGAGAAACGAAGCGAGACAACTATACAGTCACTGTAGACGAGTGTCCAACGCCAATAATTATCTGTAGCCTGTAGGCTTTATGTATTCTTAACGAACATTTTAATTGGAAGTAATCGGCAAACGGCTGATACAACATACAAATGTTGAAATGAATCATAAAATCATCATAATAAAGGTTATAAAGTAAATATAAAAATGTATATAATAACTTGTAATGCCGTATAATATTAACGTAGATCCGTAATTATATCACGTATATATTTATAATTTGTACCTATTTCGATGTTTATCACTATAAATATTTATATTTAGTATTTATCAGATTGGGTAGGTAGTAGGTACACGAGTATGCGGAATTTCTACAACAAGTTTCATATTATTTTCTAACGAAAAATAATGTCCAAGTAGTTATACACTCACATGCCACAATAAACATAATAATATATTAATGTGCAAATGTATAATCTATATTGAGCCTGGAGTGTGGACACTGACCAGCAAGTGGACGTTCGTCTAATAAATATAAACATATACGTATTAGGTATACCCACTAATATATAAGAATGTCGGATTCGAGAAAGTTTGATAGGTGAATATTATTATAATGGCAGGACATAACAGTGTGCGACATTTAATCGTAGTGTTACACAACGTTTTCAATTTTCAAATATTATATGTAACTAAATATTTATGATGATATTATCATCATTTATCGTTTACGTAGGTACATAAATACATAATATTATAATATAGATAGTATTATGTATAAATATATATTTATATAAATATTGATAACATTTCGCAGGTAAGGCGATGATGCTGAATGCAACACACGGAGTGTCGGAGGTAATAAAATATAATAACGTGTATACTGTATTCATAAATAGTATAATACATTGGTCCACTCGAGCGCTCACATAATATTATAGAAATAAAAATAATCCGTAACAGGTGGTCTGAGTCGGCGACAGACAGTTGCATAATAATTTATCATAACACGCGTGCCTTGCCTAAACAGTAAAACACGTTCGCATAGTTTTAATATGATAGGTATAGTTTAATATAATAACTATTCATAACTAAGTCTCCGATTGAAATGTTCTAAAAGCCATAAACACAAAAGGAACAAAAAAAAAAAATTTTATAAAAAAAAAAATAGTGCCCTTAAAAATGTTTAACAGCATTTTTTAAGTTGTATTATGAAAACTCAGTTAAATGTTTAAGTTTTAACACTTAAGAAAGCTTATAATAATTATAATATAAAAAATCTTTTCATCTTCTATTTGGAAAAAAATCTTAGTTTTAAAATTAATCATAATGTAATGGTTAATAAATCATATTTTAAGATGCTTGGCTTCATTAACAGAAACACGAATGATTTCACAAATATTACCTGCCTAAAATCTCTTTAATACTCATTAATTAGATCGGTTCTTGAATTTGGTTCACTTATTTAGTCAAGTGACTATTCAACGTATGATACTGATTTCGATAATGTCCAATTTAAGTTTTTAAAAAGAATAGCTAATGTCATAGGTTATACTTTATCACATAGCTCGGTTAGATACCTACGATATTTAGTTATTTTAAATTATGATTAATGATTACCTGATTAATTTATTGAACACTAAAAATTTACATACAATAAAAATTAATAAAATAACCAAAATATGTCTACAAAAATAAAATTTTCAAGTACCTTATTGCTACACGAATCGAATTAAGTAGCTCCTAAAGAGTACCCTAAAAATTAAAATTCACTTTGGAATCCAGTCCCCACCTATTGATAAATACTACAGAACAGAGTTTCAAGTAAACCATGATTTATTGTATATACCTACGTCTAGTATAATAATAGACCTAAATCATATATTTTGGAACGCTGACGGACGAGTGAGGGAACGCGATCACAACGAACGCAATCCGACAAAATACCACATACGTATCTTAGTGTTTATACATGCAACGTGATCAGCATAATAAATTATTGTATATGGCGTTATATCTTACACATGATAATTAATTGGTAACGAAAGTGTATTGCCGAGAAAGAATTCTGAGAAAAACTAGCCTCTCTGATCGAGTCTATTAATTAAATTACAGTATAATAATAAATATAATAAGTACATATAACCTAACCTATAGATAATATTAATATTACTTGTACGCCGTGAAATTTCCTAGACCCGCAACTATTAACCAGAAACTACTGACCAGTAACCAGATACCAGCACATGGGTATCTTACAATATAATGACGATAGTTTTCTCAACCTTCCGTAAGCGTAAAACAATATAAATACAATTATGAATTATGAATTATTGTTATAATCTTATTTATAACTTAACGATTTATGAAAAGTGCGTTAAAACTTTATAAATACCAGTTTTCTCCATAAACAATGCTTACTATGCTTCTTTATAAGTTCTAGGCTTCTAGCATCGATAACTGATAAGTAGCAACTCTCTATATATAGAATCTACTGTTGTATTATAAATTATTATAATATAACCTATTTAGTCTACATTCGGCATATTCTATGATACAATATTTTTGAAAATATAATAATGGTGACGTTTTTTTTATGTTAGAATTTCAATGTTTCGTGCAATCTATTAAGTCTGAAGGAGATCAATTGAGTGCAACGGAGTACTGAAACGATAGTAACGGAAAATAATACTACATAGGTATAAAACAAATAGGCAAGTGAGTACCGATCTTCTATACAGTATCTAAATGAATAGTTGCAACGGTATTATAAATTTAAATTTTTAAATTTTATAAAATCATTGAATACGAAGAACGAGCGAAGACGGTCCGTGGCGTCTGTCACTCCGTCAGTCTATAATATTGATTATTGGGTAGGTTGTATAGGTAGGTATGATATTGTTGTAATTAATGTAATTTATTTTACTATTGGGAATTATTACTCACTACAATAGATAAAATTCATGGCATTAATTCATTTTTGACGAAATAAGGCATTTTAAATTAAAAATTGAGTACAAAAAATTTGTGAAATTTGATTTACGCTCAACTTTTTAATTAATTCCACAAACAATTTTTAAGGAACCTCATATTAAATTTTCAAGCTTTTTGACCAAGCAAAATATGTTTAATCGGCAATAATTTAAAATCAAAATGTGTTCATGTCTATAAATAACTCGGGATATTTTAAAAATAATATGGTAAATAGAAAATTATTTTACAAACATTCGGTGATAATTGAATGTAGATATCTACGGTTATTTTTTTAGAGTTACATACACCAAGAAACAAAAACCTTTTTAAAAACTACAGTCAATTTTTGAATTTTGACCCCCTAAGTCCCAACTATATTCAGTACCTATTCACCAAACTAAAACGTCCAAAACATTCATCGCTCTATTCAGAATCTGAAAAAATATTATACAAGGATTAAGGGGGATCCCTCATCCTCAATATCATCCCCCGATGTCTACGCCCATATAATATGTGTATTTAGATATTTATAATTCTCTAATATTATGATAATGAGAGTAGCATATTTGCATATTCTATTAACATTGTCTATAGGTAACAAAATAGGTAATTAAAGCTTACATTTTAAGAAATCTATTTTTTGGAGGGGGAGGAGCAAAACACATTTGATATTATGTACTAGGTACTAGGTAGTGTAAAAATTACTTATGAGTTTATGGTGATATTTTAAATAATAAAATAAAATAAGTAAGCAATTGATAACGCATTTATACTGTCTATACGAGCTAAGGAAGGTCTACTACAGCCTCGGGCCTATGTTTAACTAACATATTTTTATCGATTTACCGTGTGGCCTCCGTGGCGCAATGGCTAGCGCGTTCGGCTGTTAACCGAAAGGTTGGTGGTTCGAGCCCACCCGGGGGCGATCAATTTTTTTTAAATTTTTTTAAAAATATGTTATAAAAATCGTATTACAAACGAGCACACGGCAGTAAGTATGATATCCCGTTTTTTTCATGTAAAAAAATTAAAAAATAGGAAATATTTCGTACAATTAATATAACGTACATTAATAAATAAAAGTTAATGCATAACAATATAACATATAATACAACATCTCTATGGATAGCTGTTGATATACCTATGTATAGTGTTGGTGGTAGGCACAGTTTAAAATATCTTAAATCGTGGCCATAGCCCATAGATCCCTATGGGCGACAGGATCTAACTGCTAAACATTCACAATATACTAAGCAAACTTCCAAAGTTAAATAAAGAAAATACATATGCCTAAATGTTAAAATAATGTAAAAATACATAATTATTTTGCTGAACTTGATAATATTTTATGAGTTCAATAAAATTATATTGGTTAGGTTACATAGTTGTGGTATGCCTAACACCACTCTCCCCCTTTTTAAGGGGTATAAGCAATTTTTATGAACTTTTATAAGAATAAAAATCTAATAAGTCATTTTTTTTAAGTAATAATAGGTTTAACTAATTATTAGTATTTTAAAGTCATAATTTTGTTAGTTAAAATTAGAAATGCATATCTATACATAGTATACATTTTTAGTCATACATCATTATTGAGCGAAACTTAGAATTTTTAAAAAAATGAATTTTAATCAGATTTACGACATTTGTAGACTGTAGTGCAATAAATAGTCCTCTGACAAACAAATTTCTCAGTGAAAGAAAATACAGTATTAATTGTTTAACAAATATTTTTAACTTGTTTATTTTCACATTTATATTGTAATAAGATCTTAATGTAGGGATATAGTTGAAATATTGGTTATCGACAAATGGATATTTCAGTTGTAAAGTGTACTTCAGTATAAAATACAGCAACATTTATTTAAATACCATATGGGGCCTAAGTTATAAGTAAATATCTATTGAACATTTTACTATTAACCAAATCAAGATCTTACAAATGTATAACTCTCTCAATGAAATTATCATACTCTTTATCAGTAATACCAAACAAATTCTATTTACTATTTATTATAATAAAGTAATAATAACTCTATTAAACCTTTCCATATTAAATTTACACCGATGAAAAGAATAACTTTATTTAGATTATGAACAAATTGTCCAAACTGCTGGGAATTAGAGAATGGACAGTATTACATATTTATACTTATAGGCTATAAGAAATGCATAATATAAAAGCAATATATAATTTTTCTCCCTATTATAGGTTTTTAAAAATGCATAGAAATTATATAATATATATTATATTATATAGTGGCTAACTTATATGTATAACTGGGAACATAATATATAATATATAAGAATATGATTGTTGCTTAGATAGCATAACAAAAATATACATAATAAAATAGAATAAACATATTTTTAATAAAACAATTTCACAAATAAATAATGCCAGACACTTAGCTGGCCAATAACCACATAAAACAATATTTTAACTGTGTAGATACTACTTAACATTAAAAATCATTATACAATATATTTAAAAGATTTTCTTTAATTTATATACAAAAAAAGAAAACGACTAATTATAAATCAAATAATTTTATATTATCTATCATTAAAACTCAATAAAGGAAAATAACAAATAATTGATGGAATATACAAAATACAAATTTAACTTACATCATTTTCTTCAAATAAATATTTATAAGAGAATAAAAAAACATTTAGTAGGTGTATATTAAGCATTGATATTTTATTTCAATTATTTTTAATAATACTCCATTATCGAACTTGTTGACTGAGCCGTTGTAAGAATTCATAGTAAGATAATGATGATTCAAATTTATCTTCGATAAGTCGACTGTAAAAACGTAATTTATGTGGTCCATTGTCCCTAAAATATACAAAAAAAACTTTAATGATGGTCCAAAAATATTTGTTTCAGTAAGGGTAAAATCCCTATTTTTTTCCTGAAAGATTTTCCCATTCTAAAATTCTGTATTAATAATTATCAGTTTTCCTATTACATAAATGTACACTGTACAGTATACACATAAATATAAAGATATATCCAATATTTTATCATAAGAATGAAAAATTAAAAACTGATCATTTAGAGAACACTACACGGGCATTAGTTGTCTCTGTCTTACAAACGTACAAGGTACAACATGGCAAATATGTTCACTATAATACATTTTAAATCTGTAATTTTTAAAATTAGAATGAATTTATGTCTTATAAAATTTAAAAGCAAGGATATTTCGCAGGGTATATGAGATAATTTTATTGATATAATTAATTTAAAAAATGTTAGGATCAATTAAAAATGTGGACAAAATTAACAGTATTATAATAATCACAACTTACTTAAAAATAATATCAATAACATTATCCGAGATGCCCTAGAAATAATATTCTTGCCTTTAAGTTTTAGAAAATAAAATAAGAGTAAATTCACTCTAATTTTAGAAATTACAGAGTAAAATGTATTATTGTGAACATAAAATTTGCTATGTTGTACGTTTGTAAGACGGAGACAACAAATGCATGTGTGGCATCTTCATATTAACTAGGGAAATGTCTAATAAGGATATAACCATGAATCAACTAAGATGACATTGAAAATATTTTACATAAAAATGTTTGTGTTGGAAGGTTAGGTTAGGTTAAGCTGGGTCTACTTGGATGATTAATTGATTTCAAGATTCACTTCTACATAAAAAATGTAATTTTACGTTACTACTACAAATTATATAATCTGTGTTACTATTGTAAAACCTTCTCACAACAGAATCATTTGATACCAACTGATTCTTCCAGTATAGGAAGGGTAAAATATATACAGAATAAAATGTTTTTATAGGACTGTTGTTATTTAATATTTTCCATTGAGAGGAGATATCCATCTTAAAATTGGTTCTACTATACATAGTTCTGTAACCAAAATAAAACAAATTCCTAATGCGTTTTACTTGATTGGAATTTAACATTAAATACAATAGTATATAATCTTAACAAGTTATACTAACATATTTTCAACCTTTGTTAATTATTAAAAAAATCATTACAAAATAACTACTTACTTTATTATTTCTATTGGTAATGGATATGGCTTAAAATGTTGAAGATAAGAAATAAAACTACGTAACAAATATGATGGTTTGGAGTCCACTTCTGCCAATGAAGTCTGTAAAAAAAATTAATCAAATACAAATACTGTTTAGAACTAGACATAAATATATTTTATTAAATATTTGTTATTTATATTTTATACATAATTCAAATTTATTAGGTACCTAATACAATAGAATAATTTCAATACTTTTACGTCATTGTACGTGCCACATGTTTCTTACCAAGGAGTCGAGATTCAAGGGACTTAATTTCTAACCCTACCAGCAGACTTTTTTTAGTTCTCTCTATAAACTTTTAATTGAAATGTCTTGTTGATTAAATATACTATAAATTCATAATTTATACATCAATATCCGATCAGTGCAACAAATCGTTCAATAATATAAATTAAACATGATAAGATAATGATAAAAAATATTTAGTATTTATTCATTCTTGTACATATTGTACACTCTAGTTCAGTGGTTTTCAAACTTTTATTATACACGGCACACCATACACTTCAAAAAATATTCAAAGCACACTGACCTTTTTTTTTAGATGAACAATTCAATGCAATCGATAATTTATGGAAAAACCGAGGCACCCCTAGTGGATACTCGCAGCACACCAGTGTGCTGTGGCACCCAGTTTGAAAACCACTACTCAAGTTACTTTGTAAAATATAATTTGTTAAGTGTTGTGTATTACTTACAATTAGTTCTGGCATTGAATTAACATTCACATAACCAAATAATTGTTGTATAAGTTGATCCGAACACCTATGCCCAATAAATATGGTTAATGTTTCACTGTCATCCATTAAATAGACACCGTTGGATTCAACACGTTCTGCAGATAATTGTATGACTGGGGGAAGGGGAATTTCTGTCAACTTTTCATAATCTATTTTTGGCTGAGAAAAAAAATAATACTAAGTTATACATTGTTACTTATATTTAACTAAATAATAAAAAAATATTAAGATTTAAATTAGTTTTTTACCTGTTCCTCTAAAGCGTATATAGGATATAAATCTGGATATATATAATGAATAAGATTGTTCAATGGTAAACTTTTCATTTGACACATACTAAACATTCTTTCATCAAGTCGTGTTGGCTGATTAGTTCTAAATGCCGCCTATGAATAAATAAAATAGTGTATAACTAATATATTATAATATATACTATATTAAGAAGAAATAAAGTTGATCTCGATAACTTGAACCTTATCAACTCAAAAAGCTATATAACCCAAATTATTTTCTTGGACCTTAAAGTGTCCATAAGTTGTATTTTATGAGGAATACAACTCGAGAAATGCATTGTCAAATTAATGTATGTCCCTCTTAAGATTCAAGTTATTGACAATATACTGTACTAAAATACGAGTATAAATACTAATATTGTATAATAAATAAACCATTTTTTAGGTTAGAATTATTACTATATAAAACTTATTACTTAAAACACTCACATGTTTTAATGTAGCTAAAATATACAACGGGAACACTTTTAATGATAAAGGAGACAGCATCGTTCCAGGCCCATTGTAGGATGAGCAACCAAGTTTGAACGCAGAGAGAGAATCTGAGATAGCATTGAAAAATGCTTCACGTGCATCAGATAATGATTTTTCTGTACTTCGGTCAACAGCTAAACAATACACAATTTGTAATTATAATAACTTTTAAATTGATAAAAATTATTTTTTCTTTCTTGATATTCCTTACCCATTTTGGCTATCAAACATGTTATCGCTTGTTGATCAGCATTGTGAAAAACATCATCTAAATTTTCGGTAACTGGTATGCAAAGTGTATGAACTCGAATGCGGCGTTCCGCTATAACATACAATTTTTTATAAAATTAAAAAGTTCAATTGATTTAGGAATAGTAAATTATACCATTGCTAGAAGTGTAAAGTAATGCTGCCTGGAAACAAACAACAGAAACACCATCCAAACTGTCTTCAATAGATAACTGCATACCATATGCATTGTCAGGATTAACATTGGGCAACATAAGCAAATCGGAAGAGCGTACAAAGAAATTTCCATGGAAAGAGTGTATTGCCACACCTCGTGTACACCGTAGTCTCAAGAGAGCTTCAAAACCAATTTTACGAGACAAATATCGATCAAAACAGTTTATAAAGCGTGTTACTATAGTTGGGGATTTAACATCAAATTGAGGGAAATTATGTATACATCCAGATGAGTATTTTGATATTCCAGCTAAAAGTAACAATATTCAAATTAGAATGAATTATTAGTTTAATATTGTATTTACTTACAAATAGTAGCAACATCTAAATATTGCGAGGACACGAAAAACATGTCAACAGCAATCTGTTCACCACTACATTCAAGAGCTAGTTTTTTATAGAAGTCGGTAGATGGAGCCATATGCTGAACACGGTCACCAGTGTGGGGGTTTCCATCATCTCTTGATTCTAAACTACCTGGCCCACAATTTGGTAAACTAGCTTGGAACACTGTAACGCGGCCTCCACGTGGAGCCAATATTTTAAAAGCTGCCTGAAGTGCAGCTCCTAAGGCACAACCAGTGTTATAAGACTCTCTATAATTATTGGGTAAACTTGTCAACAAATCTTTTATAGCTGCCTTATTTTCTTCTAAATTTACCATTAGACCATCAGGCAATGGTAAAAATATTTCTAAAAACAATTGATACAATTAGTTAAGAAAATCTAAATCCTAGAAAAATATACATTTCAATGCTTACCAGATATATCACTAACGATAAGCTGTTTAGGCTGTCCTCCATCACTATTTGCTATTTGATAAAAATGAACAGATGAATCATATGTGATGAAACCTATATTAGTTCTGGAATCTCCAGGTATGTCATCTGCCATAATTTTATTCAAAATCCGATCACATACAATTTCTAAATATCCAGTCAAAGTTGCAGTACGCGATACGTCCAAAAGGAATAGATATAATGCTGGTTGTGGAGGTCTAACCTAAAATTAATAGGTAGAATGAAAAATGTATTTTGTAAAATTGCGAAATGTTGTATTATTAAGTACGCCCACAAACCATATAGTCTTGTGAAGCTATGTACTCAATAGTAGCATTTTGTATTTCTGGTCTCCTAGAAGGGTCACCCAGTGTTTTAGTATACGGATCAATTTGAAACTCACCAGGTACTATAAATAATACATGAAATATTGTATAGTTTAAATAAGTTATTATATCAGATTATGACATTATACACACATTCATTAACTCTGTAACATAAGTTACATTTCCAATGAGCATTATCAATAAACTGAACAAATGGATTTATATATGAACGGCAATTCCGACATCTTGTGATAGTTTCACATTGTATCACAGTTAAACGCTAAAATAAATCAATTGTAATAAGAAAACATTCAGTTCTAGATAAACAAGAAATAAAATAGACTTACTGAAAGATCTTTATAAGGATGTATTAATATCCCTAATGGCAATCGACTCTTGTCTAGCAAACTCTTTGAAGCTGGAAACTTATTTAATGTACATCGGAATATACTAAATTAAATAATTACAAATAGTAAATAAATTATTTTTAATTCTAATTTAAATCTAAAACCATACTCTGGAGAACAGTTATCACAATTAGCATATCCTTGAGGAAGTTTAATCTCTGGTGGTTGAACTCCATCACCTGGCAGCACGTCTCTTGATTTTAATAAGTCCAGATTGTCATACCCCTTTTAAATACATATAATTATTGTAGTTAGATTGTTTAATTTAAACTATATCATAATTTACAACCACTGCATACATAAGTTGATAATAGACAAAGCTATTAACTACATATCTAAATGTCTTTAAATTTGCATTAAAAAAAATGTAATACATTTAATTAAAAATCTGATTATTCAAAAGTGTTAACTTTTTATAACATACTAAATCATATTATCTGAACGATGGTTAAAGAAATGGATGCAGTAAAAGTATTATACACATAAATAAACTTACCCATGTCTTGGCAAAACCTTGTTGTACAACTGAAGGATTCTGTTCTGGTCTATACTGGTCTTGCTGTTGATTATGATAACCTTGATGTCCATGGAGAGTATTTGGTTGCTGGTAATTTATTTGACTAGAAAAGCCCATGTTACTTTGTGGTGGGTACCCTTTTGGTGCTAATTGTACATTCTGATTTGAAGACTGAGGCTGTTGGACATTTACATTTCCTTCAACTTGATTGTAGTAATTATTAGAAGACAAGGGATTTGGTGGTAACATATTAGTTCCAAGCCTTTGACTTTGTTGATTAACACTGGGAGGTGGAATAGGCAAATTAAGAGCTGAGTTCATAGTTAATGGCTGTGAAGACATTAAGTTAGGCTGGCTTGAAAAATTAGCTGGTGGCCACTGGTTTTGGCCTGGTTGGACTGTATTTGATTGATTACCAAACTGGTTACTTGAGACATGTTGAAGATTTTGTTTTGGCAATACTTGTTGACCAGGTTGTTTACTAAATGGTTGAGAAAGATATTGATTTTTGACTGTTTGAGACGGTGGAAAATTGCTTGGTTTGGATTGATGATGAAACGGCTGTGATGGATACTGATTAGCTGCTTGTTGAATTGGTGGAACACCTGATATAGATTGATTAATTATTGGTTGCGACTGATATTGATTGGCTGTCGGTTTATTTGATGAACCGAGGTCTAATCTAGGTTGATTAGTGAGTATTTGAGGAGGAAACTGATTTACAGAAGTTGAAACTGGTGGAATAAAATTTGGTGTTTGTTGGTTATTGGATGCTTGTAAATTATACTGATTAGATGTTGTTTGAAGAGAAGGGACAACATTTGATTTAGGTTGATTACTGAATAACTGTGGTGGTAACTGGTTAACAGCTGACGGAATAGTAGTTGGTGTATGTTGATTATTAAATGGTTGGAATGGATACTGACCAGTTGTTGATTGAATATGAGCAACATTTGATTTCGGTTGATTATTTATTATATGTGAAGGTAACTGACTTGTCATTGAAGGAACATGCGGACTCATATTAGATATTGTCTTGTTATTGAATGGTTGTGATGCATACTGATTAGACAATGTTTGAAGAGGATAGACATCTGATTTAACTTGATTATTAAACGTCTGTGATTGAAATTGATTGGTAGCTGATGAAACAGGCCATGTTGTACTTGGTGTGGATTGGTTTATAAACGAATTTGCTGCAGTTTGATTATGTGGTATAGCCATTGATTTTGTTTGATTACTTAAAATTTGTGGAGGAAACTGGTTAATTCTTGATGGTTGAACATGTGGAACCGTGACTGATTTTGTTTGATTACTAAACCCTTGTATTGGAAACAAATTTGATGCAGATTGAAGAGGTGGAACAGTATCTGATGTTGATTGATTACTAAACATTGCTGGTGGAAATTGATTAGTGGTCGTTGAAACAATTGGTGTTGAACAAGAACTTGATGCAATTTGAGAAGGTGATGCAGTATTAGATGTTGGTTGATTACTGAACATTTGTGGTGGCAATTGATTTGACACTAATGGAATTGTACTAGGGAATAGTTTATTATCAAATGGTTGTGTTGTACATGGATTTGATGCAGACTGAAGATGCTGTATGGTATCTGATTTTGGCTGATTACTGAATATCTGTGTTGGTAACTGATTACTTTCCAATGACATAGATGGATTTGTAGATAGTGTTGGTTGATTAGGAGGAATTGAGGTTGTTTGTAAAGGCTGTATAGTACTTGATTTTAGTTGATTACCAAAACTTGTTGGTGGAAATTGATTAGATGCTACAGAAACAGCATCTGATGTTTGTTGATTATTAAATGGTTGTGTTTTATACAAATTTGAAGCAGACTGAAGAGGCTGTATATTGTTTGACTTTGGTTGGTTGTCAAACATTTGAGGTGGCAACTGATTAGATGTTGATGAAATTTCATTTGATGTTACTTGATCATTAAAATGTTGCTGAGGAAATTGGTTAGCTTCTAATTGACTAACTGGTTTATTATCTAGTACAATTTGATTACTTATTGATGGTGGAGAAACTTTGTTTGTAGGTAGATCTGAATTTAAAGACGGCAAATTTGTTTCTTTACTTGGTAGTGATTGAGACTTGTTATTGACTTCTGATAATTTAGGCGCTGAACTATTATTATCATGCAATGTAGTAGAAAAGTTTTGAAATGCAATAGAATGTTCTTCTTGATCAAGAGATGTGTCTTTTGAAAAATAAGAGGTATGTGCTAATTGCTCCCGAATATGTATTTTATTATCAGATATATTGTGTTGCTCATCAATGGCCATTTTGGAAAATTGATTATTAGGTGTCAATGTTTCTGCATTTTCTAATGACTCATAATTCAAACTATTTGATTGAGTCAAAACAGGTTCTGAAGAATGTAAAGTTTCCTCTGATGTCACGTCAGAATCTGATTTTAAATTTTCATCTATTTGAATTTCATTTTTTACCAACAGTGGTTGCTGATTTGAAGACAATGAATTTGTTGAGGTATTTTGTGCATTAGAAAATAACATACCACTGTTTGGTTTGTCTGAAGTAGAATCAATTGAAACAATGGGCTTATTTTGTGTTTGCAAGTTTTGAAATTGATTACTAGATTGTAAATTACATGAGTGTTGATT
Organism: Myzus persicae; assembly: GCF_001856785.1. Classification (NCBI taxonomy): domain Eukaryota; kingdom Metazoa; phylum Arthropoda; class Insecta; order Hemiptera; family Aphididae; genus Myzus; species Myzus persicae. The sequence goes on from NW_019101570.1 coordinate 257,545, forward strand.
TAACACAAATGTATTATCTACATTTGATGAATCAAAATAATGACTAACACTGTGACCTGCAGTTGGTATAGATTGTTGTACAGCCACATTTTGGTTGTTTATTGATTGGGATACAAAATGTATAGGTTTATTAGAAAATTGATCACTTGAAGTTTTTAAATTGTCATCAATCATAAATTGTTGTGGTGTAAATTGATTTTTTGAAAGTTGCTGATTTTTTAACTCTAGTTGAGAAGTTATACTATTAGGATTAAAGAAATCATTAGACTGAGTAACATTTTGAAAAGATGATGGAGACAACAATTTTTCTTCATTGCGTTGGTCTTCTTTAAATTGAACATCTATGGGTTTAGATTGATCAACTGTTGTTTCTAGTTGATTTCCAAGGATGTTATTAATTGGTGATTGTGAAAGTTTAATATCAAACTCAGATTGTATAACATTTGTAGAGTCTTGATTTAATACATCAATTGGACTAGTTTTAGTAACATTAGATAAATTTAATAAGTTACTAGAATGGTCATCTGATTTTTGATACTGTGTATGCTGGTTATCTTGAACTACTGTTGTAGGCACGGAAAATGAACTTCTTAAAGGAACTGCGGTAGTAGCTGAAGTTACAGGACCAAGAGACTGAGTAGATATTAATGATGAATTGTGAGCTATAGGTTGACTATCATTTAACAATTCAGATGGTTTTGAAGATGTATACATTAAATGCTGGTTAATAGATTCAATACCTTGTTCATTTTGGTGATTATATAAATTGGTAGCACAAGAATTCATAGATTGACTACTAGTTTGGTAATTTAATGTTTGAGCTGATGATGTAATCTGTTCAAAAACTATTTTATCTTGTTTATTACTAGTAACATTGGATTGTAATTTAGAATCAATTGGGGGAAAATTTGAGTTTTGTACATCAGGTTGAATGTGTTTGTTTTGTTGGTTAAAATGTTCTGACTTAAGGTCATCATTATAATTTTGAACACTTATTGATGCCTGTTGATTAAATATTTCAGTATTGCCATAAGGGAATGATGGCTTACTTTGTGAGTGTTGTAAAATTGAACTACTCGATGAACTAGGCTGAGTTGAAGTGTTTGTTTGACTAAGATATAAACCTTTATTCAACGGAGAAGCATTTTGAATGTTTGACGATTTATCAGTATTATAAGATAAATAGTTAGTTATGCTATTATAAATAGAAGAAGATGAACTTTGTTTATTCTCATAATTAAATTTTGTCTGCTCAAAATCATTTTTAGTCGTGTAAGAATCAAATGTCTGAGTTCTCGGCATGTTTAAACTTTCTTCATTAGAGCGAGATTCAAGATTTTCTTGATTTTCTAAACTTGGCCCTCTTTCATTCTGGCTAATATTGTCAAATAAAGGAATGTCTTCAATAATATCATCATCATCTTGATTATAAGCACTATGTAAAATAGAATGTTGGTGATCATCAACACTATCATTTGTATTAAGACTCAAATCAGCAAATTGGCTAGGTACAGGAAACTCATGATTTGAAGTAGAAATTGTTTTTGATTCTTTTGTTACATGGCATTCAGTACCTTTACTTAACGTATGTCGTAGAAATACATTATTCGGATGTGTACTTTCTGAATCCTGATCTGTACTTTCAGAGTATAATGAAGAAGTATGCTGTGGTGAACTTTCAGTAGATGTTTCTTCCATATCATACTCAATAATTTTGGGTTCAGGATAAGGTTTATTTGAAGAAAAATAGTTGGTATTCATATTTTCTGCTATGGATCCTTTAGTAGTATTGTATTTAGCTACTGGATACAGTTCTGGAACTTTTTTAGATTGCTGTGGTAACAAAGCAGTAAGATGAGGTTGTAACTGAAAGTCTGGATTTATTGCGTAGTTTTCAGCATTATTAGATTGAGCAAGGCTTACAACATTCTGAAAAAAAATGTAATAGAAATAAATAAAATATTATAAGTTTATGTTTAGTGTCATAGAATTAATTTTATCTGTTTAATTAATTAAGATAATTAGTTAGGTAAACATAGTTATTTTCTATTAATTATAAAACTAAATGTAAACACGGTTTAATAATTTATGATTTAATATAAATACTTTGGAATAACTTAGTAATATGCCTAATGAGTGTTTATTTTACATTAAATATATGTTGTGTTCAAAATTTAAATATATAGAACTAGCCAGAGCCGTAGAAACCCAGATACAAGATACATAATTCTGTTCCACTCACTATTCATTGAGATTACCTAGCATGTAGAATCACTTCAGACCAGGTACTGGTTTAAAAACTGAATTAATGATAACAGCACTTAGTGTAGCTTATAAAGCAAAATACAAGATAAATATAACCTAATGGTCAAAATTAAATTAAAATGTTTTTATTAAAAATAATAATCAGCAAGACATATTATACCCATTTGGGTACCTATTTAACTAGTTGAATGCCAGTATCAATGAGCTCTTGACACAAGTAATGAACGTTGACATACAGTAATCAGTTTTTTATTAGGTGACTATAGCAGAACACATTTGAAATTTCTATTGGCCATTCATTACCATATAGACCTTAGATTATATACTAGTGTATGATCTAAGGAATAGACTATTGCGTAAAATACTAAAATCTACCGGACGCCTGCAGGTCAAATCATGTTGGCCATTAGATATAGACGACTAATGCCAATGTAATTACTAATTAAGTCCCCAAAAATAAGCTCTACGGGAATATTATGATCCTGTTCTGTAGAATCAACAAAATTTGATATATATATTTTTAAGTGATAGATAGGGTTATATTCTACAGGCTGCGTAGAACTCTATTTTTCAATATTTTAATCTCAAACTTAATAATATTCCTTAAAATAGGTAAAAATAAGACAAATAATAAGACATATTTTAAACTTTTTTTATACCATTATTTGAAATAAATTAAAAAATAAGAGTTCATTGTGGTCTGTAAAAAGTCTTCTAAAATTCAATTATCGAAATCTGACAATTCTACAAGACCTGAGGATTTTACATGTCATTTTGTTTGATATAATACACTAATCACCTCAAAAGTAAGGTGGCAATTAAAGTATAAAATATTATTTTCAAATTTTATAGAATTGCGGAAAATTTGAAAAATCAGCTCCGGGCACTTTAATAGATTTCAATTCAAATAAATGTACTCACTGGAATTGATGATTGAGAATTTTCATAAATTCCTTTAGCATTAGTCCTAGGTGGCCCAGAAGAGCGTGGTGGTAGATTAGCAGACTCCATTGGGTATGAATGATTATTCATTAATGGAACTGCATTAGGATTTGAATGCATTTTCTCATGGAACGGTGATTGATCTGAGAGAGATGTGGGTGGTATGCTTCCTAAAACAATAACAATTAATTTAGGTTATTAAAAAATAAAAACTCACAAAACAACTAAATAGGTATTTGTTATCTAAGTTAAATCTAAGTATTAATAAAACAATATTGGAAGGTTTTTTTAAAAATATAACACATACCTAGGTAATATTTGTATATTTAATAGGTACTTGTGAACATTAATTTATTTATTAACATTAGGGGTCATAATATAGATACTTGGTTATTAAAATATATGTGTACACAGGTGTGTACATGAGCTTTGCATAATTTCACTGAATTAAAATATGTATTAAAATTAAAAGGGCATAAGTAGGTGTATTAAATATTTGATAAAGTTTTAATAGGTGAATTTTAATAGGCTTAATTTTGAGTTACAATTGGGGCAATCACTCAAATAAATCCCTATATAGATATTTACCGAAAATGCATGTACATGTAAATAGTCATGAAGGTACTCTCTAGGTACTTTCTCACCGTTTTAGTTAAGAACATAGGTAATTAAGTAATTTATTATATATTCAATGGAGATTCCTAATTAAAATGTTGTAGTACCTGGGTATTTAATAATATAAACCTATGGCTATTAATCAAAACAACTAGGTTTAAAATTATAAATAGATAGAAGTACCTAAGTATTCATTTTTTAATTATAAATTTGTCATTTGTACCATTATTATTTGCTTGTTTTCAATAGGAAAATTAGAAAGTACCTAAGTTAAAACAATTTCATGTAACATGTTCAAAATAGATTGAAAACATTTTTCTGTGGCTTAGATATGAGACAAGAATTAATTTAATAAATATTTTTGGTGTCCAAAAATGTGAAATATAAATTGTGTATTTAACATGATCTCATGTACCTAAATGTATTATTTAATGACCAAACCACAAGTAGGAAAAGCATTTACCTACCTAGTATAATAGTATACTATTTAACTATTAAAATATATTTTAGTTTGTAAATTGTAATAGGCACATTAAGAGTTTAAAACTACCTATACCTTAATAAAAAAATGAGTAAGTATGTTAGGTACCTATAAAATTATTTAGTGACAAGAATTACCAGAGTAATTATTGGTTGACTGAATCCCATCGGCAGACTGTCGGTTGAACGCCGACTGTCCATTAAAAAAGGAATTGGCTGTGTGAAAAAAAGAATACGTTTTGATCTGAACAAGCTCAATGGCAAACGGCAGGTAACATTATGGTACTACTATTATAAGTGTTGTGTCAGTAGATAGGTACACTTACGGTTTTGCTGGAAATAGTTGTATCTGTGTTCCATGGTGCGTCCGTGATTCTAGTCAGAAACCTGAAAAACGTACAGGACATGCGAACTTGACACAGTTTGACAGTACGGTTTATAGCTCAAGGTTTTCCGGTCGAGGGGAAGGAGAGAGCTCAGAGTGGAGGAGAAAATTATAATCACGTAAGCAAAACAGTGTCCGTCCACCAACCACTCAAATTATAACAATATCACAACATGCCTCTACCCGAAATCCACACGTACCGAGCGTTACCCAAATCGTACTATCTCAGTTTCGTCACGCTGATAATGGCGAAAGGATGTTGTGTCAAAAATGCCAATTTCTTATTTGCAGGTTGTACGAAAACACGTCTGTGGGTGTCAACCTCAGCTGCACTGGCCGTTCGTGCAGTCGTGTGTACGCAGGGCGCGAACGTAAGACGACGGCGGACGGAGGTTCTGCGCGACGAGCAAGTTGAAACGGCCAACGGGCGACGACGGCTTCGGTGACCGGTGTTTAATATCGCAGTAATTAATGCAAAAACGATAATGACATTTTATGCAACGACGACATTAAACAGTAAACACTACCTATTGTGGCGTTAATGAATCGTCGTCTCCGTTCGCCGCAATAACAAATTATTGTTGCGAGTTGCGATTGTCGATTAGAATTCCGTTTTGCGCTATCTATTCTTTCGCATGTGTGTGCGTGACGTGCGTGTGCGTATACCACATAGAGTCAGTGGTATTAATTCTTTATCTCTGTGGCATAGACACGTCACGTTCACGAATCGCGGGTTAGTATAATAAAATTGTAGTAAGTTGTTGGTCACTGGTGATAAGAGTGGCGGCAACTGAACACGCCCACAATTCGCTGGTGATTACGTGGAACCTTAGTCATTATGAAATATTTTTTTTTGTAATGTTGTAAAGACTAAATAGTAAATAATGATAAAAAATTATACATATTACATAATACATATATTTTTATATTATGCACTGTGGATGAATAGGATGATAAACATACACTGAATTTTATTGTACTGTTGTATGATTTCTCACGATTTAAGATATACTCGTGGTCCTTAACTTGGTTATTAATATGTCTACTATGAAGATAACGATTAGCGGGAGACTTATAGACTATAATAGACCTTATACTAAGGTATAGTAAAAGGTCTATGGAGAGACTATAATATATTTTCATGTTCCACAACTATTATTCGTCCCACTATCAATCTTAGATCCAGGCGCGGATCCAATTCACATTATCGGGAAGGGCGGATTATAAAAATCTAAATATATTTACTATTTACCTACTGGTAAATACGAGTAAATATTTATATATTTATACTATTAAATATGCAATAATTGCTTATTAATTTATTAATTTTTTTTGAATATTTATTTTCTTAAGCTGAATTGAATGCCTTTATTGAATTATTTACCCTCATTCGGTCATAATATTGTTATCAACAATTTATAAATGTGTGTTATTAAAATAAAATACGACGATTTGTGACTGAATAATATTATAATACATTTACATAGGATAACACAAAATATTAAAATGAAATAATACGGCCAACGTGGGGGGGGGGCAGTCGCCCCTACGACCCTACCGCCCCAAACTAGATCCGCAGTAACGTATCATCTAGATCCCCGTCCAACTAGATCCCCTGTAGTCGACTATTTTTATAGATCGGCTATGGGAACTAGATCCCCAAGAGTCAATTAGTTACCCTATCAACTAAATCCCCTTGGGCCATCTAGATCCATATATACAGTCTCTAAGATCACCAAATTTATATTTTCCCATAAAGATCTAGTTGATCTTAAAATGAGAGATCTACTTGACCAACACGGGAACCGTTAATAATATAATTAGTACAATTAAAATTAATTGCATTGTATAATATTGTTACCTATTTATTTATAATTTACTATGTACGTACTACAATATTATCCAATAGATATCCATTTTATAATAATTTATATGCAATCTTAAAAAAATGAATTTTTTTATTGATGAAGTCAAAAAGATTTTTTAATCAAATATCTATAGCCTATAGATAAGTCTACAAATTAAATATATGTTGTAAAGTATTATATGTTGTAAACCTATTACAATAAATAATTGATAAAAAGTTGCCATCATCTACAAATCATTTTGCAGATCGGTGAATACATAATGGGCATAAGCGAAACCAGTGGTGTGGTGAGCTATTTTAACACAAGGAGAAAAGATTTTAGTCTACCCACCCACCCAATAGTTTATAAAACATACAAAAAAAATTACGTTAAGTTAAGTTTATTTTTTACTTAACATCTATTTACACAATAACGATACATTAATTAAACGTTTGAAGTTTTAACGCATACATACTCGTTGATAGCTTCTACTGCTTCTAGATTATTTTCTTTTAGATTCTGAGCGGAGCGATGAATGTATAGGTATTGTCGTATTGATTTTACAATGACGGATGATTTATTTATTATTTGTTTTTTGCTTCAATTTTCTTCAACAGCATCTTTTATGGTAGGAAAGTGAATCTAGTTGGTACTTTGGGGGTCAAAAGTAAAAAATCTTTATAGTTTTCCAAAGCAACAGGAAAAACAAGCAAAACATTTTACGCAAAACCAGTTCGAATTCGATTTTAGTCTTTAATGTAACTCGAAAAAAAATCAACATAGATACATGAAGTTTTCACTGAGTATTTATTTGTGTTAGCATTTTCTATACACCATAAAAATTTCAAAATATTTTGACTCGAGTTGAATTATTTAAAGGCATATGAAATTTTCGATCATTACCTATTTGTTTTTTTTTTTAACTTATGTCGATAAAAAAAATGTTAGCTCTATCAAAAATCTTGTAAATATAATACAAGGTCTCATAAGTTGTTAGTGGAAATCTAAACAAAAGTTGAGCGTAAATCCACAGTTACTTTTTATGAGCTATAGTGTCGACCTGGCCAAGGCAGCTAGGCAACAATCGCTACCTGGGCCCCGGCCCGTCTTTTTTATATGCATATTTAAACGCAGTTGTGACTTGTAGCACGAGCTAAGTAACATAATAATAGTAAAAAAGTAAAAGTGGAATTATTGGGTGAATTTTATAAAATATCATAATATTAATTATTCATATTGATAACAAATAAAACATGGAAAGTCCTGATGTTTACGAACAACCGACCGATATAATATTTATTTATAGATTACCCATGGATATATGTTGCATATTGATTTTATCGTTTTATCATATACGCCGTTTGTGGTCATATTATTAAAGAGATTTTAACATTAAATTATAATAAGTTTGTGCCGTGGTAATATAATATTTGTCATAGACGATAAATCATATTCATTAGTCAGTCACTGTACAAGTTACAATACATTAAAAAGCTTGAAGAATATCCTATGGATGTATTGATATTTGATAACTGTAACAAAGTTATCCAATGTTAATATAGATTCTGTATTACTTGAATTGAAACAATTTGCCTCTCATTATTTTAATATTGTTCCAAAAAACCATGGCATAATGAACGATAATGATGGTGAAGGTGATATTATAGATGAAGCTATGACATCTGATTCAGAAGATGAATTTGACTTAATAAATAGTAATTCCTGTTGGAAATGTATTGCATGTGCTTTTAAAATGTTTACCCAACTATCTTGTCATTCTGGTACAAAACTTGTGTTAAGTTTTTAAATATATAATGATTTTGCCATCAACTCAAGTCACTTGTGAAAAATATTTTCTAAGCTAAAAGTAATTAAAACAACATTAAGATCGTCACTCGATTAGCAACATTTAGAACAACTAATGTTTTATACTTATGGCTATAGAAAAAGATATTACTTTAAATGAAGATAAAATAAAACTAATAGATGACATAGGTACCAAAATCTTCAAAAGAAATGACAAGACTTTTAATATAATATATTATATGGATTTATTTTATATGTACATAGTTTTTTATATAAAAGTTGAATATCTACCTGTAAATTTAGAATACGAGAATTTTTAGTTTTTTTTAAATGTAAAATGACAAATATAGAATCTATATGCATAATATATTACATCTTAATGACCATTTTTCATATTTAAGATTTATTTAATTTAATTATAATAAATACATTTTGTAATATGGGGGTTGGGACTTGGGGGCTTCGGGCCCTTCCAAATAAAATCCTGCCTGGGCCCTTTAGAACCAGGCCGACACTGCTTACGAATAACTATTATATATTTATATTAATATGAAGACAGGTATTACATACCAAATATTATGATACATATTAAAATTAAATTAATGACTTCTTAAAGAAAAAAAAACAATAAATTAAATTAAATTAATGTAGTACAAAGTACAAAATAATTTTAGTTTAACTTATAATATTATTATAGATTGCCATCACAAATGGGGGATCTAGTAGATCAAGGGTGATCTAAATGGAAAATGAGTAATTTAGATCCCCAACTAGGACAGTGCCAACTAGTTTCCTATGGTTACTTAGATCTCCTGTCAACTAGATCCCGTTGGGTCATTTAGCTGATCTTGGGGATATATTTGGATGGGGATCTAGGTGGCCGTTCACCGGATCCGGGGATGCTTAGATCATATCCGATATATGTATGATCTAATAGGTTCCAATAGACATTTGTCCCAATTCGTTTTTGGAACAAATATTCATTGGATCAAATGTTATTTGAATAAGATCTATGTTTTCTTCGTTGAACGCTTGTCGGAGAGAAATATTGTCCGTGCTTCGGTGTATTTTGAACATCAGGTGACAATGTGATCGATGGAAAGGTTTTCCTTGCATGCTGGGGCAGGTTCTTTGGAGTTAAGGAAGGAGTGTGTGAGATGAGTGTAGCCTATTCTGGCTGAATATTATTATAGTCATATTATTTTCATAACCTTCCACAAATTGTCAAAATCAGTAAAGGATATATTTAGTAGGTAAGCCATGCATTTTGCCGTGATTTTTTAAGCATGTTCATCCAATTTTTATATTCTAAAATTGTACATATATTCAAATTTAAATTTTTTGAATTTTTAAATACATTTGAAGACCATACTTTTGAACCTCATGAGGATGATCCTGTGATAATATAAACTTCTTTTAATCAAAAAGGAACCTCTTTTAAAATTAAAATTTTTCAGAATTTTGAAAGAAATCTTTGTTAGCCTAAATGACAGATTACAATACAATCAAAATAATTATTTTATAATTATTCTGTAAAACTGTAGGTAACCAATGGAAAACATTTAAATTAATAAAAAAATATTAAGCAAGTTAAGTAGACACATATTTTATTCCCTAGCCTAGTGATATTCATTAAATAAGTGAGCCCTAAACAACTAGGATTTTGCTTTATCTTTTTATAATACGTGTTACGAAACACCTTGTTCATAGAATAATGATAATAACAATTAACAGATATTTAACCTCTATGTACCTCGAAAATGAAACACTTAGTTGTATAATAATTGTAAGTATACATTTTTTTCGAAACCGAAAGTTTTCTGCTCCCTTTTACAATAACCCACTCAATGTAAGACTTTTAAGTGTTTGAACAGATTCAATTGCATATTTATAGATTGGACTATATAGTATTGAACTATAGGTGAATAATATTGTGAAAACTGAAAACATAATGTAACGAGTAACTCACTCATTCATAGTTTTTTTTAAACAAATATCTAAAAAAAAATGAATTCTACAGCTTATATTATGATATTCTGGTTGGTCTTGGGTTTAACCTTATTATTTTTTTCCTAAAATTATAGTTGTGTACAAAATATTTGCTACATGTTTGTATGTCGGTTTATTGTTATTTTGTATTATATTGTTAGTAATATTATAGTTAGGTATTGTATGACCATAATATATTAATTACTTTTATTACTATTAGGACATTAGGTACCACTGTTATTATAATTATTTGTATATGTATATAATTTATTAGTGGAGCAACATTATTATCTAACTCTTAAATATCGGGGTTTGGTTCTCTTTGATGGTATTTTTATTTGGCTTACATGTTTGTCATCAAATGTTGATTATCTATTTTTGAAATGTCTACTAGATAAATAGATAATATCGTTAATATGAAATGTATGATACTTTTAATTATTTGTTAAGGTTCATCATATTTATTGAAATTTACAAATTTTTACCCAGAATTTAAACACTAGCTTTTCTCCTAATTAAAAATGTGATTTATTTTTGTTATGATATTTTTTGGACATTCAAAACTTTGTTGATGGAATTTAACAGTTATAAAGCCAACACACATCACCTTCTCTTCCTTCGAGTGATTTAATATACATATATTTTTTTTCTTCCGTTTTTTAGTTTTGCAAGTGAATATTAGAACTAGCCTTTTGATACCTGTTAAAACAAAATCTAATACACGATAAGTTGTCAAGAAAATAATCAATTTAATTAAATTTAACAATATCACTTTAATTGCATGTTTAAATGTAAACTATACATAAAAAAAAATGTATTTATAGTGTTATATTATAATAATAAAAACAGTTTTTTTATTTTGATACCATAGAATCTAAATAATAAATAAATTAAAAATATAAAATAGCTATAATAACAACAACACACCAATGTTTTATCATAATGAGAATGTTATATAAGACGGATTTCATTCCATTATAACACAGAATATCCTAACTGACTAATAATAAATGGTGTGAAAAAAAATATAGGCAAAAGTATAAAATAATATGTTATGCAAAGTTAATAAGTGATTCACAATTATAACTACATTGGGCTCTTTTAAGAATTTCAGAAACACCAAAAAGTTTCTTAAGGAACATTGTTGAAATACTAATAAAAAATCTTACAAGTACACCTTAATATTAGACAAAATCCATTAATTTGATAAATAAAATACATATTTTTGGTTCGATTATTAGACTTAACAGGAACTATAAAAATATATTTTCTTTTTGTCTTTAAGATAAAAAAAATAAAAATAGAATAAAAACAGTAGTTTTCTTCCACGTTTGGGCTATTAGAGTTCAAATGGTTTTTGTTTTTAGATAATAAATACATAAATATTAAATAAATTCAACTATTTCAAAAGTAGTAAATACTGTTCATAAGAAATAGTAAATGTTGTTGTATTATCCTTTGGCGTTGGCTGCTACAGGTCTAGATCTATGTACGAGTCTTTTACGTAAGGATTCGGTGGGTGCATGCTGGGTAGGCCTCAATAGTTGTCGGAAGTCAAACCCTTCTGGCAGTCTATTAATGTCGGGAGGAGTTAACCTTTGAGGTATAAATAAGGGGAAAAAAGATTTATTATTATTATTTTATAAATATTATAAACACTATGTTTTCTTGTTATCACACATAGCTAACTTACCGTAATGGGGAAACCCATTTTGGTTTATTTACTGGTTGGATGTTATTTGCTTTTGCATTTATTGAGTTCAACCTAAAATACCATACGGTTGAAGTATAAATAAAAGTCAACAAATTTAGTTTTTTTAATGATAATTTTACCTGTTTTCAGAGTCGAATTTACAGTAATTTTCGCTCACAAGCTTTTTAATGGCATTATGCACCAAACCCTTCTGTAAGATAATAAAAACAATTGTTTAATTAAAAAATCAATAACGTTAATGATTAACAGTTAGTAATGTATTGTAGACAGGCACATGTACAGGGGAGGGGGGTTTAGGGGTTCAACTCCCATCAAAAATTAATAGTTGTGTAATTTGTTTATATCAATCATCAATAACTACAATAACTCGTCAGAGACAATTTGTTTATGACCCCTCCCAAAAAAAAAAAAATTTGTTTTGTGTACGTGCCTGATTGTAGATAAAATCATATTCTGTAAATTGAATAAAAAAAAACATTTCATGAAACAGAATTACAGTCAGGTGATCAAGATGACTCATGTAATATCTTTACAAGGTAATAATTACTCAACAAAATATTTTTGAAATATGTGTAAGTACTACTGGACTAGATGGGTTTATAAGTTACATGATATATATTACAAAATTAATTAAAATATAAGGAGATTAAAAAGTTGCTAATGACCAATTCAATATTGCCAATATTAATCCACATTTAACTTAAAAAAATATTTAAATAAAGAATAATATAGAGTTTTGAGTATATTAAGGTTCAAACTTAAATCTACTGAAACTCTTCTAAGGACTCCAAGTTTCTATTCAAATGTGAGACTCGCAAAAAAAAAGTTGTATAATTTGTAACGTCCTTTAGCATCAAAAACCAGATGTAACCAGTATTCTATAACAGTATTATTCATATTTTGTTTCCAATTTTAATGAATAAATAATAGTTTAAACATAATTTTTGAAACTAAAGTTCAAGTAGATAAAAAAATTAAATATAGTAATATTGAGTGATTTACGCACTAAGCATGCTTAACCCTATTTTCTCCTTCAATATTAAATTAAAATTTTTATAATTTTTAATACTTAAATACCTAATTTTAAGATTTTTTGTACAATTTAAACATTAACTCTTAAGGCTTGTCCTGTGACAATACAAACTTTGGTTTTTCAATTCCTCTTTCTTTTTTACTATAAATTATTTAGTGGATTCTTTTTTGGAAATTTTAAATGTACCAAGTTAAAAATAATGAGTTTAGTTTCTCAGTTATTAAAATGTTTATACTTAGGACAATTGTCCATTAAAAATTAGTTTTATAAAAATATAAAATAAACCTAATATTGGAACTAATATTTATTATACTTGGACCACCATTTTGACTAATTACAAATGTTAATAGTTACAATTTTTAATTCATTATAACCCCTATATTTTCCAAATACACTATCATGGACATATTATCTCCTTGGTACAGAAAGTTACATAACTCAAAAACTACTCATTCGATTTTCATTTGATTCATCATAAATATCAAAAAATGTTTCCACTAGATAATTTACAGTAGAAAAACAGAAGATTGTTTATCCACAGGAGACTCCTTAATTAGTATAAAAATATCTCAATAATGTGATGAAATTATTGTCTTTAGGTATGTTTAAATATACTAAAAGATTAGATTTTGAATAACTGTTTTATTGAAGAAAAAAAGTCGTGAGCATGTTGAAAAGTCCTGTACAGAAATACAAATTTCTAAGATAAATATACAAAACATTTTTTTTTTGTTTATTAGTAGATGTTATATTATTATTGACTTTTAGCAACTGGATATGGCATATTTTCTGTCTTTACTAAACAGTGAACATACACTTTTAGACCAAGTTAACAAAGAGTCTCTCTCTTGTAATGGTTATCAATTGTGTGAGCTGACAGATCTTTACACAATGCCAAATCCATAAGTTCAATGTAATATCAATGTGTATTATATCAACTTAAATAGGTTTTTGAAGTTGAATATTTTAACCTCTTTCAAATATACATTTTCACAAATCCTTAATATTATATGAAACACAAGTTATTACTATAATTATTATTATATTTTGCTAAGTCCTACACAAAATAGCCAGTACAATTATAATTTGTTTGTTATGAATGACTTGAGTCTACTTTTCTAATTGCGCACATTCTACATGCATCAAATGCATCTAATTGAATTATCTATCAAATTGTACAAGTGCGTACCTGACCAGTTGAATTAAAGTCTTTCAAATTGTTCAAGCAAACAGATATGTTTGTTTTCTTAATGAACTTGTAGAATTCTTTGTTGCGAGCGTGAACCTTTTATTAGCCACGACATATGTTATTATGTATCAAAAATAATAAATGATAACCATAATAGATTTAAACAAATACTTACATTTTTTGAGAAGTCAATCAAATGCTTTTCTCTTTCTACTTTTTGCTGTACTTTACATGGCAACACCTTAACACCATTTTGCTGAAAACATAACATGGATATCATAATAATTAACAAAATTTACAATATTAGTATTACTTACTTGGATATAGGTTTTTTTATTTTCTGCTACAATAACTGGGCTCACTTTATTTTGATTTTTGATTGGATGATCGTTTTCTTTGGGTTCCTGCCTATATATTGGGGCCACTTCACCAACAGGTATTTCTCCTTTTGATTTTTTTTTCTTTTGTCTAGCAAGCCATCCTCTAGTGTGTTTCTGTAATGTTAATGCTCCCCATGACATTTGCTTAGCCAACATAGCTTCCTTATAATGCTTCATTGCTAGCCACCGTCGAACACAACTTTGTACAAATATTATGTGATGTAGCTAAGGACAACAAATAACAAGATACATTATTTAGTGTATCAATAAATGAAAAATATCAAAAATGTATTGTGCTTTACTTGTTTTTCATGTAATTTGGTCAAGTGTTCAATATGGTAATACTTTAAGAATACTTTTGTTTTTCCAATTGCCCAACCATCTAATTTTAGCTTGACCAATAAGTGTCTACAATTATCTCTAGTTGGTGGAACTTTCTCATATAATCGGAATCCTAAAATTGAATACCTATAAATTGAAAATAAATAACAAATTAACATCATTTTTAATATTCACAGTCATTATAATGTAATGATTAAAATTAGTACAAGAAGCATAATATATTAATATACCTGTTTATAAAATCTTTAAATAGTAGCCTATGCGAGTATCCATTTCGTCTAATTCTAATTGTTTCCATGACTCCACTGCAGCGCAATTGTGCAACAACTTTAAGAGGATCAAATTGTTTTGGTTGTCGTTGATCATTTGGTTTGATACAACGAACAAAACTGGGCAAACTTATACCGGAATTGTTACAGCCCATACGATTTAACAGTTCAGCTAATGAATGTCTAAAATATGTTGCTGCAGTTTGTTGGCCTCGAGATTGTGAAGCGAGTCCAACTAACCCTGTAGATGAGTCCTGAAATTAGATGAATATTATTTATCTACTTCACATTGTTACAAATTGTGAAAGTAAAATATAAATGTTATTACTTGAGAATAAAGATTGCCAGTTTTGGTGACCGGACTTTGGAATAATGCTCGAACAGTTTTGTTGCTGGATTTTCTTAATACCTGAATGGCCTCTATAGCTAACAGGTGCCTATTCTTTTCAAGCATCCCTGATGCTTGGTAAGTAACATTTCCAGCAAAATGTTTCACTTCAAATTGTAAAGCATTTGATTTTGGCCTTACATAATAATTACATTTGATGTTGCAATGGAATTTTTCTATACATAAAAAATCATATAGAACATTATAGTTATTTACTGAAATCTTAAATTTGACAGATTAAAACTTACCGACTAGTGATCGATCTGTTGCTCTAGGAAAACGACTTTCCTCGTCAAGCAATGCCAGTAAGCCCATTGGCCTACTTACAAGCATATCTAATACAGGTCTATTGTCACAAAACCCAACATGTTGAACAGGGACACCCTCTGATTCATATTCCTAATAATATATACATTTACAGTGTTAAAATTGTACTGGTAATTATGACTATATAGGAATTGAATATATTATACTTACAGCTTGTTCCAAAGCAAAAACATGTTGGTTAAAAAAATATTGAAGTTGCTCATTAGCAATGTTTATACAAAGTTGTTCAAAGGAATTGTACGTAAAATTTTCAAAACCGAAAATATCAAGTATTCCTATCACATTGTATTCTCCTCTGAAAAAAAAGGATATATATGTATCTACTTACTTATTATTCAATATTTCCTGACAAGTTTAATTACCTGGTATTATAAAAAGACAATAAGCTATTGATTGAGTTAACCAACCAATCAAATAATCGACTGTACAAAGCCCGGGCAATTGCGTCTCTTGTAGCTACAGCTTCTGATACAGAATTATTTCTTTGAATAATCTCACCTCTTGTTACTACACTGTTAACACTCAAACATTCTAATAGGTCTGAGCTTTCAATGTCTAACAAACATGAGGCTAAAATAAAGATACATAGGTATACAATTTGTTAATTAAAAGGTTTATTTCACAAATTTATGATAAAATATAATTACTTCTATGGATTGGTGTTAAATCGATAACTGTACTTTTGTTGTCTGTATTGTTATCAGTGATGATTTCACCAAATTCTATATCACCCAAGTGCAAGATAGCTGCTAAAATGCAGTATATAGAATTTACTTCTTCGTCCTTGAAACCAACTTGTTCAAAAGCATTTTTCAGTTGAGCAAACTTATCCACATTGTTCTAAAACAAAATATACATAATAAAATATAAAAATATCTCCTTATACAGAAAACTAAATCCTAACTTGTTTTGTTTTGTTGTCTTGACGGTCAGATGGAAGATAATTATGCATTTGTCGTAGCTCACGATCTAAATGAAACTCTTTGAGTCTTTTATCGTGTTCCAATCCATCGTAAATGTAGTAAAAAGCATGGAAATTACTCTCTCTGCTGAAAGGGAAATAACAAGATGTTAAAAAATATTATAAGTTACGATAAAAATGGAAAATTTACTTTGCTTGTTGAATGACTCTGGACTGTTCTAGTAGATAAACTGACACTCTAGCTCCTGTCAATTGGCCACTTTTGGTCATGCTAAGCTCTAAAAATTTTCCAAATCTTGAAGAATTATTATTGATTCCAGTTCTAGCATTTCCGAATGCTTCCATAATCGGGTTCATCTGAAGTATTCTTTGTTCTAGATTTCTGTTTGGTGCCTGTGATAAATACATATTAAGTAGCAAATAGTTTACATTTTTTTGGAGACTACACAATTTATTTCAAAACCTAAAACAAGCTTAGAAGACTTCTTCATATTTATTAGTTTTAGTATTAGAAAAAAGTACCTATGATTAAGCATTAAAATTATTATATTGGTACCTTACCAATTAGGTTTGTATCTACATTAAATGAAAGTGATCAAATACAAACTAAACTAAAAAAAAAATAATATTATAATAATAATTATGACAATCTTTGTACTTTAAAAGCTTTCTAATTTTTTTATATTAAACTTAACCTTTTTTATGTCACACGTTTAAGGGCATTAGTCCTCCCTGCCCCAACCAAGTCCCCCTCCAATATCTGGAAAACATAATATAGACTCCCAGGTTAGTAAAAATGTACTATTTTTCCTTATTTTTTAAATCTCTCCAAGAATCTAGTGAGAAATAAACACTACACATGTTTATATGGTTCAACAACTATAGGACATTTGGACTCACCTTTCCAAGGTACACGAGTTGTTTGAGCAGCAGGTTACCAGATTCGGTTTTTCCGGCACCGCTTTCCCCACTGATCACTATGGATTGGTTGGCCTTTTCATGGAGCATAAACTGATATGCTGAATCGGCTATCGCAAATATGTGAGGTGGATACGCTGCTCTCATTTGGTTGCAGTATTTCTTTTGTTCCTGCATAGAACTCATATTATATACTTTTTCCATATTAATTATTTAATGATGTGTACGGTTATATTGATAACTCACCGCTGACGTGTATAACGGAAGCGGCGTAAAGGGATTAATGGCCAACAAGATGTCTCCGATGTACGTATAGATGAAATTCATCTGATATCTTTTTTTCAGTTGATTGACAATTCTCTCCTTGATGAACATATTATAAAGGATACAACATATTTAATATTTATTAAAACGAGTAAGTGTGGCAAATTAATAATATAATATAGTGAATACTATACTCTACATAATGTAATGTACTATACCTCCGACAGACTGTCTAGCGCGGCTAAGTCATCAACATAAATGGTCGTGGGAGGATTTTTGCGTTTACTTTTTAGTTTACCATGTTTAGTGGTCACGTCAGGATGCTTTTGCACTCTACCACTGACTTCTCTTTGATATCGTATTTCAGCTCTGAGTTCTTCGCGTACCTGTAGATACATAGGCATATGTAAATAGAAAAATATTTTATAACCACGAAAAAATATGATTAAATAATGAGATTTATTGATTTAAATTATGTTCATATACAAGGGATTCACCGAGCATGCTCCCCCATTTTTTCCTCCAATGATCAATTAATTAAAATTTTGAGTTTTAGAATTTTTAATTATACTTAAAGAGTGTCTTATGACAATAAAACTTCCGTTTTAAATAATAACCATTTTTTTTGTTGTAAATTATTTAGTGAAATATGATTTTAAAACTCCCAAATGACTGTGTTCAAAATATGTGTGGCTTACATTTAATGGAATTTAAGACGGGGTAAATTCACTGGCGTTATTTAATTTGTCACGGACAATGCCGTACAGGATCAACTATTAATATATAATATTATACATTAGGTATACAGTATGTTAATTAATTTGAAAGGCAGTAACCCTAGTTAAAGGCCTAGTGCAAATATTTTAGTGCAATTTTTTATCATGTTGATGTAAAATAAAAGTATAAGTTTTACAATATGTGTGTACCTAAACGCCATAACTGAAAACACTAAATGTCTTACGCAGGTATAGGAGTTAGGTAGTACATGATGCACATTTCCGTACTCTCTTATTTTTTTCCTGTTAATTAGACATGTGCATTACACAGTCGTATGGAATTAATGCATTAAAAAAAATTGTAAAGAAATATTCACACTCTACATCATGAAATTTGAGTCTCTGCATGATTTTTCCAATTAATAAACATTCTTTATAATATATATATATACCAACATATATAATATAGGTAATGAAATGATTGAAATGTATCACACGGCACGTACCCTGTGGATGCACTTTGACCCGTGAACGACGAAAGGGTCGTGTATGAGTATGGCGGTGGTCGGCCGCTGTTCGAAATCTTTGATCAGACATCTAGCAACGAAATGCGTCAATTTGGGAGCATCCGGTCGAGCCGACAACGGCAAGACAGGTGGCGGTTCCCGGGGTATTTGAAATAAAGCCCTCATCGGATGCAATCCACTGAGCGGAGGATCTCCAGTAGCTAATTCTATAGCCGTTATGCCCAACGACCACACATCACATCTACTGTCGTAGGAAGAATCCCGTTGTTGTTCGCAAGCGATCACCTGGAAAATAAATCAAGCGATTTATTATTATTATTATATCCACGCTTCGACATTATTATTATTGGTAAGTCAAAACAGATGATACAAGACCAACAGGACAGCTATATTCTGTTGAAAAAAATTGTTAGGAACATGACATTTCGGGAAATATTTTTTATTAATTGTATTTATCTATAGATCTGTACATATTGACATTTGACTTTTTTGGAACAGTATTTTTTCAGAAACGTATATTATCAGAAAAATATTTGTTTAGGCAGTAAGTATTTCGGAACCACATATCTATACCATAACCCAATAATATACTTTTTCCTTGAAATTAAATTTCTAAGTAAACACGCGATTCCGAAAAAATATTGTTAAATATATTACGATTCCAATCATATATATTTCTAGCAGAATATTTGATATTTTTGATGATATTTTGGAGAATGTTGAATAAAAAGGTTAAAAATCCATGGTGTTAATTATATGCAATATTAAAGTAATATAATATACACTATACTGCATGATCACATTTTATACATTATACAATATGCAGTTGTCTATACACCTAAACATCTAATTAATTCAAGATTATTGATTACAGCATTAATAATTAATAGTAAACATATTGTGTACACTGTTTAAGGGGAATGTGTACATAAAAGTGAAATTTGATTAAGAATTATTAGTTTGACACGACGCGCGACGATCTCTTCGAATTAAGTTTGTATTAAATATTATAATCTCCGAAGTTGAATTTTCTAATAGTTATACGACAGCGCGTAAAAAAACTGCTTATTTATTTGCTGATCATCATTTTACAAACTAAACATATATTCAAATTAAATTAAAGGAAGTATAGTGTTGCATGGCTGTACCGATAACGTCTTAATAAATATCGAAATAATCCATGCAAAAATATAATGCTTTCTATTATTTCTCTTTTCATTGTTAACTCACCGACTAATTTATAATTCACCAAATTTTTGTTTTTGGTTTAAAAACTTTAAGATAAATCAAGCCTACCCACAGAAGACGCATTGCATTTTAATAATTTATAAAAATACTGTAAACAATCTATACACACATTTAATAATAATTAAATGATTAAATTATGATTTTCGCGTTTATAGAAAGTTACATACTTACTTAATTAAACAATATGCATTATCTATACTACCTATACTATACTGTACACTAAAGATATTAAATAGTATAATATAATTAAGCTGAATAGTTTGTTTTTTTTTTTTAACACGCTGCTAATCTCTGAAACTACCAGTCAGGTTTAAAAAATATTTTTTGCATTTCATAGCCCAATGCTTGCTAAAGGTTATTTAACATCAAGCTACAACCGTTAAGAGACGAGAAAAAAGAAAAAAATGTCAAAAATAACACTAAACTAAAACGAACTAACAGTGCGGGTAGGTGATGCGACGCTGTGGGTCAGGAGCCCACAATGTCCACGATGATGTCAGTTAATGATGAAATTTTAAAAAGTTTATGAAGTTTTATTCGTCAGTCATAGATCGAAATGTTACGGCAGCTGAGCTAAGAATGTAGGAATTAAAAATAGGAAATGAAAATGTTCAAGTAAAAAGTATATTAGAAACATTAGACATGGGTAGTTGTGATAAATATATTAATCCAAATATTTATTTTGTCTTAAAAATTATTTTGCACATTGCCAGTGCAAGAGCAAAGATTTTCCAGCTTGAAGCGAGTAAAAACGTACTTGCGGCTTTTATATAATCTATGTATTTATCAAAATGAATGTATGTTTGTAGCTTATATAATATACTCAAAAACTAATCGACCTATTTTAACAATTTTAGAGATTGTTCTTAAAGATGTCAAAATAGTTTGGGGAGTAGTTTAAACAACGTTCAAAAACACCCTCAACCGATTACGACTTGACGACGGAATTACAATATTAAGAAGATTAACACATACATTTTTTGTCTTCGTCTTACACTCTTACAAGTGCATAATACATTAACAAAGTAAATTTAAGTTTAAAAGTTCACGTTTAGTTTCGTTATAGTTTTAATATTGCAGTGAATTATAATATTATATTATTATATTATCAAAGTGTCTACATTTACAAGATTGCCAATGATTTGTTGGTGTTCATTCATTTTAATTGTGAAGTGAGTTATAAATAATAAATATTACAATTTTTCTAGTATATAGATCTATGAATATATTTCATTTCAGTGGCCAATTGGAATCAATGTATGCCTGTAAGTATACAGTTTAATAACAATATAGAGGTTGTTCACCTACATTTAAGTCGCCGTTCTAATGATCAGCAACGTATGGTATTAATTAATTTTTAATTAATGAAAAAAATCTATCTTACACCTGTAACATATTTCAAAACCGGTCAGTGCACCATTTTACGCGGCGTTTATAAGTACACGTGAGTTTCTCTAAAATCTAAATCATAAGGTATCTCGAGCGCTAATGATGTATTGATGCCCACATTTGACGATAATGAGTTATTGACGAGAATACTAGAGTGTGTTGTAGTTAAGTAAATCATGACAAGATGAACCTTTTTCTAAATAGTCGATATTTAATTGGCGACAAAAAAAGGTATGTATCTTAACTTCGTTAAAAAACAAATGATATTTATCATATATGTATACCTATATAAGGATATACTATTAGATCTATACCGGTACTATATCTGTTACAGCTGGACTCCATTATCCTTGAGATCACCAATTTATACCAACTTTAACCAAATATCAGGTAATTTTATCATTGTTTATTTATATACGAGTAAGTAGATAGCAATAATTACGTGCATTGCAATTTAATAGATTGGTAAGCTATCATAAAGTTGGAGTATTGTGTTATATCTGTTTTATGGAAGTTAATTTCGACTGTTTATAGCAAAATGTTAATATTGTCGCAGTTCACCATGTTCCGAACTGGAGGGATACCAGACGATAAAAGTTGGTTATTTAGGACAAATGTCATATTGTCATAACTCATAGGTAAATTAAGATTTGAAGAATTTTTTGTTAGTAGCTGTGTATGGGTACGTAATAGTTTTAAAGATAATTATGTCATGGGCGTTTTAAAAGACGTTGGTGACTTTGCGGAATACTATTGGACGCAACTGTTGGTACTCGTATGACATTTTACCGAAAACATCATACCTACGACTCTTAGTCATTCAGAGAGTTTGGAAGACAAGAAAAAATCGCAAAGACTACGGGACGATAATTTAATAGATTAGGTATTGGGAGTAATAATCCAAATAATCTGCAACTGTATAAGGAAACAGAGATGTCCGAATATCTGGTACAAAAAAACAAGCAATATGTACATTATAAATGTTGAAAATTGTTATACCTATTTATGTACTTATTTTATTAATTTAATTGTTTTTCATAACATTTTACTATAAAATGTGTACGATTAGTTTAGGTTATTTTAGCATATTATTGCAGTGATTTTTTCTTATCAAAAATTAGTTTACATTAAGTAGGTATAGGTATACAGACATACAGTATTACCGTTATACACTTATACTTAGGTATACACGGAAGAATTCGACAACGAAGTA
Source organism: Myzus persicae (assembly GCF_001856785.1). Lineage (NCBI taxonomy): Eukaryota > Metazoa > Arthropoda > Insecta > Hemiptera > Aphididae > Myzus > Myzus persicae. Next base: position 280,713 of record NW_019101570.1, read on the forward strand.
ACACGCACAAGCAAATAATCGTAGTATTGCGTACATGACCTACCTATTTATAGGTACTTGCGGTAAACGCGCCACGAATCTTTTCATTCGATTTTCGAGGGAATCTTGTGTGCTGACAGTAGTAGTTATTCACGGTCGATTATATACGGAGGACGGCGATATATTGTTAATAATATTATTATATTTTATTGTGTATACTATGCTGCATATTATTATAATTTATAATATAGGTGTTCCTATGCTATATACACACTTGCATCAGCCGGTCCGCGAAAGCGATGAGCAATTTTCACTCAATTATCCTATCAGACAGGTTCGAGAGAACTGCACTGCAGTTGATATTCAAATAATTGGACGGCACGCACGCGATATGAATCATGGAAGATGTATGTTATTTTTACAGCGGTAAAGAACAAAATACACGTCTCTCGCTGCCGCTGCAATTTGCAGTTCGCCTACAAGTCATAATATGTGTCTGTATACATATAATATTATACCGTCGAGAAACATGTAAACGACCGTTGTCGAAAGTAGGAACTGAAACAGCAGAAACAATTTTGATTTTGAAAATTATGTACGTGAATACCAGACAGCCGCCGAGGCGTTGCGCGAGGCGGTACAGCGCTGCTTCCGCTGCACCGGTCCCGTCCCCTGTGGGTATTAATCGTCGGCAAAACTGGTCGTACCTATCATATTCTACGCTGCAAACGATGATAGCTAGGACGATATGAATATCAGAATATTATAATATTAAATGAATAGTATAATACATAATACGTTTTATGCGAAGCTATATAACATATAGGAGCTAAATTATAACTTGACATCTCTACTGCAGTCGGAACTCTCGACTATCGTGTTCATACCATAACGTCTACAGCGAATAAATATATGTATATAGTTTGGCCACGATTGACCCTCTCACTGACGGCCACGTCTTAATAATATATTAGCAGCGAAACCCGAAAAATATTAGGAAACCAATTATAGTATATTATACCTTCGTGTTTAGGACGGACCGGCAGATTTCTTTTTTTCCCTCTGCGACTGACGAGTTTTTTTTTATTTTGACTTATTCCTGTATTTTCTCTACTTTTAACTCTACAACGACTTACGCAACGACTAGAGAACAGCTACCACCGCAGCCCGCTGTGTTATATACGGCTGTGGGTCGGCAAATAATTCACCGGCGATAACTTAGGTATTTATATTGTACTATAATAGATGATAAGTATTGTATTGTGATTATTGTTATCCAAGGCAGGAGGGAGTTAGTGAAAATGAAGTTGACGACCCCAGCGAAACGCAACAGCCATGAGTACCAAATGGAATGGAAAACGAAACGACCGAGCGCATAATATAGTGAATAATTATAACGGTTTCTTCGGCACGCGGGCTTGATCGCAAGTCGACCATTCAAATACACGTAGGCACGGAGGAGTGTCGGTACATATTCAACCCCCCTCTGCATTATTGGTCATACAATTAAAACTTTATATTATGTTATGTAGCCATTTATTTTTCTTTGAAAACATTTAACTCTTGGTGCACCGTTTTCTGTTTTTGTTATCAACATTTTGAAAACAGATTAGTAAACATAAAAGGCATTTAAATATATAATATTGTTTTGTAAGTATTCACGAATTTAAATATTTATGAGTCAACATAAATATTGAAAATAACAGGCATAATGAAATCCAATTAAAAAATATGTATAGTGTAAAAAGCAAATTTTGCCATAAAAAAGTTACTCAGCTTTAGACTACTGTCTCTAAAACTACAAAAGATAAACCGAAATAGTAAACCTCCTATTATTTACGACCGATAGTAATGTTCAACACAACACATAGGGTTGTCTTCACAAAACCTTCAATTTTAAGAGAATTAAAAAATTGTTTCCATGATCTATGAAAGTAACAATGCAAATATAAAATTGTAGAGCCGTATAGGAACCAAAACCTAAAATAAATCTTTGGTATCAGTATACTTAACTTATGGGAGATCTTAGTTAAAACTCTGTGTAAACATATTATTAGACCATTATCATAACCCTAAGAAAAATCCTAGCTACGCTACTCCCGGGCGAAGAGAAGAGACATTTGGAAGAAAAAAAAAGAGATTAAAAAATGATGATCTAGAAAGGTTATATAAAAAGCCAAATATCAAATTGCTCCAAAATGCAAAATTAATGGAATGGGTACGCCATGTTTGGTGTGCTGGTAAAACTCTTAATCGAAATGCTCTGATCAGAACCCAACAAAAAATACCGATCAAGGGAATACATTGCCAGAGGTGGTCAGATTGGATGAAGAAGTAAATTCAGACACCGACGAGAGTCAAGGCGATTGGATGATGCAACAGACCGGAATGGATGAAGAAGTTTGGCGGAAGCAAGCAAAAGGCTTCAAAGTCTGTATAGCACTAAAAAAAATGAATAAACATCGTTTTATTTCATTTTTAATAAAGACAAAACGCAGAAAAACAAGTTTGTTTATATTCTAAAATGTACACAGTACAAGTTGGTAGGTATGCAATTAAATTATTTTTTCTAATATAAGTTCTGGTTTTTTTTTAGCATAAATCATAACTCATTTCAAACCAAAAGATAATAATGAATGTCATTATTATCAAGAAGATTTTTATTCACTTGGTTAATAGGTCATATGAATATATATGGTATGAAATACGTCTAAAGCTCGAGGAATGTACTAAGAAAGATGACAATATCGCAGTAAATTGTTTGAGCCCCAAATGGAAAATTAACAATTTCCGATTTTTTTTTTTTTGAAGGGTTATTCAACTTTCACTATTTAAGTAAATTCTAAGAAATCACCGTTTCCTTTTGTGAATTCAGTGATATTGTTGATTGCCATTTGACAATATTGAATAGTGAATACAACTTATAAGTGAGCAGAGTACGTATTAAAAAATTATCATTAATACACGTATATGAATAATTATTGTTACTTATTTATTATTCATTTTTTTTTTAAATAGAGAAATCATTAAAAAAAACCACCCTAACCAGTAACCAAAAATCAACAATTTAATCGTGTTGTACGGAAACATAAAAATACACAAGTCATTAACATAATAAATGTTGTGTTTCACAATTTACCAATATAAAGACGATCGTTAAAATAGTTTATTTCTGCTCTTTTAGCACCGCGATAGATACTATGATTATAATTCGACGATGAAATTCGATACACATCAAAATTGTTCATTGTTGTATTTAAAAAAATAATCTTGCTGACCAGAAAATTAGTTATTTTTGGGAAGGAATTGGCTGTTGTCAGTTTACAATATTATACATATATTTTTTTTTATTCGTGTACAATGTGAGATAATCATCATGATTATACATTCAATTTATATAAGGATTTGACTTGTTTTAGGAATCACGTAGTTTGCGAAGAGATGAAAAAATCGATAGTGAATATAGTAAATAATATTACACATTATTTCGTTATATAGCTTATACAATTAAGTACTAAATAACGATGGTTGATGAATTCATTATTTTTAAATGTTGTACCAATACTATGAGGATGTATACTTTCTTTATGATTAAATTATTAACACGATGCAATATGATAGTATTATATTATGATGTATAATATAGTTATTAATGATTTTTACAAATATAATTACTTCTAAAGAAAACTATTAAGTACTTACGTTTTTAGTAATATTATTTTTTAAATAGCTATGCTGCCTATAATAAGAAAAAGGAGAATGAGAAAATATTTTATAAATAAACATAATATTATAATTTGATTTTTCAAACTTTAATTAATTATAAATTATAATGTTTTTATTATGAATATTTTTTTAAAACAAAATAGTCCTAATAATGTACCGAAATAATTAATACTTATATTTTAAAATGTTATGATAGATTTATTTATTATACATTGCTAATCTCATACTTAGATAAATAACAATATTATAAGTAGTCAATAAAGATCCTTCAAAAATATTTTGTAATTCATGAACAGTTTAAATTGGATCAAGCAAACAAAATTATATGAGATATAATTATGACTTATAAACCACGAACTAATAAAAAAAAAAATAGAGCTGGTTCCGAGAAAGAAAATTACAAAGAACTTAGTATACTTGCTATCTTTAAGTATTTTGTGTACAACATTTTTAACTTCGTATATTCTAAAAAGTTTCCTTGCAGAGAATTTATTTAAAAAGTGTAATAAAACATGCTATATGATTTAAAAATAAGGGCCAAAAATGTATTGATTTTAAAGGAGCTAAATCGTTTAATTCTCTAAATATTAACGTAGACGATTATTTATGTCAATAAATATAATATATCATTATATTTCATGTGAACTATTATCTATATTTTTAAATATTTTATGTAAACTAGTTTTATCATAGGTATTTATTTATTAATTGTAATTAGGCATAGAGGAATTATATTAATTATACAATATAATGTTACCTTTAACTAAAGCTTTGTTTGGCCTTAATATATTATACCTGGTGTAATTATTTGTATAAATATTAATAAATGATTTTATTAAATAAAAAAAAACTAACCTTTTAATACAAATACGATCAGAAAAATAAATAAATCTGGTTTTCAATCAACCTTTAAGTCTTGATGTAATATTATAATAACTAGTTGGTAAGACACGTTTCACGAACAATTAGTTACTTTATGAAATAATTTTTCAAAACTATAGTTCATAGATAATTAATTAGTAACATAAAATGTTTTATATCACCATATCAGTCTTATTAATTTTATTTTTATATTTTGACATATAAGTTAGAACGTCTGGAAATGAGTAAATCATATTTTATATTTAATAATAATAGTGATAATTTATAAACAGGCCGACTACAATAATTACAAATGTATTATAATGTTTATGTTGATAAATACATTTGTATATTATTAACTTAGTTCTGGATTTAAACACAGTAACCAGAGAAAGTTTTAATGCTTAGTTTTTATTTTCCGGTGTATTTTTAGCATACTTTGAAATTAAATGGTCCGTCACCGCACGGACATAATTTTATTATTCTAGTAACCTAAATAATGTTTTAAAAATGTATTTACCTACAAAACAAAAACAAAAGATATTATTTAACTATAGTCAAAAAAGTTTAGTCAAGAATTATTATATAAATATAATATTAATATACTATGATAAAGTTACAGTATTTATTGTGTTATAGACTACGACGTGGTTTATAACGATAAACACATAAATATATAATATACAATTCGATAAAGTACGCTTTCCAATTAAAATTAAAGAAATGTTTTGAAATGTTGATTGGCTTATAGAGGACGTAAAAATGAAATGAGAATTACATTTAATAGGAAGGTTTTTAAAAAGAAAATGTATTTGTACAATGATATCTACATAATAAAGTTGTAATTTTAAATACAAAATTAAATACACAGAACATATTAATATATTTTTTTTTAATTTGAAAAATAAAATAGTAGACAGAAAGTTATATGAATTAGACATTAAAAAAAAAATACTACCTATAATAGAAAATAGTTGGTGAGAATTTGTTCGTTTAAAGACTGATTGATATAACATTAACGTTTAATTTAGTAAAATTATTAACTATGTAAATAAGTAAACATTATTAAAACAAATTAATAGCATAGTATTTTTATAATTTTATAAATATGAATTATTAATAATTATTTATATTTTATAAGATAGTCTGATAGTATCCAATTTAATAAATAAGTAGTGTTTTATGTTTAATTTTTACGGAAGAGTATTGTTTTTGTATTAACTTTCTTCAGTCCAAAGTTTGCATGAATTATAAGAGAGTACAATTTTTGGGTTAAGCCGGTCAAATATATACAATTACGCAAAAATTATCAAACCATAAAGCGTAAAAACTGTCTGTATATTATCCAAAAATTAATCTTATCTGATGAATTATTAAAATAACCGGTGGACCTTATCTTAATTACCTAGCCTTAAGGCTAAAATAAGGCTACTTTAGTAGGTTTAGTATCTAGACCAGCTATTTTACAACCATCATGTTATAAATATTCAAAAAAAAAATAACGGTGAGTATCAGTGTTAAACAAAAATTATATTCAATATGAATTTCTAGGTTAGGCTAAAATTCGAATTAATAATACATTATACATATTGTACTTATCCGTACCTATGTATAATATTTTCCATACAATAACAATGTCAAAATAATTCAAATTTTTACGAAAATATGTTTGACAATTATAATTTTAAATTTTAAATTTAATTTTTTTACTTAATCATTATTTATCTATAAAAAACTGGTTATCATAGGCATTAGTCGAGGTAACGGAAAAGTACCTACCAAATATATTAACACAGATAGTTAATAGGTATCAAAAAGTGTTATTGTATATATTACAAATAGTGGCGCTGAGAACTTATATTTGGGAGAAGTCTAGAGAAGTCTCTTAGATTTTAAGAAGCAGCCGGGCGGGTTTGAATCATTTATTCAGGGTTCTGATACTGGATCTAATCATTAGTCCACCGTTAAGACACAAGAATAAATATTTTAAGTTAACTTTAGGGTGCTCATTATAGTTATTATTCTGGTTAATACGGTTAATTCAGATGTTCTGGAAAAAAAATGCCGGTTATATTGGTATCGGGTGTTGTTAATTTTGAATGTATTTTCAGGGTGTTACAGGGTCACATTAATTCAGGTAGAGAGGTAGGTACGCATTTTCACAAAAATAATTTCTATATTACACAAATCTATAATACAGCAATTACATTAAATTAATGTTTATCAGAAAAAATGTAAGTATACTAAATTGTACGAAAATGATTTTTATACAATTATAATTCAAGAATAATTAAGCGATAATAATAACTCCATACTCGTATACCAAAGTCGTGAATTGGTTAGTTTTAGTTTTTTTATTATAACATTACATAATAATGCAACGTCAAATATACTTAATAAACCACAAAATACCATTGATTATGTAATAAAATAATAATATGTGTATGTGATGTATATTATATACCTGTTTATAAATATATTGATGAGTATACGTATCGGGTAAATTCATAAGTTTGGGACCACAACAAAGTTATATTATTATAGCTATAAAAATGATTTGTTAAAATGTAAAATATACTGCTTTTCAGTTTTTATAGTATATTAAATAAAAATACTACAGCCGTAGGTATTGCAACTTTTAATAGTTTAGAAATTGTTTTTGTGGAAACGGGTGTTGGTGGGTAAAAAGGGTACATATACCTTACGAGTGAATTTTTGGTGGAAACGTGTCACGATCCTGAGATAAGTATAATTGGTATAAAACGGTACTAAACTGGTATGCAAAGGTGTTTAAGGGATACAATCAGGGGCTGATGACTTTTCAATGGATGATATTGATTAGTTATAACTGATAAGGAGCTGACTTAGGTGTTTGATAACAATTTTAATGGTTACCCTTCTAACCACTCCAGTTACTTAAGTTCACTACGTAACTGTACACAATACACAATACGCGATATATAATACACGCACACAATTACTAATGTATACTATATTATTATGTACTATAGGTACACTATATTGTGTATACTGCAGTACGGTGTATATGGTTACAAGGGAAACGGGTCAAATACATAATTTTCATTGAGTTGAACTATATGTGGGAAGGGTGACAACTTTACAGACCTATGCCAGTTAAGGTAAAAGGTCTGTTAAAATCATAAGTTTAATATTAGAAGATGAAAAAAGTAAAAAATCCTTTTAATGTAAATGGAACATAAATTATGGTAATTCATCCTTAATATATCAATCATAACATGTTATTCAGATATCAAAAAAATTAATGCAGGTGAACCACAAGGATCAAAACTATCCCCAATATTTTTCAACTTATAAATATCCGATTTCCCCATAACATTTAACACGGAAATAGCACTGTACACGGACGATAGCTTCATATATTCTAGTTCTGATAAAATAGAAAAGGTAACAGAAAATATCCAAACTCATCTCGATGAGATTCAAAAATGGGCACAAACTTGGAAAATTATTCTCAATCCATCGAAAAGCTCGGCAGTTCTATTCACGCTGCGTAGACCCGTTATAACTATGACACTCTAAAGTTCAACAGTCAAAATATATCTTGGTATCATAATATCAAATATCTTGGAGTAATATTAGATAGAAAACTTACATGGAACCCTCACATATCTTCCAAACTACAGCAAGGTTAGCAACGTTTAAAAATGCTTTATTCACTAATTAACCGTCAAACTTGATTGAGCTGTATGTGCTCATTACTGTTGTCTATTATATAAACAAATCATTCGTCCCCCAATCTTATATGCCACTGCAGCGGTTTGGGGTCAATGCGCTACAATTCATATAAACAAAATCCAAGTCCTACAATCGAAAGTCCAATGTGTAATATCAAATGCTCCATGGTTTGTGCGAAACGAGGCACTGCACCAAGATTTTAAGTTACCAACGATAAAAAAATACATCGAGAAACTTTCTGTTGGATTCTTCAGCCAACTAAAAAAAGCAAGTGGTCCCACTTCATTACGGGCTGAATACCCACCCAAACAACCGTAGACTCCAACGCGGTCGTCCCCAAGACGTCATAATTCAGAAATAGCTACTTTTATTGTAATTATTGTATATACTTATTTACACATGTTTTTTTTTCTTTGTAATTGTTCGTATTGCTAAAATTTTTACACTTTAATCCTTAGTTCCAATTATTTATACCACATATTGCGATCCAATTTTCAAATGTTAGAAAATATTTAATTTTATATACATAAGTTTAGATGATGATTGCCAAGAAAACTTTAAAGTTAAAAAAAAATTAAAAAAAAAAAACATGTTATGTTCATATTATATAATGCTAATGTTCAGTTTCCATGAAATTATTGTTCACTATACATACAATTTAAATTGCTGATTAAATTTTATTAACAATACTGCTATTACGATGTCGAAATGTCGTATATAAGTATATAGCAATATTAAATAAACATACAAATATTTTCTTATTTAGGCACATTTAAGCACAATATGGTAAAATTCTCAAAACGTGCATAATTTGATATGTATATAATTACAATACAACAATACATTTCATAGGACGTGACTAATTAGTAATATATTATGTTTATTATTAGAAATAATTTATAAGGGTTGTTTAAAATCATCATAGTATTTACAAATTAATATAGGTAATATATTATCTTTAAAAAAATGCTTTTTCCTTTGTTATTAAAAAAAAAAATAATTACGATGATAAAAACAAACAAAAAAAACAATAATATTATATATTTTACGGTTATGACTTATGATATATGCTTTTTAGTTTTTACCCCTTGGAACCTTGAAGATCTTACGAGACAGACGGAAGACGATAATATTGATGATGTAATCCACAGAGATACACAGCACGGGACAAATCACATTCACACAAACACAACCATGAGATTTTAACACGACGAATAAAATATTAAGAACAACAATGATATTCTATGTAGAAAAATATAATAACTAATAAGCAACAAAGATATTTTATACGAATATATTGTTTATTGAAACTTGGCGACAGACTTCAGTCGCAACGACCAGTGTACGCGGTGGACGACTGTGCGATAATAATATCATTATTCTCATCGACTGCGGTCGGCATCGAAGAAAAAGAAACGCATGTTGGTAGCGAAAACCAGTCGTCCGGAGGCGATGATGTTCTATACCGATTTCTCAGCAAAACGGAATAACGCACGCACGCGGATATAATTTTATTTACTCTTATAATTTTCCGCCATCGAAACAGACGGGAGGAGACACGATGACCAGTTTCGATCGTGAAACACAGCCGCGGCATTTCCGTTCACCACCACCAAGCGAACTTTTCGTAATTGGTAACTGGTTGGTAGTCAGCATTACCTACTGCTGTACCCTCCCTTTAATTTAACAGTCTTCGTCGTCATTATATTTATTTACTATTGTATATCTATACATATAATATATATATATTATATTAATTCATTTATGCCCTCTATAGACTCAAAAACTGCTGGACCATATTTTTCAATAAAAGAAAGCTTGTTTTTTTTTCAATCCCTGATATAGGGTGGTTCACACAAGATTTGGGTTTTGGCTAATGAAAACCAAATATTTTTTTACTTAAATAAACGGTTGCCATTGGTTACAGATATTACTATAATAATTAGTAGAAATAAGGTATACTTATACATGATTTTAAAAATATATATTATATGTAAAAACAAAATTAAAATCAAATAATTAAATGAACACAATTACGATGATGACTATGATTTTCAACCATGATTTACTTTGTCAATTCTGTACATATTTTTTTAAGTAAACACATAAAAGATAAATAACAATCTTAACTATATTGGATTTACGTTAGCCTTTAAGCATTCGTTGAATCTGTCTCCATTTTTTTTTTTGTTTACATCAAACTTCAGTCCGGAGTTAAAAAGTGGAAAATCATAAAATTAATCACAGTAATTGAGTTTATATTATACATTCAACTGAAGTAAAATGATAGAAAGATAGATTCATTTTAACCACGGAGAAGTAGGCTAATACAGCTAGTATTATAAATAAATATTATAGTATTTATATAACCATTCATCAATGATATTACTTATTAGTTATTACCAGCTATTATATATAATATAAAAATGTCACGTATGTGTGTATTGTTATTACTTAGTAGAGCGAAAACTAGAGCAACTGTAATTTATGGATACGGCCAAAAGTGTATCTGTGTGTGATTAGTATTTTAAATCATTATCGACTAGACGTATGATAAAAATAATTAATTATAATTTAGTGCCATATGCACGGAGACTTTCTTGACAGAAATCAATAAAAAATAAGCTTTTTGTTCAATTTCACTCGTGTTATTCTATTAAGTGTACATACTATACATACAGTAAGAACAATCTCGACAATGCCAACAACAGGAGTGAAATTTAACAGATGTATAGTATATCATAAGTTATAAATAATGGAGTGGAGGGAGGGCTATGGAAGCGTACATTACTTAGGTAGCCTTTTTTTAAAAACCTTGAATACCTATTAGAGAAATTTAGTTATTGTAGAAATGTCCACCAAGCCGCATAACTTAAACAGGATTTTTAAAAACAGCAACAGTTGTCAACACATCTGATGAAATACGTAATGAAATTTTTTTTTAGCTTTACCCTCACTTTTTAACTTTACCCTTACTTTTGAATTACCATCTTAACTTTTATTTTTGGTACGGTATATCGTGTACAGGAAATAGTAAATGATATTGTGTGCAATATTAAAGTAGATATACAACAATAACTGTTATAGGTACAACTTGAAAATACTGAACAATTATTTGTAGATATATACAATCAAAGCACATCTTAATAAGTATAAGAATAATTTATTTGGCGTTATGCAAAGTATAGTACATGTACAGCTATTTTAATTAAGAAAAGTAAATCATGAATGGAAATTTGATATGCTTAAGTCAGTTCCGGGCTTCCGGCTTATAACAAAACCACGTACTTAGTAAAATCTAAACGTAGGTCATTAATATTTGTCATTTCCGATTAATCAATATGAGAAATGTGGAAATTGAGATATTTGGAACATTATACTTTTGAGAGACGAAATAAATAACACGATTTTTGTTGGTGGCAACTGGCAAATTAATTAAGCTTTAACATTTTAATAAAATAGTGACCTATTAATTATATAAAAATAATAAAACAATACGAATTTACAGTTAGGTAGGTAATTCATAAAGAACATACCTGCAGAACACTTCCGTTTAAAGTAATTTTACAATAACTTAGCGTATGCGTACTAAAATATAAATACAGGTCAGCAGTTAATTAATAAAAATAAAAAATAAAATATATATTTATTAGACATATAACCATTAACTAATCATTTAGACAGTATAAAATAAATATGCGTAAATTTAAAACCAATCAATTATATTTTATTCACACGTCAGTTATTAAGATCACTGTATTTAATTCGTAACGTAATTGGTCAAGTACTCGACTTAAGAAAAATTTTCGACATGACTAAAATCTTTTTTGTACTTGTAAATACGAATACTCAGCTGAGATCAATCATACGTTTCACTATTATAAAAATTAAAAATTAAAATTAGTACATGAATAGTGTTATATTGAAATTCTACTACTTTTTTTGAGTACTCAAATCTTGAATTCGACTCGAAATAATTGATACTCAATTCGAAATTAAAAACACTAGATAAGTGTTATCACTTATCAATGTATTTTTGTACCATATTAAATTTGAAAGCAAACGTCAGATTTTAAAATCGGTTAGAAATAGAAAACAAAAAGATAATGAAATAGTTGTTCCAGTTCCAGTTTTTGATTTTTTTTATAACTTTGTGGTGCATTGTGTAATTTAAACATGCCCCATATCCAACATTAAATTGATGATTAAATGGAACTTTTAGAGTACCTTAGAGTACCATTAAAGTATACATAGGTATGTTATTAATACTGATAATCGGATTTTGATGAAAACAAAAAAATCCAAACTCAATAGCTATTTTGTTTTTACAATGAATCTAAATCTTAGACTAAAATAATATAGGGTAATCGGAATAATTGTAAGCTTTTTGATTCCCAGAAGTTTAATTATTTAGACCATTTTAACACAGATTATGAACAGAATTTATGGTACATGGCATCAAGAACAGCGCTAGTCGCTAAGGATAGACCAGCAAGAGCGTTAGCACACCCTGAAAATGGACCAGCCCATAAGCGAAACTTAAGGGGCTGAGACTCCCTAAAACTTGTAATAGCCCCCCCCCCAAAAAAAATATTATCAATTATTCAATTATTTTATAAAATATAATAAACCTTTTACAGTCCAACTGCAATTCTTATTTTTATTATTTAATTTTAATTTTAATTTTAATTGTATAATTATTTTATATAGCCTATTATAAATATGGTAAATATCATAAGTTGTATGCCTATATTTGTTTTCAAGGAAACTATTTATGTCTATGCATCGGGACGATTATTACACATAATTTTACAGTAATATACACTGAACTATGGTATATTATTAAATATTATTGTGAAAAATGAAACTCGAGTATATAAGTATTTGTTTTTTTTTTGTAAATTTTTATATTTTTAAGTGAATATATATGGGGGGGGGGAGATTATTATTCACGTATAATCAGGTTGGGACTACAGCCCCAGCCCCTAATATTTTAGCCCTAGTTGAGTCACTGGTCAAGCCCTCTCATTATTCTCCCACTGAAAAATGAAACAAATTACAGAACGTTGTACCTATGTTATTTTAATAAGAGCTAAGTTATAAATTGTATCAATTTTTTTACCATGATAAAATATTGAGATGATGATACACTATACAGTGTAACAATGCACCAACATTAAATTTATTTTTTTTAAATAGCCAATAGGTAATATTATTATACTAGGTTATTAGTTTATTACATTTAGATACCTCATGAAATAAAACATTGTTAGTACCTATATTATTATTTATCAATGTGTTTTATAATTAAAGCATTTAAGATACTTTAATACAAAAAGTTGTTAATTACTCAAAAGTTCATACATGTCATATTATCTATTTAGAACTTAGATCCCTGTAAAAAACTACTGAGAGTATTTTGAAAGTTTAAATGTGTGCTACAACAATGTTATGTTAAATTTAATTAAATTATTTATCTGAGTAATTAGGAATCACAAAAGTTTTAGAAAAACAATAGCCCATGTACAAAACATATTATCTATTACAGTTAGTACCCCGAGGAACAAAATGTTAGTGCCTTGCCTGCCTGGCATTAAAGTTTTTGAAATTTTATATTTTATCTTGAATACAATTATATTAGTGATAATAGTCATAATAATACTGAGAGTAAACCAACATCATTTTCAGAAAACAAAATAGTAACCTTTCATCTTAAGTCAATTCATTTACAAATGTATTAAAACTGCTTTATAGTGTTCATTTTTTATTTATCTTTGATTATTCATATGGGCATTAAACAATAGTCCAATTTATACCTAAAATACATATAAGTTAACAGAACAGTTTAACTGAATAAACTAGACATCAAAATAATTCAATAATTATATAAAATCAACGAATGAAGGTATTGAATGTCAAATACAATTCTTAATAATTACTAACTGAATAATTTAGGAAACTCATTTTCCAAACACGTCATATGATCAATTTGATTATTCTTACAACAGTAAATAATAATTAGTATTATGAAAAGAAACGACAAGGGGAAATCCATAATTAAGAGGAACGAGCAGACTTTAAAATAAATTCAAGAAAAGAGAGGAGTATCCCATGTCCATCTGTCAACTTTTGCAAGAATACCAAATTGGTTAGTTACAGAAAGGTTAGCATGCTGAGAATATTTCATATTTAAAATATCTTTAAGTTGCAGATGATAGAAAACCCTTCTGTACCAACTTGGAGTAAGTAGCTGTAAAAGAACTACAATGAACTGACGTGTATGCCAAACTCCAATAAAAGCCAAACTACAAATCGCACATAATATTGAGTGAGGTAGACAGCTTTAATATTTTCGAATTAAAAAATCTAGTATCAAACACTCTATATCAGTGGTTTCCAACCTTTTGTGAAGACAGGGCCACGTCATATAGGTAGAATTTGTTGTGGGTCATAACTAGATCAAGGTGCTTGTCTGATATAGTGGTACGATTCTTACTTTTAGTTTTTCATTCTTGAAAACAATTGTTTGAAAATGTAGGAACTGCCGAAAAGCGAGGACAGGAATAAGGCATGGCCATGGAGAACTGGATACATTTTTTTGAGTAGTTATAATTTATAAAAATCTAATAAAGATGACTGATTAAATTTTTGATTGCAATGTAATGCATTCCATTTGACATTTAGTTTTCACAGCAGTAATAACAAAAAATGGTGGTGCAAAAATAGCAAAGAGTTGACTATTCTTACCAAAATCTTGAAAAAGTAAAATCAAAGAAGCATATTTTTTGCTATTCTTGGGATTGTATTTGGCCAACACAAGGAAATACATTACATTATTCCCCTTAACTTGACTTTGCCACAATTAAAGTTTCAGTCCAAAGACAGTTATTATTTAAAACATATTACTAATGATCATCAACATAATTGTATGTCTGTACTAGATTACATGTGCTTAGCAATAATTTTATACAGGCATTTTATTTTTATTTGTATATTATTTGATGTTTAATGTTTTGTAGTTTTATATTCTTACATTCTTACAATACATTTTTTCTTTTAATATTAATATATTATACACAATAATACAAAAAAATGGTTTTTAATGGTTTTTAAATTGAAGTGAGTCTACAACGGCTGCATGTGGCCTATGGGTCGCAGGTTTGACACCCCAACTCTATAGTATAATTCTGAGATTGGAAGTTAAGATCCGGACACAAATTAAAACCCGGGTTTTTCTTAGTAGTGACTTAATCAATACATCAAATGAATACATGTATAGTTAATAAGGGAACAGCACCTATAGCAAAATACATGGGCTTATATTTATCAATAATAAACTATAAATGAAAGAATTAAGCAAAAAAAAATAAAAGTATCCATCTTTTTTTGGACTTTGGAGTTACAGTCAGCACCTACGGTATCAATATAACGATAAAGTTTTAAATTATCCACAACATAAGCAATATACTGTCAGGGATATCAGACTTTAAATTATCGACAAACTAAGTAGATAATAAAGGTGATAACTGATAAGTGCCTTTGAAAAAATAGTTGAAAGAACAATTTCTGAGTACAATCTCTCAAGTATTTTTAAAAATCACTATTGTTGAGTCCTCATAATATAAATTTCAAGTTAACAAATTTCAAATAGACAAGATATTCATGAAGTGATGCGATATTTTAAATTACTTAGGTATTTGATTAAAAGATATATGTATAAATATATACATACACAGTTCTTTTAAATTTGTATAACATAATATCCTATTTTACCCTGTTATTTATGCTCTATTCAAAATAAAAATGGTAGTCGGCGGCAACTAATTTTTGTCCTCGACGGTCAGATGAGTTGTCAGACGCTTCCCCCGCTGATACTCGAGGACAGTGGTTTAGAACGAAGCCACTCTGCAGTGCAAATGTTGGCCGCTGACTACCTTTCTTATTTTGATTAGAGTATAGTAACATTCATAGTATGCCATGACGTTCAAGTACCTTACTGTTAAACAAAATCAAATTAAATAGCTGAAATATATGAAACTACAATCTTTAGATATCAATAATAACTAATAGGTAAGTATAAAGAGGACACAATACAGACACTTGTTGTTTGTTCGAAACATAGCAAATTTTACACTCAACAGATCATTTATAGCTCTATAAGTTTAAAAAGGAGTAAAGGTCTCCACACACTGCAGCGGTAGCGGTGGTGGCAGAGTTGAAATGAGTCCGGACACCATTTACTGCCACCACCACCAAGACAAAAGAATTTTATTACCACCGCTGCAGTGCATGTAAACATTGAGTATTTTAAAATAGTAAATTGTTGGTACACCTTAAAATACTCATACTCGCTTTAAATTAAAATATAATAAAAAGCCCACTAGATGCCCTAAATAATAATCTTAGAAGTATTTTATTTTATTTTACCTAAGTTTTTTTATTAACCCTGTTCATAAGGTTAATGTGTTCAAACGTTTTGTCATAATAATTTATTGTAATACAATTAAAAAATTTAACAGAAATTAATAATTAAATATACAATATACATGTGTATACAACACATTTATATTAACACAATATTACACTTTTAATATTGTGAACAAAAAATAACAATGATACTAATAATATAATATATTTAAAAATGTAATGAAAAAATTAACATTGAATATTTTTCAATGATTATATTTAAAGCCATTGTTGGTATGTAAGAATTTGTTCAATGTAATTATAGCTAAAGAAATTGATCAATTAAGTTAGTTTTTGGTAGAACTTATAATATACAGCTGCAATGTAGTGCAAACATTTAGAATTTTAAGATACAATTGACAATTGTTAATAAGATACTACTAACCTCTGGTGCCATCCAATAAGGTGTTCCCACTGATGTGTCACGCCGTCCCATGGTAGCTCCTAAATGTGAAGACACTCCGAAGTCAACTAATTTCACTTGTCCATCTTCAGTCAAAAGAATATTATGTCCTTTCACATCACGATGCATACAGTGATTACGATGTAAGAATGCTAGAGCCTAATGAGACAAAATAAATGTAATTAATAACTTTATTATACATTATAAAAATTAGGTAATATTACCTATGAAAATTATTTTGAATCAAACAAATTTACCTGTAATGTTTCATGTAAAATATATGCAATTTGATCTTCGGTTAATTGTTTTCCTTGGGCTTTCAGTCCATGTACCAAATCGGTCACTGATCCTCCTTGACACAGCTAAGACCAAAATTTAAAAATAATGTAATTGCTTTTGGAAAATTAGTTAAATGTATTAACATTAAATTAAAGTACATACTACCACATTTTTGCATCAAAATGTTCTAGTATAATATCATGATTAATAACTATTTTATTATAAATAAAATATAATATTATTATGATAAATGACAATTATAAAACATCTATAATTTATAGATTTAACCTTAGATTAAATTTACCAACATTATATGTTGAAATAGATACATCTAAATATCCTATGTTTTGTTTTAATCATAATAAATTAACCAGTTACAACCTTTGGATCATTACATATAACATAACTATAGTAAATTGTCAATTTACTTATTACCCACTAAACTGAAATAAGAGAATGCTATTGCTAATGTACATCAAGTTTATTTTGCTACCTCAGTATAAAGTAAAAAAGGAATACATTTATTTTAAATATTTAATTGTAAAACTATAGTAGGTACTTACTACAATATTACTAAATATAACGACAACATAATAGATAATATTCTTATATTTTAATTTGGTGAAATTTCAATTAGTTTTACTATTAACTAAAATATTTTAAAACATTAAAATTTTTTATTGATTATTATTTAGAGAGTATCATATAATATTTATTGGTATTCAAGGACTAAGTCAAACTATATGCAATCAAGGATTAAACAAATTATGATTTAAGTAGAATTATAAATAATAAGTTAGAATTATAAATTCAATAAAACTTAATAAAAGTAATAGTTTATTCATTACATTTTTAAAATGATATTGATCATAGGCATATACGTGCCAAAATATATAGGTAAGGCACTATGTTAGCAACTTTGTGATACAGATCTGGATGATCTAATCATGGCATACCCTATCTATTATAGTTTTGTGGTTACATAAAATCAAAATGACGATCAATGATATATGGAGAATTACGAGTACATAGATAGTATCAATAGTAGAGCGGATTTGCTAATTGAACAAAAACTAAAATTACTCTAACATACCTATCTATTTTTTTATGGACATAATATTGTAGAAGGTTATTTGATATTTCAAATTAAGCTCCTTATTATTTCACATAAGTATTAACACATTATTTTATTTATCAGTCAAATTGCCAAATGTAATATAATTGTTATACTGAATATAGAATTGTATTTTGGTTTCCAAGAACTATATTTGATAAAGTTAGGTACCTAGGTATTAGGTAATGTGTAAAAAATTAAAAATCTACACCAATTGTTTACCTCATAATGAAGTTGGTATTTTTCTAATTTTATATTTACCTTTAGATCATAATAAATTAATATAGGTACATAGTAAGTAAAAGCCAATTTAACACTTATTTATACTAAAGTATCTTATAGGTAATTATTATGATATAGGTACATAGCTAAAAACAAGTGTATACTCAAAATAAGATTTACCTCCATAACAAACCATAATTGGTCATTAAGTTGTTTAGAACCTTTAACAAAATAGATTCCATGAAATGAAGGAATATTTGGATGCAGACTGAGGTCCCTCAAAGCCAAGTATTCATCTTCAATTTCTTCTTCGTTGCCTGTAATATCTTCTAATATTTTAATGGCAACAAACTCTCCTATAATAAAAAAAAATTAATTAATTAAATTCCATTATTATATCTATTGTTATTAAATAGGATGCAATTTTTTTTACCTAGTATCAAATCCAGATATTATATTAATGAGACTTAGGTACAATACATAACATATAATTATGTGTATATAATCTATCGTACATAAAAGGGGAAATACCATGACCAAAAACTGTTTGAAATCATTTATTCTATTAACAAACCAATAACTTTAAATTTTGAATTACATACCTAATTAACCCATTTAACTATACCTGATAAAAATAATAAAAGGTGTCTGCCTTTATACTTTTTTATATCATGTTATTGTTATTATTAGGGACAGAGCCAGACTTAAAGTGGAGTGGAATGAGGCCGGGGAAAATTATTTATAGGCGAGGAATCTGAACATTTTTTTGTATAAAAAGAGGCCAAAATGTCATACAAATGTGTGAAGTCTGAGGCATGGGCAAAGCTGGTCCCTACCTAAGACTATCTCTAATTAGGTATAGGTATATTAACATAATACATTGTAAAAATATAAATTTAACACCATAGGCATCACCTGAAATTAGGGTTAGCGCATTCCTGTGACTGACTACCTATATTCCATCATTATTTATTGATTTAGATAACCCATTACCGGTGGTTGTGTCTTTGGCTCGGAACACTTCGCCGTAGGTGCCCTCGCCAATAAGCTCATCAATAGTGAACCGGCCGTCTGGACTGGGCACCGAGCTCAAGCCAAACCGCTGACACATCCTGTAATAGTCCATCTCGGTATCCGCTGCAACGGACGACAATCATTTAGTAAGACGGAGCAGTGTATGCTACGAGGCCGGAGGAATACAAAGACGACTACAAATGGCGATTTAAACGACGATGACCATTGTCAGTAAAAACATTAATGATACATTAAAATATTGCAGCAAGTACTCAAGTACTGGTAATATTTATAATTAACAGCCGGAGGCCGAAGAGGCGCAGACGTTCACTTATCACGAGAGTCACAAATAACTAAGACACTTTCGGCACTAGAATTTACAACAAATTATAGAAGGAATATACCTAAGTATATTATTTTAATTTATAATATTATCAGACGAACACGGATTATAGTGATTACCCACGATATTATTATTATTATTATTATTATTACTATTAATGTAACTGTTTGTGCGTATGTGTGTGTGACGGTCCCGCGTGCTTAATATTATTGTATCAACAGGAGGTTTTGAGGGGATATTGTAAACAAAAATCACCTGGCCACAGCGGCTGGTCTGACTGTGTGCGTGCGCGCCGTGTGCCCGTGTGCGTATGCCGTATACAACGTCGGCGCGAGTGTTGTGCGACCTCGCTCGCGATGCACATCACAGAAATCGTTGGCGCGGAACGCATTACAGTGATGCCATTGCGCCGCGAGCGCCGGAAGTGCATTGTACGCACGTTTTGATTTTGTTTTGTTTTTTTTCACAGCGAATCGCAAATACAGATACCTACACGGCTACAGAGCCGTATTATTTTTATTATTCATTACATTTACAATATCCCAGCAGGCTGTACCTATATGCGTATTTACTATACTACACGAAAGTACAGTGTGATTTTTTTTCAACAGGAACCGGCCAATATCACATTATTATCGTCTCTGTAGTCCGTAAACATAATATGTTGTAGTTTTTTTTTTAATTTTCAAACGTTTTTCACTAGATATCAGATATGGTCTAAAATATTCTACATTTCTCATCCCACATTGTCCCCGATAACATACGCAGTGTCGACTTCCGATTTTCAGACGACTTCACTTTAAGTTGACGATAATAACATTTTATGAAAAATGTCGATCGGTGTGTAGAATAATATAATATAAGTACCTAATACAAAATAATATCGAACTAAAACGTCTAAATCCCATATTTAACCTTAACTCAACCACAGTCTACAATCTACATACTTAAATATTTAAACAAGAAGCCAGGACGTAGAAAAGTGCAATTTAAGTAGGTATAGACCATGTACGATGTGGGTAGTTACTACTACTATACTTCATATAAGTTTCAAACCTTAACATTTAAAACGCCGTGAATAATTAATATCAATGTTCTAATGTCCTATAATAATATAGGTAGTTCAGTAGATATAGATGATTAACTTAAGTAGGTTTACCTACTTTGTACTTTGAAATTGTCAGCAAAATATTTTATTTCTGGATTTAAAAATTAAAACTAAGACTTAGCTATTTATGTTTTAAACGTACAAGAAAAATGAAAGTTCGTATACTGTTTGTATAAAAATATAAAGGGTTCTGGAAGTGGGAACGTTATAGTTATGAATAAAATATAAGTGAATATAGGTACTCAATACAACAGAATATTACGTAATATTATACCTAAGTATTTAAAACTTATCAACAAAATATAAAAATTTATCTCCAGGAAGTGTAGTTCCAGGAATATTTTTCCGTTTAAAATTCAAATTAACTACATAACAATAATATTCATAAAAATATTTAATTATAATAGTGGATGTAAGTTATTATCATTACCTATTCATCTTACGACACCTGTGCAGCGTTGTTTTAAAAACGCTAACTACCAAAATTCTCATGGCATGGTTTCGTTTTGACGAACTTGAGTTACCTAATGATTAGGCAGCTGTGATTTGTTTCGTGTTCTAAATTTTAATTCTGAACAAACCGATTTTTTTCTCACATTAGATACTTATAGACACATACAAAATACTACAGATTACGTTCATACGTTGCCAAACGAGGGTAACTAATATAGTAATATAATAGTAGTGAGATATTCATATATTTTCAACGGTGAGAGGCTCATTCAAATTATATAGGTATATACGAATAATAAAAATAAATATTTGTAAACAACATATTTTGATATATATGTATACATGTGTATATCAGCCATCTGGTGTATAATGCAATAATTATTCAGCAAAAGATATATCACTGACAAAGAACTTGAAAAAATTGAATGTTGAAACGTTATAAAAAAAAGTTAACAAATACTAAACATTATTCCTACTTGTAAATCTTAACTCGAATGGTGCCTTTTCATACTTACTGTAATAGAGGTAATTTAAATTTTCAAGATAGACATCTTAAATGGTTTAAACATGATGAACAAAATAATGAAACTCGAGGTACTTACTTACATACACATATATCTACCTCATCATACTATATATTCACATTTAATTTGAACATGGTAAAAAACATAATTGTGTCAATGCTATATTATTATAAATTATATTTTAAAATTTAACTGTGGTTTTTAAATGTGAAATATGTCAAAGCAGAAAATTAAACATTTGAATATTAAGTATAATATTAACTTAACATTTCGCATAAAAATAACATATTAACAAATTCGTTGGAATATATAAATTTTTAAAGTCATCTAGTAAAAGTTAGTTACTATAAATAATTGATGCATTTATAAAAACTTATGATCATATTAATTTTTAATTTATTATTGTTTTGAATTTGTACTAGCTTTAAGTTATAAAAATGGAATTGTTTAGTTGTATCGGCACATAAAATGTACTCGTAGTATTAACTTTGTATTAACAATGAATAAATGAGTATGAACAATATTCAATGAGTCTAAAAATACATAATGTATCACTAAACGTTTATATATTTACATTATGTATATTTGATTATAATTTTATGCAATCGATTTATTAAAATATTATTAAATTGTGCATCGTATATGTAATGTTCAGTTCTATAAACTCAATTATTTATTTCGCTTTGTTTATAATTGTGTAAAGATTATTAAAGACATTATATGGTTTTTAAATAATAATTAAAAATATTAAATATTTTCAAAAAATGGAATAACGTAATCCAAAATTGAAGTAGAATAATAATTTTTTTGTATAGATTTTATTAACGCCACAGGTTCAGCAAAAATAAATAAAATAAATTTTTTTTTTTTTTTATGTAAATAATTAATGAATTAAATGCGTAAAAAACACTATTTACTCACAACTCTGAAGCACGTCGACGTATGACATGACATTGGATATTCATTGATTGTGTAGTAGGAGTATATAATAATCTGAGTCCGTCAGAATATTGGCATTATTCGTTTATTAACCTACCTAAAAAGTTAAATAACACTTATAAATGTGTAATACAAGAGCTCGTTGTTTTGCTTGAATAATTAAAATAAAACATGTATATACAAAAATAATGCATTTTATAAGTAAAATATAATTTAAATATAATTAGGTGTTGGTATTTTAAAAGCTGATGATATAACTATTAAGAACAAATTGGATACTGTCAATAAACAATTAGAATTACCCAATAACTGCACCGTTATTATATTGGAGTTAATCGTAACATAATTTATTGGCTTGGTACCTGGTCCTCTGTGGCTCTTTCCTTAAACTATCTAGGTATATGCCATAGATTCTATACAAAATATAAAACCAAAATGATTATTTTATTTCAATGTTAAATTTCACTATAAAAGGTTAACTTTGAAATGTCCATACTGAAAAAGTTTTGTTTGGAAAATAACACTCATACTGTTGTAAACCGTAGCCTCTTTATTAAATTATCGTCAGTTACAAGGCTGCACTTCTATAAAGTATAAGAGGCTTATTGTACCTAAATACTAACATGCCATGTCAATGGCCGTCTGTTTTTTAAATAATTCCAATAAAATGAAATTTATAGGTATCTGTATAAATGAAAACTTTACAAACCAAATTGGTTGAAACTTGAATACCTAATTATAAATGCACTTATAATTATACAGCTATATTCCTACATAACAATGTGCACCATGGAAGGAAATTAAAACAGGTCTTGTGAAATGTTTTTCTCGTCATTGCCGACTATCGTAAACCCCACTAATCTCCACTACAAGGGCCTAAACACAAATTTATATTATATTGTATCATAAGACATAAACATATTCACATAATCCAATTTGGTTCTCATGACCAACCCACATTAACCATGGTCACCTATTGTATTCGAAAGACTCGAAAATGGGGTTTGGTGCCATTAGTGTACGGAACATATCTCGGAGGCATGTTATAAACAAAAAATGAAATACTTCTATTAAAAGATATGAAAATCCAATCTTGATTTAATAAAATGTTTCAAAAAGATAAAAAATCAGGCTATTTGTAAATTAAGTTTTGAATCAAATACATACCCTAATAGCTATTATACAGGTATATACGTAAAGGTACGGTCCGTTATTATATAATAATACTGTATAGGTACGTGTGGCGTGAATCACAAACAAAAATGCGATGAATAAATGTCCGTATGCAGTGGTGTAAAAAACTATATCCGAGTAATACGGATGCCCTACCTCATAATAATTGAGTTGGTTGGTTGGGTTAGTACTTAGTAGGTACACTATTGTAAATAAAAATAAACTGGTTTGTTTTTATAGATTCAATAATATTATTAAGTTTATACTTATTAGTTATTATATATTCAACTTCAGCATAGATATAACCAATTCACGCTGTTAGTTCAGTTAGTCGTACATTTTTAAAATTAATTGATTAAGAAACATCAAACAGAAAACAAATTACATTACATTTTCATTGCAATAAACTAACGTAATTTAAATAACATTAGGATTAATGATGAAGACTGAAAAGTAGTATCAAGGCGGTATAAAACGTGAAACTTACATTTTTTTTCAAAATAACAATTGAAGGAACTTCTCAATAAATGATTTATATGTATTTGTGTATTTTTTAAAGTTTACCTGTGTGGCTATATTTATTTATACGTTTGTTAGAAAAATTGTGTGAGAAAAAGTTTGAGTTCTTTTAAAAATCAAATTTTAAATGCTTATAACTATGCAAAAAAATTAACACCATGATAATACGAATATACGAGTCTATGCGAAAATAACAAAAGTCAAAATTTGTGAAAATAAAAATCATGAAATGTTTTAACAGCGAAAATATTAATAGCCAAAAGAAAGAAATTCTATTTGTTAGTATACCTAGGTAATACTACTAGGTAATAATAATAAATGTAATTTTGTATTTTTGCATCTTAAGGATCACGTAATTAAGATAGGTAAGCTGCGGTTGAATCTAACCGCATTACCGAGTCGTCCACTCGTCCGTTGCCAAATCAATACCAGTGTCGTATTGACAGTGATCAAATAATAATCATCAATCATCATCAAACATCAAATATTTAAATCATGATGTACATTTTCTGTAGGTATTGTATTATCAGTATAGCATTGTATTGCTATCTAACCGTTAGTTAGAAATTAGGATACAGGTATAGGCAGGTCAATGATAAACATTATATACATTATACATACATGAAACAATGTTTTGTATGCTAGCAGTTTGTCAAACATAGAATGCTTAACGAGTTATAATACTGTACTTTTAAAATTAGAGTGTAGTTGAGTGCACAATGTACCTACTAAAGTTGAACGAGTACTCGACTTTCGAAAACGTTCTAGTCTAATATTTGAGAATAATTTATATTTTGTAGGTACTAGTAAAGTTTTATCGATTACTCGACATATTACACAACCTTTTACGAGTACTTAACTAATTTTCGAGTATTATTAGGTATATGGCTAGTTAATTCGATTTAATGTGATTTAGGTTTTCTCACTGAGGCTATAATATTTCGTATTAGAAAATGGTGAATGGATGTATTTATAATTTGATAAATTATAAGTATGTATAATTGTATAACGGTCTATATAAAATAATAAATAATACTTTGTATCCAGGATACACATTGTAATGTATACACAATCATTTGTATAGGTATTATTTACTTGTAATTACCTACATAATTATCTTAATTTTACATTTTTTAAATTGAATTCAGTTTTAACATATATATATATATATATATATATACACGTATAATGTAGATATGTTTTTGGGTTGTCTGTAACTTTTATTTTTCTGAACAATTTTGTGTGACCTATTGTGATTATAACAGAAAATATCGAGAAGAGAAAAATACTCCGTGTTCATACTTTAATTTAAAGTTAGTGCATGCACAATGCACATGCATAGATCAATAATCGTCATCAGTTTTTAAATTTTGAGCGGACCGATGAATACATTGTATTGATTTTACAATGATGAGTGTTCTCTTTAGGTTGTAAACATTTTTTATACTAGAAAAAATGTTTTTATTTTTATCCTCATAATCTTTTCTGATAGGAAAGTGGAATATAGTTGGTATTTTGAGGGATAAAAAGTAAAAATTCATAATAGTTTTCAAATGCGCTGGGAAAAAGAAAAAAACTAATTTTTACACAAAATCAATTTTTGACAAAATCGATTTTATTTGTTTGGTGGAGTTCATAAACAAATAACTGTAGATTCTTGAAATTTCCTATACATTTTCAAAGTATCATTTTCTA
The DNA here is from genome assembly GCF_001856785.1 of Myzus persicae. NCBI lineage: Eukaryota > Metazoa > Arthropoda > Insecta > Hemiptera > Aphididae > Myzus > Myzus persicae. Next base: position 307,248 of record NW_019101570.1, read on the forward strand.
TACATGGAATATAATTTTCAAAATATTTTGACTCTTCTTAAACTATTTATAGACAATTTATACTTTTTATTTTTGTATTTTTTTCTTCTATACCTATTGTCTATAAATAAGGTTCCTTATAAGATTTATTAAAGCCATTTAAAAATATTGAAGATACACATGAAAACATTTTTTTTTACCAGGATGTTAAGTCTTAATTTTGACAAAATTTGTCAAAATCACAATTATTTTCAAAATATTTTGTAGTTAAAAATGTATCAAAAATGTTCATTTCAGAATCGAGGGTTCATCAATGATTAATAGATCGTCTCCGCTCAGAATCGTTAATTTCGTATATTTCAATTCTTGTATAAATTGACTCAAAGTTAATACGTCAATTACAGTGACCCACCCGATAACTACTGTATAGCAGAGCAGTACCCACCTACCCATATTTTTTTATCTAAAATTGGTAATAATTTTTTTTGATTTCGACAAACTTTAAACCGCAATTTTAAATAAAAATTTTTATTATCATATTATCATGTCATATTTGTATATCTTCTTGTATTTTTTAAAAATTTGTAATTATTATATAGCTAATCATTTTTACTGATTATTAAATATTGTGTTGCTCGTATTTAGAATTTCGTATGATCAGTTTTGTCTCAAAAAAACTGTGCACACAATTTGACTCCATCGTAAGAAAACCACACACTCAACTCGACCTACACTCTGTTCAGCGAGAGAACACGCCGCGAGCCGACCAATCTGGTTCCCCCACACAGCAACATGCCATAAGGCAGGGGTCGGGAACCTTTTCGTAGGAAAGAGCCATTCTTTCAAAAAAATACAAAACTATGATATCCAGGGAGCCGCACAGACTGGTTTGAACAACTTTTTTTTTTTTAGTAGGCAATAAAAACATAATAATACGTCAATATATAATATAATTTATATTTTACGGATATATCTATATTGACAATTATCGAAAGAGCCGCGGATTGCATGTTAAAGAGCCGCAGGTTCCCGACCCCTACCATAAGGGAACTGGTTTCGAAGACAGGGTGACGCGGGGGATGAACAGAATCTGCATGTTTCTTGCTGAACAGAGTATAGATAATTATAATATTCGCACGCAATTCGGAAACACCTATAATTATCAACTAAGATTTACTAAGTTTATTAAGTGCAAAAGCTATATTGAAGAAAGCTGCATAATAATAATATTATGTTAAGATGTAAAACCTTAGATCAAAAACTGCAAATACCTTTCATGTGCATCTGAAGCATGGAAAATAGAAAAAGATCATGTGAAGTGACCGGACTTAACTTGGCATCATCGTGACTCATCTATCTATCGACTTTCGACTTTCGGTTAAGTACTAAATATAGACATCAGAGTTAAGACCACCATTGTGGTTAGGTTCGCGGATAAGAAGTGCTTGTTGAGGCAGAGATCGTGCGTAACGATGTGTGTGACCGTAACCACAATAATTATACTATTATTATAGGTAGGTAGGTATATTATGTTATTAGTATAATACGCATAGTATAATATGGACGGGCATAGACCGATCACGGATAACAGAAAAGAAAACGCGAGTACACCTCAACAGAAATGGTGGTGATGGCAGCGGAAATTCGACCGTAAAAATCAGATAGGTAATATAATTGAATATGTATATGATTTCTATTCAAATTGGACAACGACAGCTAAAAAAATACGGATAAATTAAGCTCAATTGAAATTCTTGACTTCAGCGTTTAGTACATGTAGGTAATCTAAATTTTTTTATAATGAAGTTTAAAAAACAGTCTATAATTAAATATTTTGCCTCATTTAATTAATAACTAGGTAGATACTAAATGCCACTCTTTAATGTAACATATATACGTTCAGCCATTTAACGGTATGTTAATATAATAAGGAATATGAAAATATAGTATATTTTATGAATTATGATGTATATATAAATATCATTATTTTCATGTGTAACTTCATAGTAACAATATGCTCATAAAAAAATTTAGTATTGTATTTAAAAATTTAAAAACAATTACTTTATTATTATAAAAATATATAATATATATTTTCTTTTTATCTATGATACCAAACTTGAGTAAAACTTTCATTTACCTACATCAAGAGTAATAACCATTTTAACTTGATATGACGTTTTATAGGTAATGAATAATTCCTACTTTTTTTTTTTTTATAAATTATTGATTGTTAATTAGAACATCGGAAACACAAGAGGTGTTATTTGCGGGTGTCAACTAAACCAGAGTGGAGGGGGAATACTTTCTTGGCAGCAGTCAACTAGACCAGTTCCAAGATTTGTTTTCTTTTATTTTAACTAGGCATGTATACCATTATGTTTAAAATACAAATAATAATATTTTTTATAAAATAAAGAAATAAGTTTCATTATAAAAAATAATGTTATATTGTGGCCATACATATATTATTTTATTTTGTTACTATTAATTCGGAGACTTTATTCAAAATAAAAAAATTTACTTTCAATTCAACATTAATTCACAAACATATCTAGCGTATTTTGTCAATTTCAAGGGAAATGTGTATATTTATTGATTTTAATTTACATATTATAAATTGATTTTTTTTAACCCGTGTAATTTAAACAATATTGAATATAAAATTCAATATTATTAATCAACTTATATGTTGATTCTTATATGTACAGTCTATTAAAATACATACTATTAATTGATTCAGAACATTTTGAGAAAATAATAATGGTTTAATACAACAACTTAACAGCCAACGGGTATTATCAAACATATATTTATTTCGACTTAACTATGCAAATATTGAAAATGTTTTTCCAAAACTATTTTTTCAGTTGAAAAAAATATCAGCCAATTTTCTGTCATATTTTTTGGTGGTGGGGGGAGGTATTTTGAATAACTTGTATGCATATTTTGCTTTTTTAACTACTATAACTTTGGAGCCCTATTTGTGAATGTACAAATCATATAATATTAGCCCATGAATATAATAAGATTATTCAATTAAAATGATTTACTACCTTCTTCATAAACGATCAATTTGTTTCCAACAAGATTAACAATCATAAACTTAGCGGCGTAGCATCAGTTACTTTAGAAATTGTTAGATCGTGATATACAAACCTCATGCCGCTATATTACATATATATATTACACGATCTCAAGCCAGTATATAGCATATTATCTGAAACAAGCACATTCCAATAAAGTTTTCGTCCGTATGACCCAACAGTTGTTAAAAAAATATGGCCTAGTTACAATAAAGTTGTATAATATGGCATCACAATTAAGGCTGGGATTTTGATGCAATTTTCAATGTTTTCCGAATCTAGCTACCCAATACATACATATGTTTTATGTATTTTTGAATCAGAATGAGAAGTTTTTACTTTGCATTTTTTTGGCAATTTTCAATTTTAAGCTAGTTTTTTTTAGAGAATTTTGCTATTTTTGGGACATTTTTGAAATTTTGAATCCAAAATTTAAATTTGAAATTGTATTCTATGATTTTTACATACTTAGCATGATTTTTATATAGATGTAAGTATTTAAAAATCGATAAAGTAGGTTCTTCGTTCTCGTATTATAATATTATGGGACAACAGTATAATGTGCAGAATGTCAACCATAATAGATAACGAGACTAACTACAACTGCCTAATGGTGGTCTTATCAGTTAGAGCAATATAATTGATATATCCGACGATATCTTTTTTGTACGAGTATCTATTACTCTCATAAGTAGTAACACGCGTAAATTTATTTTCTATTTTTTTTTTTTTAATTTATCATTTTAGTTGATTGACTTGAATAGTTTAATATAATTAAAAATTGTCAAAAGTAAAATGTTCAACGGTGAGTCGAAATAATTGTTTTTCCAGATCAAAGAAGTCTAAAATAATCAGTTCTACCTGTACATTTTTTTCAATTATTTAAAATGTCTATAATCAATCATACCAAATTTATATCGTTATTTATACCAAAATTATTAATTCTCAAAAATTCTTTATGAAAGCATTATTAAAGACTTTCGTGTCATTAAATTTCCTGCCCTAGTTATCATTCTAAAAAAAATGTAACAAGATTTTTAAACTGAAGTATGCAAAAACTGTACACCAAAGAAAAATAATATATTTAAAGTATAAAATATCAACTTTATCTGAATAACAGAATTCAAACAGGACGTGTACACCGCCAATTAATTACCTACGTCCTACATAATATTATTATGTATGAGCTGCCAATCCCAAGCCTGGAAAAAAGTGCGAGGGAAACAATTGTTGTTTTTTTATGCAAACAAAAATCCATATTTTATTATTCTTCAAAGAAAACTATCTATTTATCATTATCTTTAAAATTGGCCACATTTATATATATTTTTTCAATCCTTTAAATACCAACAACAATTTAAATATTTTAGTATAGACTTTTACATTATCAAATATCAACATTTAATAGGTGTACCATATTTGTAATATTTAAATACAATTAACAATTTGACCATATTATACTGTTATATTTACAGTTGGCAATTAATCTTAATACATTTTCAATTAGTAGCTTACTTAACGCTTTGCTTATTTTAATTGGTAGATCTAAAATAATATCTGGTACGCACCTTGTATCAAGTTGAAGAAGCTGTTGGTTGTTAGATTTTGCTTCTTCAAATACTTTTGCCTGCGCTCATCCGTGGTTCCCTCCCCATTTTTTAAAAATTAATTTACCTATAATTGATTTTTTGTATACATTTTTCAAACTTTTATCTGCTATCTCTCTGAATGACCTGGGATTGATCATTGATCATTCATTAATAAACTATAATTATTGTTATTTATGTTAGTATTTTTTTGGGGTTTAAGAATCAGATAACACTTTAGTCTTCAACTTATATTTTTCTCTATATAGCTCATCATTTTTTCGCTTTTTAAAATGTATATTTGCCTTTGGGCGCCCACGTACCCCTTCTAATTTTTTAAATATAAATATGTTTTTGGGCTGTCTTCAATTTTTTTAAGATTTTTGTAACGCCTATAATATTTATTATTATTAGCATGGACCCCCCTCTCCCTAAAGAAAAACATATTTATGATTCATAGATTTTTCCTGCAGAGGACAAGTATCAATAAGCGTGCTACATTTTCCATTGGTTATAACTTGTATAATTGAAATTATCCTCCATTCATTTAACTTTAGTTTATTTTTTATCCAACTAGACTGCAGCCTTCTTACTTATACTACTGTAGTACAACATATCTGCATATATTTATAGAATACTATTTATTACTTCTAATTTCAACTAATTATTATATTTTACTAAACTATATAATGCGTTCTTTCTTATATTTATTTTATTACCAATATTGTTGTATATAGGTATTTTGTATTTATATGATGAGGTATCTAATAATACCTAACCCGGGTAACCCTTAAATTTGGTTTATCTCATTAGGTACTTCACTGCTGTGCAATATTTATGAGTGAAATCCAAGGTAAACCCTTGTGAAATAGCCGTGGTATGCCATTATCGATTTCGTGGGTATACCTACGGTATATTACATAAATTTAAGTTAAATATTTAAAATTTAAGCATGAAAAGGGATGAGCATGATTTAAAAATTGTTCTGAGTGTGTAAAAATGGATATTACCATTGGAACCTTGTAGACACGAACATTTAAGAAATATACATAGCAGTACTAACCGCAGTAACATAATATAACTGTATAATATTATGTAATTAAATTCAAAAAACAAATTCAAGAAAATAGGTATAATAAAGTGTTTTTACTTAATTTAATTAATAGTTTTTTATTAGCTTTTTGAATTACAATGATAGCTCAAAGATTATTGTAAATAAATAGTTAAGTTTAATTAAATTCGACATGCATTAAGTATGTAGCAAAAAACTGATTTCTAATTATTAAATCATAATAATAATAGGGTTACATAATACATATAAACGCAATACTCATGTCTCCATATTATGTAAAATAGTGACACTAAATGTGATCCTTGTGCGATGAATACATTTCTGGGTAATTCAATCAGTTACTTGTTTACTATAATAGGTGTATTTGTATTATGACGGTGTACAATTATTTCCAATATTAATATTGTGAAAGAACTGATAAAACCGATGATAAGAAAGGCGAAGAGTGATACTATGTCATTAATTTTTACGCTAACCAAAGATTCTTCAGTTGTAGTTTTCCCAGCTGAGCATTTCGGTTTTTCAGCATGCCATATACGGAGTTCCCTGTCCATAAGACCAGTTTCCCGTAAAATACAATTTCTGAAAAAATATTATAAATATTTAATTGGTATATTGTTGATTGGTTCATCTCCTATCACAACATTTTTCACAATTTAATATTACGCATAATTGATTAATTTTCTGTACGGAGATTTTTTCCGAACCAAATAACCAGTAGTTTCCGGTCTGTGGAGTGGCAATTCCGTTAGATCGCATTTTTCCTTCTCAGTGAAAATGTCGTTTATCAGCCAATAACTGGTTGCAGGATCGGTAAAAAATGCATAGTGACCTTTTTTTATTTTTCTTACTCCGTCTTTAGCCAACAGATACTCTGATTTTGGTTTAATTTTATTGTCGATAATTTTTTTCAAATATGGATTGATTTCCCCGTATACCTTTACACACACACGTTCAAAGTTTCAAAGTATCAAACATTATAATATTATATAGGAATATAAAATATAATACTTAATGTATTACTTCATATTTTTTTTATTACTATATATTATAAATCAAGAGAATGTATATATAAAATATTAATATGATTGAACATACTTCAATTACTTTAGTAACAACGTTGAAATCTTCAATGCCAACATCTAATCCGCTTTCTTCTAATTTTTGAACCGAATCGATATTCATTATGGTCGGGCGCAATAATCCGGATACGATACTCGATGAATAAAACTGATACATAATCAAACTGAATGCGAACATTAAAATGACAATTAACCTATTGCTGAGTTTTGTAGGTTCCATGGCTGTGCCTACAGACAAAATATAATTATAAACAACATGATTTAAAAACATTCCAACAACACATTAGGTGGAAAAGTGGGTACCACTTTGAATCTTAGGTGTTGCGTGGGTCACTTCAATGGTGTTTTTTTTACTATGAATTGAAAAACTTATGAGAAATCTTGTAATATATTTTTAAATATAGGATATAAAAGAAACATTTTTATAAATATCTAACGAATCATATTTTTAAAATTTTCGTGATTTTTCAAAACTTTTCAAAAATGCTAACACCCATAAAAAAATATTCTTATTTTTTCGGTAAATGAAAAAATCAAATTTTGGATCGAGTGGAAATTTTTTATCGACATTTAAAGAAATGAAAAACTAAATAAATCTGTAAACGCCAAATGTATATTAATATTTTTAAATGCTTCAAAATATTTCAAACATTTATTATTGTACATACCTACATATTCATTTTTGAGTCAGGTACACAAAAAAAAATATAATGATTTAGTCATAAACTAGTTTAGCCTTTCAAAAATTACCAACTATTCAAATTTTCTACCGCAGAAACTACCCTTAAAGTTGAAAATCGAAGCATTAGTACTACTATAAATCGTGAACACATAAAAAAACACATCTCATTTTAAAATGAATATATTCATCGCTTCGACAGTAATTAACATATATAATTACTAAAATATAAGTTTAGAAAATAGAATATAGTACCTATATAATACCTACATTGTAATACTATCAATATTACCTTGCTGACATAAAGTGCCAATTTTCAGTAGGACAATATCACTTAACACTCTCAACGAGAATATTTGATTCGATTCATAATGCATAATTGTACAATAAACAAATCCAGACAATATTACTACACATATTATTGAAAACCAAACAGCCGTTTCGAATGGACGCAAGAATATGTTTGTTGACGCCGTAGACGATCGAGGATGACGAAAGATGAAACAAGGTCTGAAAAAAAAGTTATTTTTAACAAAGAAAAAGCATAATATTTAATAGTTGCTGAAATATATTGCCGAAAATGTATAAACAGAAAGTTTTGACAGTTATAATAAAACTAATCTATTTAGTTACTTTACATACAAATGCTTCCAAGTGGAAATAGCAGAGTAATCGACGACATCATATCTTTCAGACCTAAGCGCATTTAAACTTATTGAAAAATCGGCCTCTCCAGATATCAACATTCCAACTATTCCGTCCCATTTGTTATTCATTTTGTAACCCCATGAATTCGTCGTTTCTATGTGTAATCTATTATGATGTATAAATATAAGTAAGTAAATACGTATTATCATATTATATACACATATACTCTGCCCAGAGGGGGGACGCGTTACGAACAGACTAAAATCAGGTCTTCTGCTCATCCCAACTCTACACCTTACCATAATTTCGATAACAGTTTGACGCTGGGGGATGGGCAGAACTGGCGAGTTCTCTCGCTGAACAGAGTATAGTCATGTATGGGAGAAAAGTTTTTTAAGAAACTAAACTCAATATTTTAGATTATAGTACATAACACATAATAATGTCTACAACAATACTTTACGTGATGTTTAATAAGATTCTTGTCAACGGGTACATTATCGCAAAGCTAAATTTTTGCACAGAGTTCAAACGATCCAAATTAAACGTTTTTAAATATGTTACCAGGTCTTCACTAGATGGTTTAATATCCGTGCCATTTTTCTTAGCCAAAGCACCGTAAGGGTTGCCCTAAAATATTACCATAACTGTATGATTTAACATGTTTGTTTCTTTTCAACCCATTATAATTAAACAGTGTGTACACTGTTATATATTAAGTCAAATTACACCTGTATATTAACATTTAATTTAAATGTTAAGAATAACATAATATTATAATAAGTGAGTTACACATTTTTGTTTGATTGGGTCTACCTTTATACCCTATTAAGTGTAATGTTATCTCCTTCATTAAGTCACTATCCTCACATCTTAACCTCCTATTTTCTTGATAGCCTCATGTTACTTAGATTTAAAGGTAGCCTGGAACAAAGATAATGTTATAGGAAAAAAATATAGTCAAAGAATAAATACTTCTTGAACCTGTCCAAAAGAAATGTTCAAGCTATATTATTTTCAAAATGAACATTAATTATGTCCCTCACGATTATTCCAATATAATTCGGACCCTAAATATTCCCATAGTTGCCTCTCGCTGCGATCCAGCAGATTTGGATTTTTATACTCAGTACCAAATGATTCACTGGACATTCCCTAACTTTTTTCTGACATAACTTTTAGAGTTACTTCTTATTAATTTAGAAACCAAACCTAATTCTATGTAATAGAATGTATAAGGCTTTTTATGAGTTATGGGCAAAGCCATACTCTAATCGTATACTCAGAGCAGTCAAAGCTGCAAATAATAATTTATCCTTGGGTTACACAACCACTTTTACGTAATTAGCGTTTAGCTATTATGTATACTTAGGACTCTGTTTTTTGGTATGGTAACTTTCTTATGTACATTAACCCTTTTATATTGTAACTACTGACATGTATCCTTTTTACTATGTCTGCTATATGTAAAATTACCGTTTGGAGTTAATAAAATAATTACGATAAAAATATTACATTTAATTTATCGGATAAATGTCAATTGATCGAAAATAATTGATCACACGAGAATTGATCGAAAAACAATTGCTCGCAAACGACAATTGTTCTCAAAAACCAAATTGGTTGTTCAATAACGCAATAACACGAATAAGTAGTACAATCATAGACTTTTTATTAATAGAACAGCCCACTTCATGTTCCCACTGAGTCACATCGATAATAATTTTATATCGTATGTGGTGCACTGTGTACTTAGATATAAAGATAATATTGGATTCAACCTCAATAGTAATTTTATATCATACTTCGAAGTGGTGCATCGCAAATCCGAAATTATTATCGTGTCAGTATTATATAGTGTTCATACTTCAAATACTTTTGACACGTTTTAAGTTTTTCCATCATGAGTTTGGTGTATGTAACTAGCGCAAAATATAAAAGATTGTTGGAATACAAAGGGTTTTTACATACACAAGAAAAAATGTATAATGAAAAAGTATATTGGAAATGCAATGACAGTAAAAACTGAAATGTAAACTTCGAGTTCATGTTGTTAACGCAAATATTGTGAAGTTCATCAAACATAGCAATTTTGGTCGACATTTTTTTAAATATATTTAATTAGTAATATATTATAATTATTAATTTAGCAATTTTATTTGACCTTTTTATTTAAATAATAAGATATCAATAATATAATCATAATATAATTTTTAGTTTTGCGAGCAATTATTATTTCTCTTTGATCAATTGTCGTATACGAGTAATCGTATTTCGATCAAAAGTTTTCGAGCAATTGTCATATGATCAATTGTTTTCGATAAATTGACGGGATACCGAGTGATCCGAACACCATACACAGTAGGTACCCATTATTATGTATATGAATAATATTTAAGAAAATTAAAAATGCTAGTGTTAACATTTGTCATTGACTCTGGCCAAAAAAAGTGGTGATGAATCGTTGCACATTAAGTCCTTTAGTTTTTCGCTCAAGCTCTTTGAATGCATAACGACATAACATTGAATGTCAAATGTATAAATGTGTAAATGAGCTTAATGAGGTGGTAAATTGACTTTTTAAAAGATAATTAACTAGTACTGTCTTCTTCTACGTCGATACTAGTCACGATAGGCTACAAACTAATTTCGATTATTGAACTTCTTTAGACGTTTGCACCTATGTACCCATAATGGCGTATAGTCGCTGCTTTAAACCATAATAATATCATCATATTGATTTTAGTTATTACATTTGTATAAACATATAACTAATAATATTTTGAACAATTGATTATATGTTATTCTATCATCCTATAACAATAACTAATTATCTAATTACTGTCAAGCCTGGGACTTTGGACTTACTTTAGAAGTCTAAAACACTTTCTTATGCTATATACTATATATTAAAAGTATTACATTATTCTGGATTTTTAATAAGAATAATAAGTAGGTATTGAAATTCACCACAATATGATGTGTTGTCATCTTGAGAATCTAAAAATGTATCACTCTCAACAGTTTTATTTTCATTGAGGGAAAATAAAAAATAAAAAAACTATTTCTTAATTCTTAAAATTAAATAAAGTATGGAGTTGCTACATCCGTGTCAAGCGACTATAAATTGTTATCGAATATAAATATATCTTAACAATTGTATATCCTCTTTAATCAAGCAAAAACTAGATCATATGAAGAGTCATTTCACTTTATTTCATATTCTGATTGCATCTAATAATTTGAATATTTTATTATTTTAGTACCAATATATTCTTATATATTTTGTTAAATAAAACATTTAAATTTATTCGCCCCTTTAATATTCAGATTCTCTAAACCATTAATATATTTTCTAGATTCTTATTTAATGTGTAAGTTTGTTGTATAACTTATAACTTTATTGAAAAAAGAATAATTGTTTTTGGAAATTTAAAACTATACTTACTATAGTAACAACGTTTAACGTTAAGTTTCCTAAATTTGATCTTTTATCAAATTTCCATAATCGATTTCCCCATTTTCCAAAAGTTGTATTTACAACATCAATCATTAATTTTCCTCTTGGTTCGAAAGCTGTACGATATATGTCAAAAATATGCCAATTAGTTATAATGCCATCCATCTCATTAGGATATGCTAGTAAAATTTCACTGTCGATTGTGAGGTTAATTTTTTTTGATGATACAAAACTCTGTATATTATTATTTGATTTTTTGCTCATTATCATAAGCCAATGATAGCTAGAGTTCCATAACCAACTTTCTGAAAACTTAACATAAATAATTACAAATGTATAATAAGAGATGAACATTTTTTAATTGGTAACTTAACTATATACATTTTAATACTCATATTTAGTATACAGAACGGAAAATTTAAATCGATAAAATAAAAAAAATACAAAGATTATGGTGTGCAGCAACACAAACCCCATTCAGCTTAATATAAATATAGATAACACACTCATGGAACAAGTGCATCACTTTAATTACTTAGGAAGTAAGAACTACGGAAAATAGCCGGTGTAAAGGTGAAATTCTAAATAGAATAGCACATGCGAAGAGGGCTTTCCAGAGTAAAATACACATAATATAAAATCACTAACAGTGTGGCCGTAGAGGTAAGGAAAAGGTTCTTAAAAATATATGTATAGAGTATTGCCTTATATGGCTGTGAAACTTGGACAATCAGTACGATAGAGAAAAGAAAATTAAAGGCCTTCGAAATGGGGTGTTATCGTAAAATGTAAAGAATTAAATGGATTGATAGAATAACGAATGAAGCGGTACTAAATAGAATAATGGAGAAGAGAGTGTTATGGTATACCATAAAAGTTAGAAGAGCTAAAATGATAGAACATCTACTACGCCAATATGCCGTGAAAATCTATCGAAAAGCGTCATAGAAGGCGATGTTGAAGGCCATATCGGAAGAAGACCCAGGATGGAGTACATGATGCAAATCATAATTGGCACGGGGAAGAATAGTTATAATGAATTAAAGGAACTGAGTAACGATAGGGACGTATGAAGAACTGCAGCAAACCAATCAAACGATTGTAAACGAAAAGAGAGATTCTGTACATTATTTTTCTGAAAATATTTAAAATAGAATCACAGGAATACTTTTATAATATTAGATTTATATTAATTTATTATTAAACAATGACTAAGCGTAACCATTATAAATTATAATTACAAAGTATGCCTATTCAAAAATATTAGAATGTAGGTCTATTGGACTAAAAATAAACGATAAAAACTTAAATCTTGATCGTTATCGAAATATAACTAAAGGTACTTAAAATTATATGCTTGATTTTTAGAAATTTTTGTGTCCTAAGTGAGTTGAAAACATTTTTGGAAAACAGTTTGTAATATTCGGCCAATATTTACCCAACAATTTTTGTTTCAGGTATAAAATATTAATTAATCATCGAAGGCTGCAGCCTGCAGGCCATTAACAAGATAAAAAGTTAAAGTTAAGTTACTTTTAACAGAATTACATAACTTATATTTCTTAAGTAACTTCTAACTTCAAGAGAAAATACTTTTCCTGATATGCATAAATTACTAATCAGTTGATTTATTTTATAGTCACGTTAAGTTATTTGTTTTTCGTAATATGTACTACATAGATTTAAAATATGTATTTAGTTTTGTTCCAACCATAGTTGTTATAAAAAAGGGGAAAAGTAGGTAACCTAGACAGTAGGAGTCGGATGTAATCGTTATTGAGTAGGTGTAGGTCACTGTATAATAGTATAATAGATGTGTTAAATTTGAATTAAATTATAAATCCTCGCATACGAAAGACGGTTCTGAGCGGAGATGGTCTGTCAGTCATATTAATATATTAAAGTAATTTATTTTACTAAATATATTTTATAGTATACAGTATAAACTATATACCATTAAATATATTATGTAATGTTTTGAAAATATTAATTTGTATATAAATCAAAAAAATAAAATATTTTTGAATTACAACAGAATAGGTAACTAAAATCGATATTCTTTATTTGAATAGAGAATTTTGTCCAAGTTTGAACTTCAAAAGTCTATAAAAAAACAAAGTTAATATAATTTTTAAATTTTTTGGTTACAGTATGAAACTATGAGCTCTATATGATAATTGATAAACTTTGTATTAAAATATTAAGTCTTAACTATACAAATAGAACATTTTAAACATTTTTAGTTACAAGTGGTCTTAAATAAAAATAAATAAATAGATGGGTAACAATAAATATCAAATGCTCATGATTTCGAATTGTTTTGTCAAAATTTGAAATTCAAATGGTTATACAATAAATCGTTGTAATTATTAAATAATACATTTAAGAATTATTTTATGTCAAATACACTATTTTTGGATTTCAATAAGGATCAAAATAATAATTGTATATAAATGTCCATAGAAAATTACAGCAATCCTAAACATATTCATTTCTATCTCTCTATAATAATAATACCAGATAACTACCAATATACTACGTATAAAAAAATGTCGGTTCCTTGATTTATTAAAAAATGAACTTAAATAATTAAGAACTTTATCTTTTATAATGTATTACCAATTAAATACTCTTAAATGTATTGCAAATAATATGAGGACACAACAATTCATACACATACTCCGAGATCTATAACTATACTATATCTAGTATTTCATAATTTTATTTTCATTCTACTTAACCTTAAAAATGTTAAGGTTTTACAAATGATCAAGTTATAAAATAAAATTGGTGATAAATAATATTATAATAAATTATTCCTATACTTATTGTCTGTGTTAAATGCAGCTGATTTATGTCATGCCATTTTTTTTTATATTTCGTTTTTTGCGATTTCTTTAAAAATATGTACGAAATTTATTTAGTCATAACAAATTAACTTAATCAAGTAAACATTTTTTATAGATACTTTGCATGCAATTGATGAATTTAAATTATGTTTTAAATTTTGAGATTTACTTTTCGTTCCCTTTTGATTTTTAATGATTTATTTATAAATATACCTTGATTAAAAAATAAGCACTACCCACTCTAAAGTTCAAGCTAAACAGTTACTATTTAAAAAAAAAGTTTTATTTTTACGTATATTGGTACCCAACAGTTATATATTAATTTTATTTTCAGTTGTTTAGTTCACAGTAACATTATATTTTAATTCCAGGCAAATATTGTGTAATACCTAGCTAAATATGATACATATTTTGTTTTATATACCTACACAAAATAATAATGATAAAAAGTTAAAACAAAAAGTGTTTGACATCCTACCTACTACATATTTTTATAACGATGAAATTAATGAAAACTATTTTAATACTTGAAATTACAAGCACGTGATATGCTAATTAAATGATTGATTATTATTATTTTATGATTAGGACAATAACGTATTCTTTTTGAATTGCGTCTTTAAATTTGAATGATTATTACTTTTCACTAAAACAAATATATAGTTTATAAAAGTGATAAGACATAGTATTGCTATAAAACAAAATATACAGTTGGTCACCTTAAATAATGAATCATCATTACATGACCAGTCGATGATTATTCCTAATAAAGGAGAATACACTGTTATTGTAAATAAATCATCTAAATTAAAATCCCTGAAAAAATCTTCTTTACTGCGGTGTGTGACCGCTATTTTTTTTTCATTGAGTTTTTTCATATATCTGACTCGATCTAATATATGACACAAATACAACTGTGACAATTTGAACAATATAAAATAACTAAATTATGTTTATGTATTACCTGATAGTGACCAACAAGTGTAAAATATAGCAGTGTCTAGATTTCTGACCGTTAAAAATTGTTCCATTAATTCATGTTGTGCATCGAAATTATTGACAGATAAACTAACAGATACTATGTATGTTGACAAAAACGGCAATACTATGTTAATGTATTCCATAGTTCGCTAACACTATTCGTCAAATATCTGTTCTGAAAGGTTTTGGTCAAAAGTATTTTCTTTTATGCATACACATTATAGGTATATACACATTATAATACGGCTGTATTGGGTTTGGTATATGATGTTTACAACGCTATTTAATTTGGGTTATATTATATAGTTATTTTTGACAGGATTGTTATGAAAATTACATCAAAGAGATTTTTAATGACCGTTTCTATGATGTTTCATTAATGTACTATTTTGTGGTAAATTTCAAATGAAATATTCAGACGTGTGATGTCATATTGAATTTATAGTAGGTGATTTTTCAATCAAATCATTATTTATAGGTAACTAATTAAGTGATGTTGTGAATTGATGTAGTATAAATACTTTTACAAAATATACTCATACGTTTTTATAAAATACTATTTTTTTTTTTTGTAAAAAAAATTCGTTTTAATTTATAATGTAATATCAATGTATTAATTTATTATAATAATATGAAATTATAGTGTAGATGATACTAAAAGTAAAAGATAATAATTTAGGGACTATGTAGGTATAACATATATTATTTTATGTTTGTATTGAATAAATATATAGAATAAAATTATTCATAACGTCAATGTAGGTTAATTTTCATTCAAGTAATCACTCTGGATTTTTAATCTTTAAAAATTGTATCAAAGACTGAACAGAAGATAAGTCAAAGAGTTAAATAATATATCTTGAATATATATTTTGATGTTATGGCATATATAGGTAGATTCTTGAATAAAAGTAAAACAATAATTATATTTATATATGTACATTTTTGAGGATATGATTATAGGATATGTATGTAACAATGTAACTAAACTATTAAAATGTCAATGTATTGAAAAATTCTTAATTCTTTACAATTTTAATAAACATTTTGTTATACTACAAGTACCAATCTCTAAGAATTAAATTAGTAATTCCTACTGTTCCTACTTGCAATTTTATCATGTTAATTTACAATATTTTCTTAAAAATAATTTTCATTTATAAATAAATATACGATTGGTCTTTATGATTATAACTAAGACAAATTATACACAACAATTATAGAGAACAATGTTTTGAACAGAAATAAAATAATAAATAAATATTAGATATATGTAGAAAACTCATAATATTAAACTAAATATTATTATTTATATATTTTACTATTTTACCATTGTACATTTCACTTTCTTTTTGATATTATACTAAGGGCATAGGTTCCTGTTTGAATACTTTTTACATAAACTATATAGCCAATAATTGGGTAAATATTGATTATTCATTTTATGTTTAAGTTTCATTATCAAAAAGGTTGGAAGTGGTTAACACTCTGCTGTACATTAAGTTTCTAATGAATCAAAGCAATAAATGCATTTAATTTGAATTCTGTAATGACTATATAAGACCATTGTATACAAAAAAATTTATTTAAAAAATGATTCTGAGCAAAAACGGTTTGTCAGCCCTTTATTACTAAGTATATTTTAGTATTTTAGCTATTTAAGTAATTTGCTTTACCATTAGTCATCAGTCGTAATACAGTAATTCTTGGTTGAATTAATTTTTTCAGAAAACATTGTAGGTACTCGAAAATATCATTTTTTGTACACAATATAATAATATTGTTCAAAAGTTTCAAGTAGGTACCCACCAATAATATTTTTAAATTACAAACAAATAAGTAAATTCGTTATTCTTGTTTAAAAATGTCAAACATATAATTTAGTCCGAATTCTAACTATTAGAATATCAATGAAAAATTATTTGTTTATTTTAGATTTTTTGGGTCCAATGTACCATACTTATGAGTTATGGTAACCTTGTATTCAATTTTCGTGCCTTAGTTATACAAGTTGAACGTTTAATAAATGTTTAACTACAAAATAATTTGCAAATATTCTTGAATTTTGTCAAAATTTAAATTCCAATGCTTATACAAAAATGTGCCAATTTTGAATTTACCTTTAATATTTTTTAAATACTTTTATAACAACTTACGAAATGATTAAAATTGTAGCTAATCAGTACAGCTTTAATTCAAGTTCCAACGCCATTTTAATTTCTAGGTTAGTTATTTGTATTATATCATAGTATAATATATTTATAATACATTCCAATTAATGAACCTACATTATTGAATTGGATATTACATTGGTTCGTAATAGTAATAGGTATAGATACCATACAGATATTAGATAAAAAATCATTTCAATATAACTCCAACGGTATAATCACCGAATTTTGTATAAAATGTAAATAATAAATCCTTAGAAAAATAGATTACATTAAATTTTTATAATAAACAAGATTATTAAATTTCAAAATTAATCTTTCAAATAAAAAACAATAGCAACTTTTTAAAAACGCATCAATACCATAACTCCATGTCTCCATTACTCCAAAATTCGTGAACTGTATTGTCATAACTTATTAAGTTATAACTATATAATGTCACGATAGACTCAGAAGTTTTGGGCACTAGAATGAGTATCATATTTTTCTATATGATTTAGAATTTAGATTTATAATATACCAAACTAAACATCCATTGTATATACAATGAAGTGTTTTAGAATCAACAATTTTAAATGCATATATTTTATATGTTTTATAGAAAACAAATTCATTGTTGAGTTATAAATACATATTTATTGTTTTCTAAAAAAAAATAATATGATACAATGATTTATAGTTCATAACTAAAATGTCAGTATAAACTTCACAATATTGAAAAATATTTTTATTATTTGTATCTAGATACCATCACCGATATTATTTTTTCAGTTCAATAATTGAACAATCACATGTGTTGTCTCCGTCTTACAAAAATATTACATACCAAATTTAAGCTCAGCAGATCTCGTTTAATTCCTTTAGTTTAAACATTTGAGTAAAACAACTTATTATAAAACTTGATGGTTAGAGCATTATCTGTGTTCCTATGTTGGATTTTACTATAGTTCAATTTTATGTGAGTTTTGAGCATTTTTAATTTACGCTAAATTTTAAATCAGCGGTTCCCAAACTTTTTTAGTCCACGCCACCCTAAAAATAAAAAAATTAAAATTGCTCCTCTCATAAATAAATAACTATAAAGAAATCCCTGGATCAAGTATATTATTGTATAACGTGACTTCAAGAAATAATGACATAATAAAATATTTTATAATAATAAACTAACCTTGAACGGTTTTTTACTGATAATACTGCCATAGATGTTATAGATGATTTCCTATGATCCAAATCCTGGAACAGCATCTTTTCAAACCTTAAGTAATTTTAACCGACTTCAATCTTAATTCTTAAAATAGAGAGTAAAATGAATGAGCCCAAATCCTATCACTTAACATTAACACTGCGGCCACCCCCGCGACTACTCTCTGGTTTAAATCAATAACGCACACATTTCAACTGAACAGTCCGAATAATATCTTTGGAAGCATCTAGATAGACGTATCACATGGGTAACTAACATTAAAATTAAATTAAATCATACAATTCATCAATTACGTCCCCTGTTAAAATTTTAAATATCGCTGCGAAAAAAAATATTAATATACTAATTACTCATTTTCTATTTAGTTTCTTTATGAGTCCAAATTTGAGCATCCACAAAATATAGTATAACAATTATACCATCTTTCCAGTTAATGTCCTCCATAACAATAACCATAATAATAATGGTAGTAATTTAACCCTCCGTAATGATCACTCCTAATGAAGGAAATTAATTCAATAAACGAGTCCGTAGAAAACTTCATAATTATTCAAATCATGTCATATACAATTTATCCTCTGTTGACCTATCTCATACAACCTGTCGAATGAAAAGAAAATGGTCTAGGGACCTTTTTTAATTTAATCATAATTTATACTCAATGTTATTAAAATAAAAAAAAACAATGCTTGAAGTATAATATCATCTATATTTATAGTGTACGTTTATAGTAAACGAATATTTTGATCATGTGAACCCAATGTAATTTGTTTTCTCCTCTGTTCAAATTTACTTATTGTACTTGGTACTTAATATTAATTGTAAATAAATATAATTTAATAATAGAAAAAAAAATTTTGTAGTTAAAAACCTTAATTTTATTATTGTTGAGATATACTGAAAGGTAAAAAAAAATCTATTAAGGGTTACTGAAGCCGATAATGTTGTGTATTATTTAATGTTTGTTGCCTTACAAAATTAATGGCATTATCCAAGTCACTGAACTGAAATAAACTGCTTAGGTAATCTATTTCAAACTTGCCATCGGTATAAAAGATGAATATTTGTTAACATTTATTATTTGTTGGCTCATTATTGTATTTATGACACAAAAAAGATATAATATCTCTATACAAGAAAAATGACTACTATTTATATCTAAATAATACGAAAGTCAAGACTTATATAGAGATATATTAAAAATGTCCACATGAATTTATTCAATTTATGCAAAAGCATAATTATTTTTTAATCTAATATTATGTAAGTGAATGTTAATTTATATATAATATATTGGATAGAGTCAATACCAGAAACTTCCCAATAAAAACAATGCGAAATAATAGATTTTTGATGAAATACCAAGATAGATCTATTTAATAAATAATACTCATGACGATATTTGTACCAATATTTTATTTTTACATAATATACCTACATACTGGTTATTACTGTTATATTGTTTAAAAGTACACTTCGGTAGCTTGAAGTCTCCGTTTGGATACTCTTTTACTGAAAACATAAACAAGTAAAAAACTTATCCTAATTTATTATTACGACTTTGCGAATTGCGAATTTAAGGCCATTGTATGGTTAAATAGCATTGTTCTAAGTGCTTTTTTAAAAGTTCGTGGTGGTACAATAATTAATAGGTAATGTAAAACTTTTATTTTACAAAAGGGTTCTTAACTTCTAAGAAGATTAAATAATATATTGATGTTTTCACGTCTGCTCGTTGCGACCGAAAGCATATTATATAATATGTATTTGTCTTTAACTTTCAATAATGTTCTTATTTTTTATTCATTGATATTAGCAAATTTGTTGTAGAAAAATCAGTTCGAAGCATCTTCAGGAAGGTCCCTTCACTTACTTACAACCATGAAAAACACTTCTTGAACATATTCAGTTTACAGATAATTTATCTAGTAGTCTACAGAAAGTTATAAATAATATTATCCTGTTTATTATCATTTAATTCTTTTAATTTTTAAATTTTACTTATAGGGACATCCATGAATTCATTATTCATTATTTTACAATGTAATTTGATAATGTTAACCTTTTTTTTAAGTATAAATAATGTATAATATGTAGTAGGCATGTAGATATATCCTATACTCTATAGAATATAGATTATTGTCTCATCTAAATAAAATTATTAAAGAGAATAAATTACGGGAATGAATAATTTTAATTTAATTTAAGGATCACAGAAAAAAATAAGTACAGGTGTTGTGTAATTGTTATGGTGTTGGATTAGAATATTATTCTATTATTGTATAATACTTTATTTACAACCCCAAAAACGTATAACATGTATACAACCATCTTGCTCTGATGTTCATTACTGATTATCATTATACAAATATTATACAGCTAAATCGTCTTATTGAATTTCATTGAATTTATTTTATTTTCAAAATGTAGTATGAGATATAACTGTATAAGTATATATATTTACTACTATATTATAGTATCAAATTACAAGTATGTTGCACAATATGTATAAAATTATATTATATTAAAAACATTGACAAAAAAAAAAAAAATACAAATAATTGTAATTCTCAATAATTTTGTTCATTTCAGCCCACGCGTAAATACAATATGATATTCACAATAGTGCAGTAACACAATATGTTTAATAATATACATCGATGCCATCTACATCCGGTTACAGATATATTCAATACAATATTTACCAAAATATAATATACCCTTGACGAATATCCAAACAAAATAAAATCATCGAAACCTAATAGTTCTTACTCAAAATACCCGCACACTGCATAACACTAAGATAATTACTATGGACAATTTAATTTTACAACTGATAAGTTCAACGACTTTTCCCTGGGTTAGAAAAAATACAAAAATTATTTAATATTTAAACTTCTTCCTCACTAAATATTTTTTTTGCAATTCGTTTGTATTTTTAGTCGTTGTTAAATATTTGATATTCATCGTCATTTTATACCGATGTTTCAAAAAAAGGGTATATGTACACACGCTGCGGTATTATTGCATATTATGATGTGTTCATGCCATTCCCATTTTATGGGGGTCTTGAACCGTAAATAATGATTTTAACACTATAATTTTCCTCATTGAAAACACCAACTATCGCCACGCGTACTAGCTAAGATTATTGAATCGGGAATCTAACGAACAGTGTCCTAATGTGTAAAGTATAGTGTAGGCATGTGAAGATAGAAAAAACAATTTAAAATTGATTTTCATCCAAAAACTATGTGTGTGGGGAGGGGGAGATGATAGTATATCCGAAATAGTATAACCAATGACACTACTTGGCGTTAGCCGCCCTGAGCGCATTGACGCCCGAATAGGAGACTTTGAGTACGGACAGGAAGAGTGGCAGGTTGGCTATAAACACCTTGCCGACAGTCAGCTGTAACGGGGTCTGCGTCCTGGACATGACCATCATCAGTGACTGGCGGAAGCGCACGGGCTGTGCGTACCACTGTGCCGAGTACGAAGCCCTGAGCAGGCCCATGTGAGCGTCTTCTACCATGCTGCCGTACATGCAGAATATGAACAGTTCGGCTAAGTAGTTGGAGAGCGTCAGCAGACCTTTGACCATGACGAACCGGTTGCCCACGAATATCATGTTGAACGCCGACAGGCAGAAGTAGAGAGTGCTGAACATGAGCTCCAGCAGGATAATGTAACCGTAGCTCTCGTTCAGTTGGTCCTTGAAGTGAATCAGCCGGTCGTGAAGCATCGTGCAGCTCTTCACGTGCTCCAACAGCTTCTGCTCGGTGGTCTTGTCCACAGACTGGTCGAACTCGACGATCTCGACGGCGTGCTCGATGTAGGCGGATAGTATCTGGAACTCAGATATCATTTGATTGACGAAGAACGAAAACGAACACATGATGCCGGTTATGATGAACTTTACGGTCACAACGATTAAGAACTGTATCACATAAGAAAGCGCATACATCCCGACCTGCAAATACGTAATAATAATGAATGGTACATGAAAAATCGATTATACTATTGGAATAGGTATTTTATAGAAATATTGCACCCTCATCAGTCAGCTGTTATGACCGTAGTCACTAGTCCGAGAATTTAACTGCTATTAAATTTAATTACCATTAAAAATAAAAGAACAATGATGAAATATGTGTACTTTTTATTTTGCAAAATTATATACTATCTGATATGTATTAAAAATATATATTTTCAATTATACTGTTTAAAATAAATTCTCAACAGCTGCAGCAAAAACAAAGAACTTCTAACCTTATTTAAGAATAGTTTTAAATAGTTGAGAAAAACTATAAAATCATTTGTGAGGGCTTTGAACTCCCATTTTATTTCAAAAATGTATTACTTTAGAAGATTAATTTAAATAAAAACAATTGTCTTGTTTGAAACAAAATTGTATAAAACCGTATTAAAAGAAAATTGTATCGTGTATAGAATATGATGAATTAAGCAATAGTGGAATGTTTCAAATTTATACGGTTAATATTTTATGAAATACAACAATGGATAAATATAATCAATTAGACAATTACATCAAAATTTGATTTTCAAAAGCTCATAAAAAATAAATGTGTCTTACAATAAACATTTTTAATTGCTGTAGGTTAAATTTATAATAATCTTGCAGTGCACCAATTTTCTATCATTTTGATTTAGAAAAAAATTGAATCAACATGAATCTAAAAATACTAATAAAAGTATTAAATTTTAAGTATTTATAAATATCTCAAAAAGACGAAAATATTTTAATTTCCAGAAAATTACATTACATATGTTTGGTGAAAATATCAGGTCCATACGGTTTTTACTTTATGAATTATTGTTTACTGGTTTATTTTTCCTGCCCCAAAATCAGTAATTAAGTCCAAATGTCCAATATCCTACCGAAAATAATTCTAAAAGTTGGAAATTGAAGCATTTTTACTTTTCTAAAAAACGATGACAGATACAAATTTAATAATAAAAAAACAAGTATATATTTGTAAATTCATGGTTGGAGACGAAGGAAAATATTGTAATTTACAATTGAAATTATATTGAAATTGCATTAACGATTTAGGATTATGCACGAAAAAATATTTATTGTTCTTTATTTACCAAGAATTAATGCTACTGTGAATAATATAAAAATATTATACCCAAGTACCGGGTACCCAACAAAAAGCATTTGTATCATACCTACCTGGAAAATGTTAAAAGTTTTGTCTTTGTTTACCCAAATCCCTATAACAATGCAATTATATATGTATATTGTATATACGTAAAAGCTTATTTACTGTTTTATATTTTAGGTTTGATCTCAAGTTTGGTATGAAATTTAAAAATGTTGAAGTTTTGGTACAATAGATATTTTAAATGACCTCATAAATATATTATGAATAATGCTAGGTGCATTTATGTTTTAATAAGATATACCAGTCAAGAAAAATAATGAATTAATTACAATTTCTTGAAAACTGATAAATATATTCCGTTGGATTTTAACACAAAATGAAAAAATAATTATTATGTAAAATTTGACAATTATAATATAAAAGCATAACAAACTAGAGAACTGTTTTTGGAACAATGTACTTATTTCTAATCAAATAGGTAGCTAAATACATTTTTAAACATTATAATATGCACATGTCATGAACTCATAAATCATAAAATTCAGACTTCAGATACTATGTAAACTGATTAGATGTCAAGCATAGAAAAACCTAAGTAATTAGTTGATAAAACAAAATGCAATTTAATTAACTTTAGGGATCTTGATACAAATACCTACAAATGTATTATATTTATCTATACACATCAATATATAATTGGTTTATCTTCATCGAAATAAAAATGATTTATTTTAACCTAAATAAAATGTTATTTAACATAGATATATAGGTAATAATAAATTATAAGTGTAGCACGGTGTGAAGCGGTGCCTACACTCAGTTGTGTATTCGCTCTGAGTGTACATACTGACCGGGGTTGCTAGCTCCCAGATGGGTAACCACCCATGATTTTTAGCAACAAAATCCTTGCCACGTGTACAATAAGTGTTCCAAACCAACCGTGCCCCAAACCGCTAATGGCCATAGTTACCGGGCTTTAGTTCAACTTAAAAAGAAAAATTATAAGTATGTCTCATTCATACCATGACATAACTTACTAATTTAGTTATGTCATGATTCATACGAAACGATAAACAATAAACACAAATACTGTCCATGAAATCAATAACAATTTTTTTATTGTATAGATTTACCTGACTAGTGTCGGCCGGAAACCACAGGACCACCATTTGTGTGCTCTGTGAACCCAACTTGACTTCGGTAAGAGTGGCAGCTGCTAGTGGCACCATCCCCGTGGCTGGTATCTCGAACAAGACCAGTGTTAGATACGAGACGATTACTTTCATCGTGAAGTCTCCGTAAGACGTGCGTATGTCCGTTATCTTCCGCTTGAGTGCATCCGGCATGGGCCTATTGTAGCTAGGGAATTCGTCTTCGACCATCAGCAGCATGGTCCGGTTGAAACGTTTCGTCCGGATGGCCAACGTGATGATGGCCAACATGAACACGCATATCACGAAGTACGTAAACGACTCGAGCGCTTTTTTGTTGTCCGCGATCAACACCGAAGTCATGGTCATCCCCGACGTGATCATGATTGTCGAAAACTGAACGGACCTGAGCACCGTTTCGGTTCTAGACAGACGGTCCGAGGACGAGTCGAAAAGCACGCTCCATCTGATGCAAAACTTTTGGAATGGCGTCAGAATGAAACGCTCGGACTTCTGCATCACGTCTATCACGCTAACAAACGGCCGGCTAGATGACATACAATAAAGAAAATGATGATATACAGCTTTATAGGCACCTTTACCCTTGATGTTATATTGTTTTTTTTTGTTCAAAGACTTTGGAGCAATAGGTACAATTATTCAAAAAAGGAAAAATTGATAATACAAATAATAATAAAATACATTTTTCAATAAATTCAGTCAACATTTTCTTATTATAGTGTATATATATATTTGCTCATTTTTTTTATGTGTCTTTGTTTGTGTTTAAAGCTTTCAAGTCACCTTGATGCTGTGAAAAAGGATGATCTTTCAAAATCTGTTTGATTTTATATGTATCATTTGGCATTATGTTGAATGCGGAGTTTAATCATACAAGTTTATACAAGTTTTTGAAATCAATGTTGTAATTTTGCAGTGTTTAAAAATGGTATATCTCATATTAAGTTGATTCAAACAAAATATAAAAGTATTTATGTTAATATGTTATTATTTTTAGGTATCTACATTAGTTAAAAAATATAGGTACCTAACCTATTTATATACATTTAAAATTATTGTATGCTGGATAAAGTAGTTTATGCAGCAATTTGGTATAATTAGCTATTGCCTATTTATCTACTGTATGATTTATAATTTTCTATTGTAAATAATAAATATTGTATACAATCATTGAGTAGATAAAAACAGTTCCAATAATAGCATTGATCATAAATAGGACTAGGAAGTTGTAGGAATTTCACATTGCTCTGTATGCTCTCAGTTTATAGCAGACCTAACTAGAAATCTGAAGTATACAATTGTGAGTTCAAAAATTGAAAATTAAAAATGCATACTTGCTTATTTTGCCAATTTTAGCTAAAAAAGTGCACATTTCTTTTCTTTTATACGCATATTATACATATTTCATATTTTTATAAAAAAATTGATTTTTTTCTTTCTTAACCTGTACATTTGAATTTATATTAAATATAAAACTCAAAATTATCATCAATGGTGTAATATTGTCATCCCCATAAACAATTACAAAGTTAATAACGCATTTAGTACCTAGCATGCCGAAATACTTATTTGGAGTATCTTATCGTAAATATAAATTTATTGTTTCTTCGTTTATCGTTACTGTCGATGATTGTACCCGATTGAAGTTTGGCAGTTTTATATAGATATAATATGTCTTCCGGTTATAAATAGTTTTTATGTATATTATTATTAATTTATTAGCAACATCTGGTGTATTTTATTTTTGGAATTTAGAATAATTTTTTCGCATATTCACTAAATTTTTTTTGTATATTTAATATTTTTAATGCATATTTTGCAATTTTTTCGTGCATATTTTGCCATTTTTAGCTCCTACAACTTCCGAGCCCTAATTATAAATAATGCAATATACTATAAACATAATATTATAGGTAGGTGTATTATTTAATGTATTTTTTTTTTGTACTATCAAAACGATCATGTGATTTTACCTATGTAACATAAAATTAAATTGAGATACCAAACACACGTTTTTTACTACAATAAATTGTTCGTTAAATAGTTTTCAGATAATTAAGGATATCAACTATGCATCGGCGTATAACAGAAGCACAAACGTACATTATTATAATTATTATTATTTATTGATGGTATTTTACAAAATAAATACAACATTTAAATGTAAAAAGCTTCTTTAATTATTGGCCCATAGTTATGAATATCGAATGATACGTTAAAATGCATTAAAAAATAAATCCTATATGAACCATATTTCAAAAATATAAGTTCCGATTTGAATTTTAAAAGTTACCTCAAAATTTCCCCTTTTTAATAAAATTAATAAAAAAAAATAATTGATATCAAATTAGTTTAGATTATATGACTCAAAGAGGTTTTCACATGAGTATTTTTTTCTTAATTTAAATATACCATGCTATTATCAAAAATGTTTCCTACTGAATTCAATTCGACTAACACTGATGCAATTGATTCATAATAATATGTAATATTTTATAAAAAAAAATACTTTTGAGATGTATTTCAAATAGGCAAGATTACCTTTCAAAAATAATTTTTCTTACATACTGGCCCACGACATTTCTTCAACACCAGAATATGTAGAGAAAGGTTTTTTTCCCAGTTTATGAATATATTTTTTTAAATTGAGTTGAGACATAGTATCAAATATCAATAGACATTCCCCAAAGGATTTAGCATATACACATATATATTTGATTCGACCATCAGTTGCATAGGTCGTATGTTTTTTATGTATGCTTAGTTTCGATTGCCTTTCTACTATAAAAATCTTAAGATTTTAAACCTAGCTCTAGTATATTATCTTACTTAGTTTCAAATGTAAAAATGAGGTGTAGTTTCAAAACCAAGTACATTCCAATACTGTTTTTAAAAACTCTATTCTGAAGCACAAAAATTGTATTTAAATACTTACTTTACAAGTATGTAAATAGTACCCACCTTTTACGAATCGCACTGCCGACGAAACGATTGTAGATATAGTTATTTGACCATGTACACGTATGTCTGAACACCTATTGAGTTCCGGGACATCGTGAGTTACCTATATAATATCATACATATTTTCTGTTTGTAATAATATTAAATAATCATAAGTCCATGTTATACTATATCGACTATAATAGTCGTTCATAAATATTCCTCGTGTAGATATTATAATATATAATACCCGAAAATATTATTTGTCTTAGCTGTTTGTCTTTTAACGTTTGTATTGTATTACACACATATCTTGTAAATTATTACGTAGAAAATCGTTTGGGTCGAATATTTGATGTGTCTCAACTCAAACTGTATTCTTACACTTACTATAAATAATAAGACCCATATAAACATGCGACACGATCTGTGTCAATGCCTCAAGGACATAATATTATACGTAAATTATTAATTTGAACAAATACAAATTATCGAAAACTTTTTTTCACCACCGGCAAAATGTTTACTTTCCAAGTTTTGTGTACCGAAAACAAATTTAATAATCATATGAGTAAGTACAATGAAAGCATTAAATTTCATCTCGAATAACTCAGGTGGTTTTTATTCATGATATTATTACGTTTTATTGCCGTTATGCAATGTTTATTACATAAATATAAGTAAATAGATACAACTAAAATATTTCATACCAATCATTTTTGTGAATTTATTTTCCATAATTTTCAATTTAAATATTATAATCCTTAATTTAACAATCAAATAAATCTAAGATAATTACATTTAATGGTATTTAGCTAACTAACAGTAGATACACATATCATATATTATATCGTATTAGTATCTGCATAATTATTGTAAAACCTACATATTCGCATTTCCTAGTTTATAACTACTGAACAATATATAAATGGGAGTCTACATAAAATACATCATCACTGTACCAAACACGTTATCATAATACTAACTCTTTGTAATATTGTAAGTCATTTTCAAGTTTACTTACACTATTTGAATTTTAACTGTATTTAACAATAAAATATATTGAAATTTACATTCAACTGTTTTGTATATGTATAATGATCATTGATCATAAAAAATAACACCAACATTATTTAAATTTGAACCATCTCGTGGAGATTAAATATAAATTACTTATTTAACATATTATATTAATTTATTTTACATTCAAACAAAAAAAAGAAAAAGAATCGTTTTTACAACTTCAATGATTTTGTAACAAAATATTAAAACACAAAAATCAATATCGTGTCAAGAACATTATACCTTTTACTCGTATTAAAATTAATCCAAAAAAGTATATGTAGGAGACTTTAAGTAGCATAACGCCATAACCTATATTTATACCAACTATATTATGAGAAAAATGTATAAATTATGTATATAATTAGTAGGTATTGTGTTTATATAAACTCAAAAGTCAAAGTTAATAAATATTATAGTATAATATGATTCATAATAATATAATAACTGTAAACATTATATACGACCAGACATTCACACAAAAAGTTTATTTATTTATTTTTCTTTCGACTTTTACGGGATAATAATATGATATCTATGATCAAAAGTTTTTGAATCGTAGTCAATTCACAGATTGTACTGTATTATCATGTACATGCATATAAATACAAACTGGACTTTTGAAAAGAATAATTACAACTCATGTGTCTTGTCACTATTTCGTCTTTAAGTATTCTTGTCGTTAACATCATTGTCGTTGCACAACGTCGTAGTAACTGTGACGTTCTCGTTGGCCAGAATGTCTTCGTTCGTATTACCGTTCTGAGCAGATTTAAACAATACCGTTTTGTTGCCAATTGTCGATTTTCGATTCGCTTTTGATCGCACCGTCAGTTTGTGCCACGTGACCACTCTCACCGAAGCTACAGATTCCCCAACACCCTGTAAACGTAAATAATCACATAGACGTTTAACTTTTGCATTTAATATTATTTTTGTTTTATATTTTAAAGCTATTGAACGTAATTTGTGTTTTAAAATCATAAGCACACAATAAGGTAATAAATAATAATTTTTTTTCGGAGTTTGTCTTACTTAAATATTATAGTATCATTATTACTAGGGCAATGGAATATGGAGCAAAGTGCATAATATATTATCTGTATAAAACGTAAGTTAATTAAAGTTTAAATTATGTAGGTAACATTACCTTACTTTAAAAACGAACTCAATTATTCTCCCAATATGCGGTTTACTGGTGCCATAACTGGTATAAATATATATAATATAATGTATATAAATACTTCTAGATTTCCACATAAGACTACCTATCGTACTATTTAATATTTTAGACAATGTAGTACATTTTATTTTTATCTCTCCGAGTATAATACACATGGTATCTTCGTATTTCTTAGTCATAATATTATAACAACAATGTTATTATAGTTGAAAACAGTTATGTTGGTTTAGTGTCGTTTGTAGTATATACTTATTAATTATCATAGCGAGTTACTCCAACTGGTATAGTAGTCAACATTTCAAAATACTTGTAAAATAGTTGTACAGCTAATTTTTAAATGTAGGATCCATTATTAAATACTTGCAAGTATATACAGTCTACTTTGTACAAGAAACTGACACAAATACGGTAGTGAAGTAAAACCCTATCAAATAAATTACCGTGGACTAGTACTAGAATATTTTCGGTATAAAAAAAAGGCTGAAAAAAAACCAAATCGATATGTAAAGAAAATTAGGTATTTTTTACTTATGTGGGATAGTGGCAGATTTAAGGCAGTCAAAGGGCCGGCTTGCCCTCCCTTCCATGGCTCATTATCCGTGGTAAATATAGTTGTGACACAAAACTTATTCTCATAAATAATACTTTAAACTTTTATAATTATAAGTACATACACGTATTCTGTATCATAATAATTAAATAATGATAAAAAATTCCTTTAAACTAATAACTAATAAAAGTGTTTTTTTTTAATGTTGACAATAATTTCTTAGTACACAATAGGAATAATATTTTTTCAAAATGTTCTAAAAATGGGAATGTTTTTGCGCTAGTAAAATATAATTAAGGTTAATCGCAAATAACCAAGCACCAGCATTTCGGACTGCTTTTAAAATCGGATATGGGCAATTCCCACCTTGCCCCCTCCCCCACAAATTATGCTACTGGTGCTAATATACACAAAGAATTGAGTCTTTGGAGTTCTCTCAGAATAAAAATAGTTAAGAAAATGTATGGTAAAAATGATGACTTATGGTGATGATTAGTGGAAAGGATTAAATACAACTGGTAGTATTTTGTGTTCGTTGGGTATTAGTCCTTAAGTAATATTAAATTATGTTCAGTTGATTATCAATAACAGTTATTAATAATTAGTATATCAATGTTATTTTTTTTCTTAACTTCATAATTAGGTACCTTTTTATTTTGTTCTATTTTTTTTAAAAAATAAAATAATAAAAAATAATAAATAAATAAAAATAATAAATAATTATACATTTCATTTTAAATTACTAAATGTAATTCAATTTGTATTGTGGGCTGCACTAAAATGTTATTATTATTACAGTTAATCACAATTTTTATGGGTACAAAAAAGGTTATTTTTCCAATTTAATTATATTTTAAACAGCGGTTTGAGGTATTTTTAAATTTATAATATGCATTACTCTAAATTTAATTTAAAAAAAAAAATTATTACCTACTTACAATGTAAGTCTTACATAAAATAGAAAATCACGTGATTTTATGTTCACAAATCAATGCTATAAAAGGCTACGATAATAGAAATAACAATTTAAAAAATAACAATATCATCCATATGTGGTATATTATGCAGTGCCTACACAACATTTTTATTTGGGTAAGAATATTATAATTTATAAGTAAGTATTATAATAGTATGTACTGTGTATGGACAACTCAAACATATTTGACTAGTCGAGTTACAGCAGAATTGCCGAATGCTGAATAGCCATCATATACATTTCCACAAAGTTTCCTATAACAACGAAAAAAATTAAATAAAATGTTCCAACACATTTAATAATTCCGGGCATAGGGATCATATTTTAAATTCATAGTGTAATGCCGCATGGGTTTATATTTATTTTATTATATTATGGATCTGTATAGTAACGATATCGTGTTAAATGTGTCATTAAATTAAATGGCAAATATATTGAATAAACACACATGAAACATCCATATTTGTTTTATTTATAACGTAACCATTGACATTATTGCTATGGATATTGCGTTGAACCGTTGTACTATTTAAATATTTATTAACATTATGTATATTTTGAGGAACTATTGTACTGCAGAAAAAATCCGATATATGTGTTAAGCAAATAAGTAATAACTACTTTAGCAAACTCAAACAAAAACATAATTAAGTTATATATTCATATTGATTGTATGGATTAAAATATATTTTAATAAGTACCTATAATGGCCATTGGCCATTGCATATTTCACATGGATGCATTTATTGATATTATGATTTTTTTTAAGTTGATACAAAAGTGAAAAGTCATAATATGATGTTTATAAAAAAATTTCAACACAATAGTCTTCATCACTAATTATTAAAATATAGAATTTTGCATATTTTTTGAAGAGTAGGTAGAATATAATATTATAATAGTACCTAAAGATAAAAATACGTTACACTTTCTGGAGATTAAAAATACTATTTTTATTTCCCATATTTCTGCATATTTGAATATTATTATATTGTATTTATTTTTTTAATGAAAATTCTACCTCTTTGTCGGTTTTTGAGCATAATATTTTATATTTTGCATTTATAACAACCTTTTCTTAAAAAAAAATTAAACAAAAATAACATTATTTTTGATGATTTCATTTCTAACACATAAGTTATATTTAAATGATGATTTATTTTTGATCTACAATTAAATGACCGAAAATAAAAATATACTTCAAATTTGGTACTTAATTTAATAAAAAACAATAATAAATAAATAATATGTAGCAATCACTTAAAAATATAACTACTGTTTTAGTTATTTTGTGTTTAAAAAAAAAAAGGTAGGTACCTAGGTATATGCTTCAATATTTAAGTATTATCAATTATACAATGCATATTTTATTAGTACCCTATTTTAATGCTAATTTAGGACTTCTATAACGTACGTGTTCAAATTCAAACCCTTTATTAATAATGCTTTATTAAGTCTTAAGAGTTTGAATATTCATATACAAAAAGATCTAAAATTGTTAATTTAGCTAGCTATTAAAACCTCATGTAGGAATAAAGCAACAAGTTAGATTTCCATGGCAATAAAATGCACGAAAAAATAATAGTTTAAGTTTAACATAATACTTATAATTTAAAGAATAATATACCATACTGTAATAGAGTAATACGGTACAAAACGACAATGCTGGTACATCATAACTATTATTTTTGTATTTGTTTAGTTCAGTTAGCATAGAAACGCATGAAAGATAAGTTTAAAGCTAATAGTTAGGTACTTTTCTTTTTTTTACTAAAAAACGTAATCTGTAAATGCATGTACAATGTTATTAACATTTAATTATTATAAAGTATACATATTATAATTTATTAGTGTTATCAATTATTAAGTCAATATCACAAAACTGTTTAGAACGGTGTGAATAGGTTCATGGTATAAATAGGAGATAGCATACAAATGAAAACGATAATTTCATAGTGTACATGTATAAATAAAATATAAGAATTTAGGATATACGTACAATTTAAAATGCCCACGAAAAATATTTTTAAATTACAATAAAATAACTAAAATCATTATTCCGTGCATATAAATCTAAGTTCATCTAAATTTGAACTTAAAATATCTAAAAAAAAAAATTGTTGTGAGTAATTTACTTTTTTTAGGTTCCAGCATGAGGAACCTCGTATTAAATGTTTTGAAATTGGTCATTTTATACACGAAACGTGTTATATACAAGTTGTATATGTCAATGTTATACAACAAACGTGTTGACAAAATGAGATGATTATTTTCAAGATGTTTTGGGAGAGGTTTTTCAAAATATTTGAACTTCTAATGCCTATAAGAAAAAATTATGCCTATGCCCTTCTGTATAATATCATAAATATTTTTAAAGACCTTGAATACTAACTTATGACTCAGTTATGAGGTACCTGTTATACATTTTAAAACTTTTACTCACAACGAAAAATTGTTCTCAATATTTGTGGTAAAAAACCAAAAAAACAACGAAAATGTCAAATTTTTCTTTCTTAAAAAAATATCTACGGTTATTCGGTTTTGAATAAAATAAAAATAAAAATTCGTTATTGTCGAAAACTGCTTTTTTTTAAAACTTTCCCGTTTTTCTCAATCATTGAGAAAATTTACGGTAATTATTAAATTTGATTTCCCACAAGTACATACCAATTAGATTGTTCTCTTTCCTACCAAAAAAAATATAAAAGTTACAGAATAATCAAATCATTTTTCTACTAAAAATCGTGTACACATAAATAAAAAAAACACACTTGTAAAATCAATACATTCAGAATCTTAAATTAACTTAACTTAATTAATTCAGTTATACCTATATATTTTCTTACTGAATGTTTACAAACTATGTCAATGAACAGTAATCAAATTTGATAAAAGTATTTATGTGTAGTAGCTACTCGGTAAAGTTATTTAGTAAAGCTTTTTCACACTTAATGGAACAGTCTCGGCACCAATTTTACATAGTGTGATTTTTTTCACAATCAGGTTTTTATTTTCTAAAATAAAACATTCTCTGAACACATTTTTATTTTTTTTTAGGAGGTACCTACACTATATTAACTAATATTATTTGTTTAAATACTATACATAATTTCATACAAATATAAAAAAGTTCTTTTAATTAATAAATATACATTTAAAACTATTACATTTTAATGTCTATTTGATATTTCAATATTTCTAAATATTTAATACCGATTAAATTGTACAATATTTATAAATATTTATGATTATTTAAGTTATCAATACACTATTAATAAAGCTGAAGAGTTTGTTTGTCTGAATTCTATATTTCTGAAACTATTGTCCGATTTCAACAATTATTTTTGGGTAGGTAAGTTATTAGATAGCCAGTCTATTGAGGATGGCCTTAGGCTATATTAACCATTTAATTTAGCTCCTAAATGTCAAATCCCACATGAATTTGGTTCCTGCTAACAAAAATTGAATAATTTTTTGTTTATATATTACCTATATTATAATGGTTGCCATTGGTTACAGAAATAAAATAGTTATTATGATTGCTGCGTATATAATTTTTATTTTTTCCCGGAAACTGTATAAATATAGGTGACTAACCTTAATTGAGGAAAAACCTTTTTTTCTTACTGTAAATAATATATGACGTATGTTCCAGAGTAGACATGCCTTAAAATGTGTGCGTAGTTACATTCTACTAACAATATGACAAAATACATCGTTCGAACGGTTTAAAGTAAAGCTAAGCTTTAGAAAATTGACTTTTTCAATTATTTGAAATTTTATTTATTAATTTTATTTATACTACGTAGTAATCACAAATAAAGTGTACTTGAATGTGAGTGAATAAGGTGTTCATATTTTATACGCTGTGATATTTAAACGTGCACGTGATTAAATGTACGAAACACACAAGCGTCTGCGTCTGTCTATTTGTCGGAAACAATCTTCGAAATGGTTAAACTGATTTTGAGTGTACATAGGTATTTACAATGTAGCCATCATGTGTCTCGCTGTCTTATAACGGAAAGCAATAGATCGGTTGATCGAATCCCAGATTGCTCTTAACCTTAGGTACATTAAAACAAAGACACACCAATATATCACCGTATGTCCATATTTTATGTTGATTGATTTTTATTCCCAGGTGATGTCGGGTTATAGGGCAGCTTTTTTTTATACGTTTCGAACACCATTACGAATACGAATATTAAACAACAAATTAACTAAATCTTTGTTTAATTCGTTATTTGATTGGATTTTTTTTATGTATAACGGAGTGCACGTGATCGGCTAGAATTAAATACGAGTAAACATAAAAAAAATACTCATTTAAAAAATAAATAAGAAGATTACAACATATTATGTAGATAGTTATTTGTTTTAATTTGTATTTGTTTGAGGTATTTTAAATATAACTATGAGTTATGACAACTGCAGCTATTACATTTCATGTTATGCATTTGAAAGAAGCACATCGCTTGGATTGACACTCGCATTAATACAAGCAACTTGGAATCTCTTAACACAACTTGAACAGGTTCAAGCAAATTTAATTATTTTTGTCTGTTATTTGGTTTAGCTGCAACACAATTTATACTGTGTACCGACAAGCTGCATATTTACAACATTTAACAGCGAATGGTAATTGAAAGAATTGAAATACTTGAACTGTGGACTGGTGGACTGTGAATTGTGATCTATATATCGATAAGATATACCTAATTTTTATCAAAAACAATAAAATCTACACATTCCAGGTACCCAGGTGTTTAATAATTGATAACTATTTGATACAAATTCAACCTGAAATTTCTCCGCCTACTAATGGATGGCTGTATTGATTCTCCTGTTTTGCTTTCCATGATTAACTTCAAAGTCCCTTACTCTTCTATCTGTCAAATTTATCCATTTTTTATTCCAAAATGGCAAATGCAACGCCAATTATTCTGATAATCAGCCAATCCTTAGAATGATGCGTATGCAAATAGTGATCCATAACTTTTTTAGAATTTGTTGTATCTTTTATTGTGTTAATCACGTTTTAATTTAAGTATATGATTGGTTATTGTCACTTATTGTTATTGTTGTTATTTATAGTTAAAATTTTAATTAGTGTTATATTATTTAAAATTAGGCTCAACCCGTATTGTTGATAATAATAAAAAAAAAAAAAATATAAACTGTTTAAATTGTATTACGAGATTAAGAGTCTTTTAGTTGTTCACGACCATTGAGAAGGCATGATGAAATGTAACAGTCATTGTTGTAGCTCATTTTCCTGCTTAAATTCAATAAATTCAATCAAAACAAATTACTGTATATAGTAATTATTATACTTACATAAACTTTCCTCTTTCTTTTAGTAAGATGTTTTTGAATGTAAATTGATAAGAGTTTATATTTAAATATTAAATATTACTATTTTCAGTAAAACTTAACTGACTTATGTCATAAATGTATCTAATAAAAATTAAATACTGACCGTTGGTAACTGCATCACTTGAGAACGGCTGGACCGATTTGGTTCATTAAAAAAAAATATATTCTTAATTGTCCAAATGAGGTTTTCACAGGGAAAAAATTAGAGAAGTTGTCTAGAAAACGTGAGGAAAACTAAAAGGCTTTTTTCCGTGGGATTTTTGTATATGCATGGTTGCCACAGGTTACATATTATAATATAGTTACTGATCGGTTAAAATAATTTAAATATTTTGTCATTATATTTTTAACTCGCGTGATTTATTCGAAGTTATTAGACTCAAAAACTATATTGCATTGATTTCAATAGTGTGGTAAGGTTTCAGTAGGGTGTTTATAGTTCTTTCTTTTCAATCGCTAAATCTCGGTAGGTAAAATAGAGCAAAGAATATTTTTTTGTTTATTATAATAGAACTGGCATTGTTTGGTTACGTGTTAGGTATATCACTATTATAATTAGTAGATATGTACATTTTTTCTTATAAATATATTTATTAAAAAATAACAAATCTCTGCCACAGGCAACGCCAGACAGGACAGCTAAAAAGTAGAAATAGTTAATAGAAATTAGTATTTTTTTTCGTACCTATATAAATGGTTAAAATTGGTTACTCGAGCAGACGAGGCAAAAACATGCATCAAATCGTCGACTTTATTGTGGACTCAAATAAATAAATCGTAAAAAAATAAAATTAATACTTATATTATATTATATATGTATATTATTATTATTATTATTAAAACAAATTATGAAAGTTAAATGTTTGTTTGTATAATTATATACTGGCAGCCCATAGGTACTAAAAAACTACTTGATAGATTTTATGAAAATTTGAAATTGTTCTTGGAGATACCAAGACAATTTAGAAAGTAGTTTGAACCACGTTCGATTTATACCAAGTGCAATATTCGATCTACTACAGCGGAATCGTCCGTCTTGGTTGAATTAGTTCCAGAAGCCGAGGCACATCAAAGCCTATTTGTTTCCTGGACTGAGGTATATTAAAACCAAGATACACCAATATAGCCCTAAATTTTATATTTTTTCATTTTGTTCGGGTGAAGTGGGGTGGTTATACAGCTAATATTGGGTTTTGGATTAACCGAAGTCAATTGACTCAAAAACTACTGGACCGTTTTCAATAGAAGTTATATCAATATAATCCTTGAGATTTAGATGTTGTTTATAGCTTATTTTTTCAACCACAGTAGGTAGGTAGCTAAAGGGTACCTTATACCTAAATCTTTTTTCAGTTCACCAAAAAAAAATATTGTCTTGTTTATTTATACATTGGTTATATATTACCTATACTATTATTATAATAAAATTGGTATAAATATGGCATATTGCACATTTTTAGATTCCGAGCATAGCAATGAATTTGTCTTACAAATATTTTTATAAAAACACAAGTTTTTGCACGGTTTACGCTGGTTAGGATAGCTAGTAATAAATAATAATAATATGCTTTAAATGTTTGATTTAAAAATAATGTCCATACTGTGAAAAAAATTACACGATGTCAAATTGGAATGTTCATAAAATATTTCTGTATTTCACGATTTTCAGTATTTTTAACATAAAATATAACTTGTGTTTCTATAAAAACAATAATAATTAATATGCACATATATTTTAAATAAATGAAGCTTATACTAGGAAAAACATTAACTTATAGTGACAATACAATTAATAGTTAATTGTGAACTATTAACTTAGGAGTAACTACATATTACGGAACTAGTTAGAAGTCACTTATAACAAAAAAGCTTATCATTGTATAACATAGTTAAATGTAACTTAATTTTTTAACTTCTGAAAACCCAGGAAAGTGTAAATTCCTATTATGGCTCGGTTTGTTATTATCCGAGAGTACATCTAGGCCCCAGGGCCTGAAGCTTTTAACTCAAATTTGAGGCCTCGGGTTCAATATAATATTTACTATACAACATAAAAAAATGTTATGTTTCGTGGAGAAATAATGAAATAATTTCTTAGATATAAACTAGCAGTATACTTAACATGTAATAAGTACCTAAATAACTGTTGTGGTCAACCATAATATGATAATATGGTGAATATCGCACGACAAAAGCAATGAGTACAGTATTATTTTCAGAAAAACTTTTAGAGGTTTATATGTTCCATGTACTGCACTGAGCCTGAATTTGTTTTTTGGAAGTATCGGATATGTGATATGTCAAAATATGAACGAGGCTGCATATTTGGTCAGAAAAAAAAGCAGTACAATTCTTTAATTTGGGTTATCCCAAGTTATATAAATAAGCGTAAATTCAAAACATTGTTATGTACTCGCATGATCACAAAAATAAAAAAAATACAAATCGAAATTTTAAAATTCCAAATAACTGTGCAGAAATATTTTGAGCTATCCCTCTCATAAATTACAAAGTTCATTTCTGTTCATAATTTTCAATGGTTTTTCAAATCCTCTTATCATCATTAATATATATTTTTAATTTTTTGGAAGACTATTTTCTGCTTTTAATTGATTAAACGTATATTATGCTTTTTGAAGGCAAGTAATAAAATGCCACAGACTTGAATGATCAACGCTTATCTCCATGTTCAAATTTATAATGGCAGTATTTGTGTGATTATAGATTCTGTTTTTTACATTTAAAACTTTATAACATACATTCAAAATATTTAATGAAGATAGTGGTAATCGATCCCTCTTCGATTTCTATTAATTCGTCCCACGTAATTTTCTTCAAAACAATCTAGTTAGAGTTGTAAATTATCTGGTAAATATTCGCCATTCGGATAACGATTCAATCAATATCATTAATTCGAATAAATTGGTACCACTACCATTTTAGCTAAGATTGAAAAATCTGCATTATTTCAATAATTGTATACAATTAAGATATAAAATCAAATATTTTTTTTATAAACACTTTTGGTTAGTTAAATGATAAAGACAACATATATTTCAGATATAGAAATTCTTAGTATAGATTTCATTTTTGCTTGATCAAAGTCACAGGATATTGAAGTCAGATTTAATTCAAGTTTTAATTAGTGTAACATTTGAAATACATTTTTGAATGTCTTTTCTCGTTTAAAAAGCGTATATAAGGGGGTGTACGTTTCTCAAAGCGTCGGCACAAAAAAACTTGAGATACAATAGCTGGAATGATTTTAAACGTTCCTTCTTAATACAAAACTTTCGAATCTTACATAATTTCTAAACCACAGTTTCTTCTAAAGATTAAAATATGTTTCTCGTCTGGTTCACAATCGTCGAGTAAAAATTGTTCATGAATACTTGCTGATGGTTGTACACTTTTGAAGATTGGTATTTCTTAAGTGGTATTTCCTGTGGTTCCAATTGGTGCTGCTTAAATTTCGTTGTATTACTTTTATCAATGGTAGACTTGATAATACAGCTTCTCAAAATTAAATAAGATATTTTCAATCACCATAACGTGATGAGTTAATCCCGTGCGCCCTAATATGACGAAAGGAAACGCTGTCTGGTTACTGAAACGCGGTCCGGTGGGTTACAATTGGCAATTTTTTTATATATGCACGTGAATAAATAATAGTAGATATCTCATATTATTATATTATAATTTATCATATATAATAATAGTAATACCTTAGCCACAATCCAGAAATACATTAATTGAATGCAGTTGATGTTGGTTAAATGTTTTCAGTTGCTCTATTTTTCAAACGATTAATGGCAACCACCGCCTTGACTTTTGCAGCTTCTGAATTATGATTGTGTTCATTAATGCGTTTTATTACTTTTAAATGTGAATCCTTGTGTAGTGATTAAACTCGTGTCTTACATTTACATTTGTATTTAGACCTCCAAATATTTCTAAGATAGTCAAGACTTGACTTATAAAATAATACATACAAAATCGTTTTCACGAAAAAGCAATTGATCACGATTTTATTGATAAACTTTGTGAAAACATTTATTATTTCGAAACAGAAAAAATGTATGTATCACTCATCTTATAATATTATATAATAATACTATTAAATACCTAGTTAAATACTAAGCATTATATATATATTTATAAAGTATATATGTGTAAAAGTAAATCAAGCCATTGCATTTGGTTAACTAAAATTGTAGTTCCAGGTCGAAATAATATCTCCGACAAAACATCTCCGGTCAAAATATCTTCGATTTAAAATATCTCCAGTACTTAAAGATTCAACTTAATTTTTGGAAAATGAAGAACTTTTATCTTCAATAATTAATTATTTTAAAGATAAGTGGATTAAACGCCCAGATTAAACAATCAGAGAAGCTCCCCAATGTTTGATTTTCGCATGTGGAACTGTTATGATTCAGTACTCTAACATCAACCACGGACTAATAACGCTTTTGAAGGTTGGCATCATGAATTTAATGGTGAACTTGCAGAAAATCATGTGACGATTTGAAAATTTATAAGTTTTCGTAGACGAGAACAGTCATTACATGAGGTATTTTATGTACAATTTATGTATTTAACAATATATTACTAAATTACCTCATGTTTAGGCCAAAATGGGATAATCTTTGTCTGTTGAACCAAGTCCAAAAAAAAAGAAAGAAGTACAATGATTAACTGCTTCAAATAGTAAGCCAATACAATTTCTAAAATATTTGGAATTGCCCACACTTTAAAATTTTAACTTATATCTTGATCGGAATTTTAATTAATTAATTAATTTTTTTTTAATTGTATTACATTAATTTTATTACATTTTATTTCATACAATTTTATTATATATGAATCGTTCACAACTTTAAATTGTAAATAAAATATATTTTTGGTGATAAATTGTTATTGTATGTAGATTATTTTCTGTTTTTGTCGCAAACATAAGTCTCACATTTTCAAGTATACTCGTACAACTCACTGAATTACAAATACAGTCGATTATATAATAAATAATTTATTTTGTACTCGCAATAATAATTATAGCATATTAATAAATAATATTACAATATTTTCATGAGAGATAATTCTATAAGAAATATTTTTAAACGGAGACATTTAGTACTATAGATATTTTTACTGAAGATATTTTTTATTGGTGGTATTTTGGATTAGAGATATTTTTGGGGAGATGTTTTGACCGGTCACCAAAATGTTCGTAGTAGAAATTTACTATTGTGCAGGTGGCTTTAATTGATTTCTTTAACGTTGGATAATTTCTATCCCATTTCTAAGTCCAAATGGCTGAGTCTATTTGTACTAGATCATCAGATATGATATCGACAATAGTACAATACCAGCTGCTATATCTTAAAATCGGTAAATGTCGTTGATCGTACAATATAGAGTCAATTTATCACAGGGAATGTCGAATTTAGTTAGACAAAACTTAAAACTTCAGACATCCGCATGTATGGCAGCATTTGATAATATAGCAGAGTGTGATGGTTCGGAAGAATGGAAATTGTTCGAGGAAAGGCTCAAATAATATTTTCAAGCGAATGTGATCG
The DNA here is from genome assembly GCF_001856785.1 of Myzus persicae. NCBI lineage: Eukaryota > Metazoa > Arthropoda > Insecta > Hemiptera > Aphididae > Myzus > Myzus persicae. The sequence goes on from NW_019101570.1 coordinate 350,021, forward strand.
AAAAACGGCTACAAATATCAGTATTATTGTCAGTAATAGCCAACAGTGAGCAATTCTTATACAATTGAAAGATTTCAGTATTCCTACATTACCAAAAAAAAAAAAAAAAATAGACCAATTGAGAACATAGTTATGCAACAGTGGATTTGACTCCAATGGTGTCATTATTTCAAAAAGAAAACAATTATATAATCCTAAATGGGAAAGAGGAGAAATAATTGTCATGGTGCATAACACTTAACAATACTTACATTGATTGTAAGTTTGGTGTTGGACTAAACAATATGGAGGATGATATTTTAATGTGGGGGGTATCGTTTGGTTATTCCATTTACATTGCAAGGAGAGCTGTTGAAAGAGTTATATATTATGCGTAATTATTGGATAATAATGGTCAGTAACTTATTGCAGTACTTTTTACAATCATCTAATGAGTTAAGAAAATTCTAACTTTGGATCGTATTTGATTTCTGGCTAGGTATCTCTTTCTCTTCTACATAAAAGCTTTAGACACTTATTAAGTCAGATAACATAAAAATAGATACAATTATTGATCCACCAAAATGTAATCAATCAATCGTGGGTCGCTTAATCATGTTTAAGGGAACATTAACGCATTACTGATTCATTAAACGTTTAGTGATTGTGTATACAACTTAGCTTTATTTTATTAAAAATACTAAATTCCTTCGATAAATAACTGTGAACACAAAATAAACACAAAATCACTTATGTCATATCGTAATACAAAATAATTCCAATAAATATAACAAATAAAATCACGAAACACAGAGAAAAAATATATTAAAATTTTAAATACTAAATATTTTAAAAAGTATTGACAACACATTGTTTGTCATCGTATAATTAATTTTTAACGTTAATTTTAAAATCACTATCATAATTTTATTTAATTTACGAATTTGAAATTGTAATAAAATAAACCTTCCTAATACAAGTTAGCATAACATTTTATGAATATTAATTTATTCACTATTTTTAACGAGTGAGGTTTCATAATTATTCGTATTATGAATGAGTAAATTATTTCATATTACATTTTACCCTATGATATTTGATAAATAACTGGTTTTTAAAAATTATTAAGGATATCAAAATGTGATAAAAAGAAAAGTAAAATATACTTCAATTCCTCGGTAATCAGTAACTGTATTGTTTTGTACACACACACAAACGCATATGGAAATTGTTTCCATGATCTCAAACTAAAGCACTGAGTAATTGTTTCCAATGCAAGTCTAATCAAAAAGTTCATTGTTACAACTTGGACATAAAACAGTAATTCGAAACAACCGCTCAACGTTTTACAATATTACTCTAATGACATAAAAAGCTTCAAACAATTTTTAATTTTGAATAAAATTAAAATACCAAGGTACTGAGATTCTACGAATTGTTTATTAATTTTATTTTATTCAATAATGTATTTGACATTTTATGTCTTTACTTTGGAAGATTAAAATAAAAAACCGTCACGAAAAAGTGTCCACGAAAAGCGTTACCAACTACATTCAAACAAAGTGGGTCGTGTAGGAAACTGAGATTCGTTGTTTTGTTATATTTAAACATATCGAAGTCATCCCTATTAATTTAATAACTGCTATACCATTGATTGCGTAAATTGTAATTGGGCATTTAGTTTTTTATATTATTTTCGTTTTTTTATTTTTACACAAAAAAAAATATTAATTTTAATTACCGAGTGTAGTACTTTAATTCTTTTGTCGTGATTGAATTCAATTTGTATTTCACTTAACAATCTCTCCAGCTTACATTTTGTTGTCAATTTAATACTTTATAAGTTCCGAGTAAAATCTGTTAGTTCACCTGTGTTCGATGCATTTGTTAATGAGTTAAAATTAATTAAAAGTTGTTTTTTATACACTTAAGATAATCATTTCTTTTCCTCAAACACCTTTACTTGAAATATAAATCCATACAATATTTCAATAGTTTAACTAGACAATAAAAAGTAAAATAAAATTTAAAAACTGCGGTGTGGTTGTATTGAGATGGTTAAATGAAATATAAAATAATTGAATAAGAATGAAAGGGAGATTTTCTATTAAATTTTTCAAGAAAGAGTACAATAAACGTTAAATTTAAAAATTACTCAAGCAAAAGAATTTTATTAAAACTATATTTATTTTAATTATAGATGGTTACCTTGATTTTTAATGTAAGCAAATTAAAAAATAAGTAGTACTCATTATTAAATTATATGATAAATAGTTTAAATTTTTATAATATAAAATAAATTATAAATAAAATTATTATTAATACTTAAATATTGATTTCTCTCATTCTAATTCACAACATTTTTTATTGTTTTTACTTAATTAACTGATATTAGTTAAATATTTAAAAATATACGACATGTTTATTCATGAATAAGTAATAACATATAAACATATAATCCAAGTACCTACATACTATAACAATAATTGTTTATGTTTCTAAGTTAATTAATTGGACCCGATTTCAAGTATACATAATTAAAACTAATTTAAGAATTACTTAAGGTATAGGGAAAAAGTTCGACCTCTGCCTGTCATCAAGACAGGACAAATTAATTTTTCATACTTTGACTTTTATACAATTAATATTATAAGAAAGCGAAGACTCGATACCATTAACCAAACGAGAAGTTTTTATTTTGTACCTTATTGTTCCCATTAAATTGACAAGATATTTAAAAATGAACTACTGTAGATTATTACTCAAAATTTAGTACGCAAATTACTAGGTAATTAAATACAATCTGATAAAAATCTATAGTAAATTGTTTTACATGTCATTATGATTATTGGTTTACTCATATTATAGTAGACCATGGAAGTAATAATGTTTATTTTTTAACATAATAATTTATTGAAGAAAAGTCATTCAATTATCTAATAGCTAATATGATGTTTTATTAAAAAAAATAAACTACAGTATAATATGCAATAGAACTATTAATAGTCGAGTCGAATCAAAAGCAAACTACTCATGAGTCATGGGCACTTATTATTTTAATGTAGATTAATTTGAATAAGATTGTGTTTATAAGGAAAAGAGGGAAGAGTAGTCTAGGAAGATAAAGAATGAGACTTACTTGCAGAGGTCAGGGAATGAAAATTGCGATGTATATTAAATAAAATAAAATTGTGAAAAATCATCAATTTACTGTAAGAATATTCGAAAATGTTGTATATTTAGTTGCTAATATAATGGCATTCATTTTTGTCTAATAAACACATTTTTTTTGGTGGAATATGTGATAACTGTTTTTATTTTATAATGATATGCGTTATTTTATATATGTTCCTTTTTTTTAAGTAGATTCTAGTTTAATAATTAGTACTACAGTTTTTTATTATTTTAAAATTATTTTGGATAATTTTAATATGTTGCGTATTTATACGTTCCTACGTTCCTAAAAACCTATACTTAAGACGTTCTATAGTAAGTCGGTATTGAATAAAAATGTCAAAATGTACTACCAATAATATATGATAATTTGATATTTTCATCGACAATTAAATAACATGAATTATTCTTCTTTGTTTAAATAGCTAATGTAAATTTAAATTTGAACTTCAGATGTCTATAAAAAAAATTGTGTTTGAATATTTTTCAATAATTCTTAATAATTTTTTTAATTTTTTTAATATTTAATTTTTTAAATTTTTTTAATATTTTTTATTTTTTTAAAAAATCATGCCCATGTACCTTAAATATTTTTAAATAGGTAAAATAACATAAATAATACCTCATGAGGAACCTGTATTACATTTTTAAGTTTATTGACCAAGAGAAAATTTGTTTATCAATATCTATTGAAAAAAATATCATGTCTATAAGCAGCTAAAAAGGAGTAAAAATATTTTTGAAAATATACTTTTTGGGTATTGAAAACGAAATTATAAAAATGTTATTTTCTGTGAAAATTGTAAGTATCGTGGGGTAATCATTTTTAAATTACAACCAAATAAGAAAATCAATATTGCCAAAATCTGATTTCCTCATAAAATGTCCGTTTTTTGCCAATTATTTAGAAAATACTGGAAATATTTTCATTTTTATCTTTTTTTGGAACTTTTGAACCAACTAGATTCACATTCCTAACATAAAAGATATTGACTTTTAAAATTGAAGTATTTTTTCTATACTATAAAAAGTGTACACATAATCAAAAGAAAAAAACAAACTGTAGAATCTATTGATTTCAGTAAATTATAGTTCCATTCAGAATCTAAAACTACATTGTATTGTATAAATAATCAAATTAATAATTAAACTATATTTTATCTAAGCATAGTTCAACTAAGCAGTGTTCACTAATAATATATCTATCTATGAATATTGGTATCCTATGACACAATATAATATTAATAAATACAATTGCTGCATTTTATCGAAAAATTGATTACCTACGTTTTCTAAGCACTGTGTTTTCTATCATACATGACATGTCAAAATTTGATTAGATGATTTTGTGTTGAACTCAAATATCAATGAACATATTTTTTTAGTAATAATGCTGCCATATGGTCAACATTAAAATCGTACACGCATCGTTCTGATACTCAACTACTGTATATACATAGTATCTGTTGGTCTTCACACTCGTTGTTCGATTGCGTGTCTATAATAATAATCGCAGTGAGCATGTGGGTATACTGCAGATACATTTATGGGTGACACGGTCCTACCGTTGCGTATAATTAACAAAAGCACGTTGTGTGGCAAAGCAAAAAACATTCCACCTAACAGTCGAGTGCGCAAGCAGTCTACAAATATCTGCGATCTGCGCCAAAAATAACACGACACACATCAAAGATTTTCCGGACGATTGCCTTTATTTTTAATAAAATACAAAAAATTACTTCTTTAAAAAATACATGTGTTTTGAACCGATGAAACAAAAGACTGCTTATACCCACATGGTCACTTTTTTCTCAGTCCTCAGTATTGAAGTAAATAAACCCATGTTAGACTTTGTTATACTCATGTCTGTTCTCGTATAAATCCAATTATTTGTAAATACTAAAATCGATTTTTTTTTTTTACTTAGATAAAAATTTGAACTTAGATTCAAACTCAATAGCTGTCCTTTTGATTTATTCTGAAATAAAAGCTCTGTAAAAATCAAAGTTGTTTGTTTTTTTTTTAACTTTACAATTCACTTAAATTTGGAAAAATGTATAGGTTATACAAAATAATAATTTTCTATGACAATAATTATCTTTTAATCATAATATCAGACATTTTTACTTCTATAAGAATGTAATATTTAATAAAAAAACGCAATCGAGTGAAATATAATATGATTTTACAGAACTATACAGTTTTAAATAAATATACTTATAATAACACTCAAAAATAGTTAGGTAAGTCGTATAATAAACTTATCTATATCTACATCTATGATCTATATGTATAGTCTATGTAATATTATATCATTTAGTTGTTGTTCGTTAATTTAGATGAGTTTCATAACTATTTGGCTATACAATCATTTTGAAATTCGATGTCAATATGTGCATAAAGATTATTAGATTTTAAAATATGATAAATTATGACCCAAACTAGAAGACTAAAACTATACATAATATTATATAATGTATAATACATGTAATATATTTTTTCAAAAATTCCTAACTACTTAAATGAGATAAATTCTCATTATCGAATTTACGTATACTTTGATTTTTAATTTTGTAAAGATAATGAAAATTAAATTATGATCATTCAATTATTATTCTGAATTAATTTTAAAAAATTGAAAGTCCTAAGTAAATTATTAAAAAGTTAAAAAATCTTTCGATGTACATTAAGATGATCACTTATTTTGAATATCTAAATTGTTTTGAAATAGACAAAATTTTCTAAGTTAAGTTTAAACTTTACAATAAATTGATTTTAGACTATTTAATAAATGTACGTCAGTTACCATTCATCTTTTTTTGTCTATCGAGAGAAATAAAAGTAAGGAGTATCCTTATTCAAGTGAAATTATATTGAAATACCATGGTATAATAAAAATCATGCTCTTATTATTCTGTAATAACCAAATTAATCGAAAGTATTTTGAAATCCTCATAGAATATTATTCAAAATATTTCCTTCCAATTTAATGTATTGATTTTTTTCTATATATAAATAAAACGATATTATAATTTTAAATTCTCAATTCTAAGAAAAAAAAAATTTAAATACTGAATCCCATTAAAAGCACCCATTATATTGCTCGATGCATATCTATATCCAGCATATGGTGTTGATGTATTTTTAAAGTATATGCTTGGGAAGTTGGGACTTCGATTAATTTATACATTATACGCTGTATAATGATATCCAAATGTTCAATGTTATGCAAGTATTCAGAACATAATATTATTTTCTTATACTTCAAAAATATCTATATACATAATATATATGACACGAAAAAAGAAAATTATTCGTTAAATCAATTACCCAAAGACACTTTAAAACATAATTTAACACTTCTATCTATTCTATCTTCTTTCTATTTAAAATAGATAAATGTATATTATGTTATGCATTCCAATCGAAAATTAAATTCTTGAATTTTATTATTTTCGTTAAAAAGACTATGATTTGAACACTCAATTCACAATACATTGTTTCTAGTTATCTATATAATTAACTACTGATAAATAGATAAAACTTATAGTTTATTCTGTAATAGTTGTGAATAATGACTATATTAAGTATAATATATACATTTATTATTATACTTATTATTCCAATAAGTATGCAACAATTTCCAAAATTATATATAGCACTTTCTCTTACTATAGGTATCTAAGAATATCAAAATGATTTTAAAATTATAGAAGTTAGAAGAGTAATTAATATGGTTCAATATGAAAAAAAAATATATATTAATAAGAGTAGGTTTGCAATGATCATCAGTACATTTAGTTCAGTTAACCCTTATATACATATAGATGTAAAAATTCAAAAAATATTTTAAAATATTGTATACAAAACTCATAAGTCATAATAAATGTAAAGAATTAATTCAACCTTTTTATTTAAAAAAAATTATTAATAGTATTTAATGAACATAATGTAATCTTTTTTTATAATGAAATTTTGTTTAAGTATTATGTTATTGTTTGACTTTCTTTGTTTAAATATGTCCTTTATAATTTACAATGCACACCAAGTGTTTAAAGCTTTATTCAAATTTAAAATAAAGAGACAATATATATTAAAACATTTAATTATTAAACATTTTATTAAAAATTAAAGAAAGATTAAGTTAAAACTACTGTTAAAATCCACACTTTTGTAGAAGACATTAGTAATAAAAACAGCGAGTATCTGAATTGAGACAAAGCTGGGAGTTATAGAAGTATAATATTATGTTAGACATCACAATCACAACCATCAACCGAAGACAGTATAGCAAGAAGAGTTAAGCCCCAAATAAGAGTAATGAGCTGGTAATCAGTTATGTTCGAATCTAAGCCTGTTCAAAATACTTAAATACATATAAGATTTAAGAAACCAAGGATCATGCTAGTAATATCAAAAGACATTAATTTATACCAGCCGGAAGAAAGAACGAGACTATAATATCTTTCACGTATCCCGGATGGTTTTACAGATTGATGGGATTATGAACATAAATAATTGATTTTGTTGATAACAGACTGTAGAAAATATTAAGTAGGTGTAATTTATAGGTATATTATTTAAAAATATTAAGTACTAAAACAATGATAATATCAAAAGAAAGTACATTTGCTAAACTGTTATTAAAATCGTATTAATTCACAAACATAGATAAGAAAATATAGGTTAATTATTAATGTATTTTAATTATATGAGACTAAATTATTCATGAATACATACATTTAAATGTTAACTGATTTGAATATATATATTTTAATTGAATATTAATCGTTATAGTTAAGTCATTAAAGTTATGCGCCTAGTAATTAAGTTGTAATCAAAATGTTAATTCTATTGACATTTTATAATTTAGAAGTTTAAGCTATTTAACCATTTTGTTATAATTATTTTTGTATTTGGGGTTCATAAGCTATATATTAACTTATTTCTGCACGTTAAAATTGATTCAGATTTATATTGAAATCCTTTCCAATGAAATAATTTAAATATAAATTGTATTGTGGAAGTTTGTCAGTAATTTTATTTTGAATAGGTGTCTACCTATATTAAAAGGTGGCCAATTTTAGACCTACCTAATAATTCTTATCACCAATCAATATACCTATTATTCTGTACCTATATTATTATAAGACAATTATTGCGTTAATCATACTTGTTTGTTCACTAATATTATTTTACAATTAAATGTCCATGAATATTATTGCCAATAACTAATATAATAGTAAGCCCGATAATTTTTTTTTTTGTGATGGGTCAATATCTATATATATATGTTATATAATCGAACGTGCCCTGACTGTTTGGTTGATCAACGTAGAACTTAAACTATGATAGTTTTGACATTTTGAAAGTACCTTTAGTACCACTATTTAGCAATGCACGAGAAAGGATTTTTCAAAATTTGCAAAGAAGTGCTCACACAAGGACATTAAAAACCAAATATAAACATTTCTTTTATTAATATTGCCACTGGTTATATATATATATAATATAAAATGTGAATTTAGTTATCTTCAATATACACATAATAATTGGATGTTTGTCTATCTATAAATAATAGACTCAAAACTTACTGAACCGTTTTCAATAAAAGTAATATATAGATTCCTTAAGACGCGAAGCGTGTTTATAGCTTATTTTTTCAACTCCTATAATATGTAGCTATTGGGTAGGTCACACATGAATTTCTTTCCAACTTACAAAAAAAGAATATTTCTTGTTTATCTATAGGGCTGCCATTGGTTACATATTATAATATTACAATTTTGATTATTTTTTTATAGTAGAAAATATAGCATATACATTTTTGTACAAATATATTTATAAAATGAAAACAAATCTTTTACACGTGTTATGCTAGCCTGCAATTGATTACCGATCATAAAGTACGTATCATTATAATTCATTAATTTGCTCATAATATGGTTTTTGAATACTATACACAACTTAACTATCGTTGGAAGCATCATGTCAACAAACATTAAGCAATGGAAATTATTTGAAATACCACTCAATAAAATCAAGTATTAGTAGATCAACCAGATATACTCTGCAATTTTCAGAGAGGAGACCTCCTGAAACATTTGAAGAGTGAAACTCGCACAGGAAATCTGTCCGGATCAGAGCCTCTTTTTTTAATTTTATTTAAACAGTTGACATTGGCCACAAATTATATTAGTATATTACTATAGCAATAAGTACAACTAAAATGGTATTTTCATAAAAAAAACAAATTTTGGTACAAGCAACGCCGGATGGGACAGCTAATCATTAATAATTTACAAAAGGGTTTTCCAATAAAGTTAAACCGACACCCTTCGGCCACCACTCATCAGTGGAGTGCGCTAGAAATTCTATACCAAGCAATGCGCGCTCCCGCAATTAAATCATACCACCGACTTCAAAGGATTTCCGGTGAATAAATTGTACAATAATTAAATCGTATTCATCTGTGTTTATGTTTGCACAAACATCCGATTGGATCTTATTATAGTATTTTGAGTGAAAACCGTTAAATATTAAATCGACCCTTACGTAATGAGGGCTGTAAAATTTATTAAGCTATCAATTATTTAATTAAATACGCTTTATTTTGCAACTCATCATTGATTTAAGACTATATTATTTATCAAATGATAATTACAAAAATATCATCATTCTTCCGAAATATTAAAAATATTATTGATATTTCTTTAAAAATAAATAAATAAATAAATAAATAATAATACACTAGGAGAATAATAATGCTTTCGTAATACTGCCGGCACAAAAATAAGCCATAATAAAGGCCATCCGTAAAATGAATAAGCTCTATTTTTACCATATCTTAGAAAAAAACTTCAAACACGAAATCGCATGCTTTGCGAAAAATTCTTTGTTGGAACAATATTATTAAATATCACTGTCAAAAAATATAAACTTCAATTGAGAATAAAAATAAAATATTTATAAAAAATGACCGATGTTGTGGAAGTGGGTCGTATAGGATTATAGTCATTGGATTTTGATACATATTTTGAGACTGACATTTTTTTCTAACAGTTAGTACAAAATCTTTAGTTTTAAAGTTTCAGATAATTTAATGATAATCTATGTCATGCTTCCGTTGAAACTGAATGATATAAAATATAAAATTTTTTTTTTTGTTTTTCATAATAAGCTAGAAAAGATTATAGTTCTATATAATACTTTAAAAACGAGTTACAATGTTAAGCACGTACAAGTCATAGTAACAAAAGACACCCAATAAAAATTAAAATTAAACTTATAATACCTGTATAAGAAAAAGTATTTTATGACATACAACAATTTAAAACTGTTGCTTCTGTAAATCCATTGCACTGTGAACTCGATATTTTATGCACGTGGTTAAAAGCTGTTAAATTTATAATTCGAAAACTCTCCAACCATTAAATACATTCATGCTACAGTTAATAAGCTACAAAGATGACGTGTCAATTTTTTTCAGTTGTACATTAACGAATTTGATATTAAAGCCAAGTGCACTTGTTTGCATATTTTATATGTATACCTACATGTCAATTACAATTAGTTATTAAAAACAAAACACATAAAGGCAATCATTTCTGTTTTATGTTTTATTGATGTGGTTTTAAATAATTGCATTTTTATTTTTAAGGATAAAAACATCAAAAACTATGAAATATATATTACATACATTATTTAAAATAAAAAAAGTCTAATTTGGCAATTTAAGCGACATAATATATTTTATGAATTAACTATGACCATTAGCTGTTATAGCTATTGTTTGATTGTAATAAAATCGCCTAACTATACACTGATATATTTTGCTACAATGTTCCACACACATCAAATGAGTGACAGCATACAATCAACTAACTTGGAGCGTATAATTTAAAAAAACTAAAAAAATGTACAAACCCGTGTTTTGTAAATTTATTTGTTTCAAGGTTTAAAATCATTTTATTTGTGTATACTAAATAACAAATGGCTCGCAGTGATCATTCATTAATTATCAAATCATTTTTATTTAGTAGCATATTGATGAAATAATAGTGATAAACCTATATGAATACGTAAACATACAATAGTTACATTCATTTTTAAATCATATTTATACCAATTACTAATACTATAGAATAAGTGATACAAGGAAATACATTTAAGTGTCTACACTAATATTTTTGGAAAGTATAACTTTTAACTTTTAGACCATTTTATTTTTACATAATTTGATTTCATTGCAAAACTAAATTGTTGAAAAAAAATTATCATTACCTTTTATTAGATTATTTGAATGATAAAGTGCATTTTTCATTTCATTTTTCTAAGAAGGATATTTTCTGCAGTACTTCGATACATATAAATTTAATGGTGAACGAATGGCTAGTTAGTTATAAGTTATACGTTATAACTTATAAGTATTTAAAGTTCATATGCATGGAGTAATGGGCCAACAGCTTGGGTTTATTTGGCCTCTCTTTTAGCCCTATGGTATCATAGAGCCTATGTTGGTCTTCTCCGTTTATCAAAATTGAAAATAATTATAGTTGGTATATTTATAGCTAAAAATATTAAAATGTATATTTCTTCATATAATCATAATATATTAATATATTATATTTATTTAAATTTGACAAATATTTAATTTAAAAGTTGATTAAAATCATATTTTCAGTATAACATTGTTTATTTATAAATACATAATTTTACATGGAAGTTGTTAGTACAATTTACATTAAAAAAAGTTTTAGCAAACACAATTTTTTCTATTTATAATCACTGTAATTTTTATCATGTAAAAACAATTAAGACAAGTATATTTTTAAATTGTTGATTTTTGCAATTTGCCGTAATGACTTGTCAGAACTATCAAGTGACAAAAAAACACAAATTAGTACATTTCTGTTGGATACCTATATATCTTTAATGCCAAAATATTTTAAATATTTAAGATAAAATATGCTTAATTTATTGTAATTTAAATATGAAACGATAAATGTTAAAATGGAACTTTTTCATTTTTTCGAAAATCCTTTTTTTATATAAGTACACTTATAAATAATTGGGAGAGGTATCGATTGATATTGAAAAGTTATTTTTGCTGCGAACAACAATGGAGTAAAGAACGGTAATTTTTTCATTTAATGTTAAAAGCGAAATTCTGTGGTACGATTTTTTTCTTCTCTTACAAAATGTGAAAATGGTTGGAAGTCTCCTTTTGACATTCAGTGATTTATAATAATATGTAATATTATTTGAAAAGTAATTTTTTTCTCTTATTTCTATATAATAAACTATACGAATTACGAATGTTAACTCTCTACTCCATCACTAGCTCCATCACTAGCTTAGGCTTAAAGGAGTAGATTATTTATGTGTAATGCATTTATACAGAAATTTATTTAATTTTAAAGAAATTTAAAAAAACAAGTCCAAAATTTGTTTTTATATATAATAGAAGTAAAAAATTATCTGAAAAAATCTGCTTTGCAGAAGAAAATTTAAAATGTATATTGTCATTAAAAAAAAAATTAAAAACTGTAAAAAATTGAGTCGTCTCTCGATGACATCAAATTATGCAAAAATAAACGTAAAACTTTTTGAAATAATGAGTCTAGGCACTTAATGGATCAAGTTTTAATTTTTATAATGTAAAAAAATATTATATTTATTGGTTACCTAATTTTCTCAATGTCTAATAATAAAATATTATTATGCCTTGCTATTGGTGGAAAAACGTAACATAAATACATAATATTATTTTATTATATATTGCACCTGATAAATTAACTAATAGTGTCCAGCAATAACATTGGAATAAACTTTCCAAGTAGGTAGTAACGTGTTATTTAAACAGACTCAAATTTTTCTCAACGATATGTTTTCTTATAATATCATGCATTTTTTTTATTTTAACAGTAGTTCACACACATTTTTCATAATGCAGTTTTGCTTGGGATATCATTTAGTGTACCTTAGTGCTCTATAAACGATCGAAATTCAGTATCAGTGGTTTTTTGTAAAGGTATATTAGCACTTAATCAGTTAGCAGTCAGCACACATAGCCTTACATAAATTTTTTGAAAAATCTGACTTTTAGAATTACTTGATTAACTTAATGTGAATAACTGTTTTGTTTTAAAACTCGGTTGACGGTTCACCAATCGCTCATGTTTGGATGTCTTCAAATGCTGCTTAACGATAAACCTTTTATCAGAATTAACTTTAACCGAGGAAATTGTACAAAATAAAATATTGCCATCAGCAGAAAAAACATGTTGACCAAATTCTGTAATGTGTTACTTTGAAATGGATACATTCACATTCGGCATTTTAAATAAAAAATCAAATTAAACAGTGACTAAATAAAACAAACACAATGTAAGATTATGTACCATGGTCTTTCACTAGATTAATATTGAAATAAAATAATGTAGATACCTGCAAGTATCATTCAATGACAAATTGTATTTTTAACGATATGCGAAGTGTTACCATAGGCTATAACTATAGATACCTATCTTTAAGATACTGTTCCCAATGGTTTTAGATAAATAATATTTATTTTTATAAAATATTACACTTGTCACATTCGTTATCTGCATTTTTGTAGTATTCTCTATTGACTACAAACTAATAAATTCTTACAAAAAAAATTTAAAACATTGAACCTAGATTTGTTTGTGTTTATTTATTGTTTTAGGTATCAATATCAAACTATATTAAACATTTTATGATTTTACTACATAGTTAATATGCATTTGCACAACACAACAAAACTCAATAAATATATCATTTTTAAGGAAATTACCAAAATAAGCTAATTTAGAATACCGAATATAAACTACATTGCTCACAGAATAGACTTTTAGTTCCCCTATTTATAAAGAGAATATAAAAGAATAAAATATACAAATCTTATAACTACTCATTACTCATTCTATAGATTATATACTAGATTATAATGTTTTTTCTTCATTTATATTATTAGTAAAAAATCCCTCAACTGACACCTCCGAGTATCAAACAAATTTCAGCGACTGAGAGTGTCCGGTATTTACAGATTTCACTCAGTATAATGAAGATATAAATTAAAAATATCGCACTTACCAGTATAATGATGGTCTCAATTTTAATAGTTCAAACTACAAACAAAATTATACCGCTTACGGATACTGGGGTTCATTTTCAGGTATTTATAAATACAGTTTTCTTCTAAGCGTGTACCAGATATTTAAATTAGATTAAAAAAATAGTTTCCAAGAACATTAATATTTGTTATTTAATATTTACGTACCTACATTCAATGTGCGAAATTCTTCTCGACATCCATTTGCGGGTAGTTGAATAACTTAATTTAATTTGATTAATGCTCATAAGGATCATGTTGGTCGAAAATGTTAAGAATATTTTAATAATAATAGTTAAAATTATTTTATGCTAAAAAAAATTGCTTTAAACATGTTTATTTCTTCGTAATACGTATCAAACACTTATACACGAATGCATGTCCACTCAATTAATGCTTAACATTTAAATAAAGATATTATAATTTATAGATAAAAGTATTCTAATAACTTTACATAATAATATATAATTATTTATTTTCTAGTTGTATATATTTTATGTTAGGTTAGGTCTTTGAATAAAACATTGCTATTAAATTCATGAATGGTAATCAGGTAATAGCTAGTATTGCTTAAAAATAGTACAATTCACATTTAAATCTTTTAGCCCGCCCTGAGTTAGTTAGGGCCACATCCATATGAATTGCATTTTAATAGAATATGGTCCAATTAATCACATTATTTAATTCATATATTATCTGTTTTATGAAAAAATATAGCTGGAAGACGAAACAAATGGATAGGTTATATAATATAAGGCCAATGCGAAGGTTTAAAAAATACTAAACAGATTATAGAAGGAAGCGTGGAGGTTAAGAACCATAAAGGAAGACCAAGATTAGATTATGTTCAATACATAATGAAGGAACGAGGATTCATATGTAAAAACGAAAAGGAAATCGGGTAATAGAAAAAAATGGAAGATGGCTGCAAACCAATTTACGGATTGAAACATTCGAAACCATAGATGATGATTGTGGGATTGAATTTAAAATCAAACTGCATGATACGTACCATACGTAATATACAGTATACATTATGTGTATAAGGTACAAGTTGTGACTTTTGGTAGTCTTTTCGATATGCATAACACTACAACAATCCCTACCAATATAAAACTATATCATTACTACGCAAATCGAAATCAACATTTATTGTTATTCCCAATTTTGTTACATTGGTTAAATTTAAGAGGAGTTCTAATTGGAATATTTGGTTGGATAGGGGGAGGGAATGGTCATTATTATTATTTATTACATATTAGCAATCGGTGATCGAATTCGCCAGAGTTACTCAGAATTAACGTCCAACAAGCTATAAATAATAATAATAATAATAAGAAGAAGATAAATAGTATAGTTAGATGATGTTCAATACAGACGAATTCACGATAACCCGAACATTACCTAGTAAATGACTAGTAATATATTATTATTAAATAAAATCAATGATAAGGTTAGCGGTCCGCGACGGCGGCGATACAAAAACTACAAAATAAAATATAATCATATATTAATATATTATGACCTACACATTCTATGATAATATTGAAGGGATATGTAAATAAACTATAAAAATAGTATTAGTCTTTTGCAGGTGTATCTATGACATTTTTTAGGGAACACAACATGACCGAACTAGAAGAATGTGGTCTCGGGTTATTGTACAGTATATACCTATATACGATGCATTCTATCACATACTACACTATATGTTGAAGAATAGTTAGAAGTTGGCTCTTTGCGGGATATGCTCATAATAATATTATGTATTCTGTTGTATTAACATTTTTATTAGGGTTTTAAAATTATTGTAATGTTATAATATAGAACCTATACCTGAATACCTCTACCGTTGAGAACAGATTTAGTTCGTAAATCGGTAAATCGATATTCAAAATTCGTTATTTTGATTATTACGTACGGGTTACGAGTGAAATTGTATAGCAAACCGCCGAGTTATATTATTTTATTTATACGGCATTACTGTTTATTCGAATAGATAAAATGAAATCGTACCCCAACACAATAATCGCAGTTAATACTTTCGCGATAAGATCGGTCGATGACCCGTCCATAAACGTTTTTTTTTTATCTATGACCTACAATTGACATAACAATTTTGGTCTAATTTTTTTTTTTCTATGAACGCTGACGCTATTGCTTGCAATTACCCCGTATAATATCTCGACTTCATGTAAGCCTAAGCGGCGGTGCATTATTGGACTGAATAATAAATAATAATAAAACGGCAACTGTCGAGTGTCAAAAGAAATTAAGCACACAAATATTTTCACTTTTAAATTAATAGTAATATATAAAATGTTGATACATAATAATTATGTTCAGTGATTTTTGATTTTAAATATCATCTATATTTATTTATTCTTTCTATTTGTAGAAGCCCTGGCTTATATAGTTAATTATAGTTAATATAGTTAGGTTAACATTATTATAACGCACTCCGTTAAAGAGGGGTAGGAGATTAAGTAAGGTCGTGTAGCAGCTATCGATCGCCCATGATTATTAAAATTGATAACGATACCCTTACGATACGCTTTGAGATGGGTGTTATACTGGCATACTGCTATTAAAAATCCCCGAAATTTGACACTGAGTCTGACTTTGTGTTAAACAAAAGATTTAATGTCATTAAAATGAAATAACATGTGAGTTTGAGTTTTTTAATGATTTTTAGGATATATCTAAAGACATAATATATATTATTATGTATTAGTTTTACTTTCTTCATTAATTCAGTATAGTAGGTAACTATCTTAGTACGGCACATTATTTCATTTCCGTAGCAATCCAGTTTCATACCATTTATCTTTCAGTGAATCATAGTTTCTGGACATAAATTAGAAGAAATAATGTTGTAGATGAGTAAGGGATATGAGTCAATGTGGTGTATTAAAAAGTTGTGAAATACGAAAAATAACAACAAATAACTAATACAACTGTCAGCTACCTATATATACTAGTATCATAATAGGTATTCCTAATAAATTGTTCTTACAGTGTCCTAAAAATACTATATTAGGCTAAAAATCTACTATATAGTATACTCTATACAGCAAAGCCGATTTCTCTGGTTTTTTGTTGTGTAAATTAAAACCTAGTCAAAGTTTTGTTATCACAGCACGGCATCTTTAGTCTTCAACTCTCTTTCTCTTTTTTTAAAAAAACCCGCAAATTATTGTTATAGTATATTCTATTCCATTTTTATTATAAATTTGATGTTTAGATAACTTATATGCCTTATGATGTCAAATAAACCGTTTTTCAGGTTAATACAAATTTAAATTTATGATCTAAGAAAACGGATGTTTATGAAATTAATAAGATGACAAGATTGTCACGGTAAAACATGAAGTATAACACTGAAATTAAAATCATCAAGATATTTTTTTAAAAAGAAGAATTTTTTCACTTATTTTTAGTTATCGATTTTAAGTTGTTTAAGCTTAAAGAAAACTAATTTGAGAAAACTTTTGGTTAAATAAATTGAATTCACACTGAGAAGTGTTGATGAATCATGTATATTATGTCAAAAATAACATAATATTCCATTCAATATAAAACTTTACTAAAATATAATTTTTTGTGTACCAACTACGTACATTTTAAACTTCAATCATCATTGTCGTTTCAAACATAAATTAAAATATGAAATATAAATATTTTTATTTTCAGCACCTAGTGCTAAAACGATAAAACGTAAAGAAGGTGCCTACTTGTTTTATAAACTACAGAGCAAACAAACTTTTTGAAAGTTATATTATGTTACATTACAATAAAATGCAGTTGATGTTTTTGTTTACGTCTACTGTTTTTTGTACCAATATAATATATAACTATTTAAAATTTTTCTTCTAATATATAACATTAAGTAGGTATTTAATCATATAATAAGTCAGGTTATTATTTAATCCTATACTTTAAAAATTTAAACCACTAAAACCACTAAAATAGTTTTGTTTTAAAGTTTAACATTTAAGTTAATATTAAGTTATTTTGTTAAATCAAATTGTTAAACACAGATCAAGAACCTTTTGTTATTCTAAGAACCAATTTCTGGCTTTTAGAAAATCTTAAAACTTTCAGACACTAAGACAACACTGATTAGAATTATTTCGGTTTTAAGCATTTAGGATAAATAATAAATAGTTCATATTTAAATGACATTGATTTAATTAAAATAAGCCATTTAATAATTGCAAATATAATAAATATTAATCATATTCTAAAAATTGGTAATAAGTTTATCTGTATTGTGTATTAACAATAGAAACACTAATAATTATAAAACTTATAACTTAACTCTTATATAAACACAAATTATGTTCAATATATATATAATAGATACTATGTTCATTATATTGAATTAATAAACATATATTATAAATAAATAATATTTTTTAATAAAAAATTATATACCGTATATTGAAAAATTTACTTATATTATTAACATAGTCTGTACAGTTAAGGCTAAAAAACATGCAGTGCTTTATTTAAAATGTAATAATAAAAAAATAAACTGCATTAATCTATCAAGCCAATGCAATCAAATTAAATAAATTCAATTTGATTTTAGAAGCAAGCACTAAGCTACAACAGTATTTATTTCTGAACTACTTGTCATCTGGTCAATATAGCAATAAAAATACTCTAATAAGAATTATTCACATGTTATTGGGACGACTGCCCACGGAACTTGACGGTGATAATGGGAAACGAGATGAAAAAAGTTGGGATAAAATATGCTATCTCCTAAATATAGAAAGAATGAATCGTTAGGATATCGCCAAACACCATTGTGCTGACAGATTTAAAAAAAAAAAACATTATTATCACACATTTAAAACAAGACTAGGTACTACAACTAAAAACGTAACGGTTTGGTATGAGACTGTTATATTATCTATCATGTACTTTAAAATAAGCTCAAAAAGAAGGTATGAAACAAATCTATATAATGTGCTATCAATAAAAAAGTGTGTTATTGTATTTTCTAGTTGTCCGATTATCTCTAAAGCAATTCCACCTGCGTGTTCTGAACATCGAAATTTCATTTTATCGCTATCTTTACTCTAAAGCCATTGCTTGAAGCATGACCGCTAAATTTCAATATGCCCTTAGGCGTTCGGCCATTATTCCTGATAATAATTTAATGAATTCAATAATAAATCATAAATATTGAGAGTGGTAGGTATTAAAAAGTGGTTACAACAGTTAAACCATCCTAACTTTGCATATTATATTAGTGTAATTGTACAAAATAAAAATATAGAAAAACTATTTATTTTTTTTTTTTTAAATATATTTTCAACTGCGGTTGATAAATTTTATATGTGTAGAATATATCAAACACATTATACACATTTATCATTTACCTATATGACTAGTATCGGTTTAAAATATAAATAACTGTACATATTATAACTATATATTATGTTATTATTATATTTGATATGTGTGTAGGTAACTACTATTGAAAAAGTTCACAAATATTGAGTTTGATATTATATATTATAAGGTTGTACATGTGAATAGTTCACTTACTAGTACATAATATTATGTAGGTACCTACTGCACTACTGGCATAAGTATAACAAAATTAATATCATCAATTTTAGCGCATGTTGTTGGTATTACATGTGTTCCGTTTAAATTAGTTAATATTAATTATAATTATGATCGAAATAGTTTTACAACTAGATATTTTATTAAAATATCGTTAAAATTAAAATGTAACGTTTAAATGTATGTATAATATATATGTATATATATATATATATATATATATATATATATATCATCACCGTCCATCTGGCGGGCTTCAAAAGTCCAACAATCTGGTTTCAGTAGAAGTTTTAGAAATCGTGGCCTAGTATAATATATATAACAGCAAAATATTATTATTGTATATGGTTTAAAAATCTTGAACCAACGATTACTTTCTCAATGTTTAAAGTATAATTTAAAAAAATAATAATTCAATAAATAAACAAATGAGTTGTTAAATAGATAAATACGTTGGCATTTGAAATTATGAATAAATATAAGACAAGGCATTATATTAGTGTAATTTAAATATTAATCAATCGTTAGTTCAAGTATGTATAGTATTTCTAAATGGTTTTATTAGTTAAAAGAACGAAACAACGTATACTATGTTAATTATAAAATGCTAAACTGTTAAAAAAGAAAAAGTTATGTGTAGTCAATGTGATTAATTAGTTAAATATTATTTTCAATAAGGAAAACATAGCTTGAATAGGTATCATATTTAATAAGTTATTTCTTAAAAGTATAGCGGTGAGGGTGCCAATTACTATTTAAATATTAACTATTTTAGTTCTTACGTAAACGTGCTAACATAACTGTTAAGGAAGATTAAAAAACCGTATTTTTAGAATTAAAATATCATTATCAATGTCTTTGATTTCATTCAAAAGAAAATAAATCATAAATAAAATAAATGTAAATTCCATTAAATTAAAAGAGATTGAACAAATACTTACAATATGTTGACTTATAAATTTATTTATATTGACACAATAACTAAAAAAATGTCCTACTGCCAATATTATTAATAAATGATGATGTTTATACAGTAGAGCTATAAAAAATGGACAGATACCAGAGAGAGAGAGGTTTGATACCACACCATTCGTATTCTTCTACAGAAAGAAAGTTAAAGCAGACAGTAAAAAAGTCCAATAATAATAAATTGTACTGTATGAATTTATAATTATATTTTCTCAAGAGATAATCCCTCCTCATTAAGTTTGATCAAAGAAAAGAATTTGTAAATTTTCAATGTTTCTTGATGCCTCCCAAAACAGCTACCGTTAAAAACGAATTTCAAATGTATTATTAGGTATTAAGCTGCGGTATGTACCCTAGACAGAAGTGCAAGTAGAAAACTTAAAATTGAGTGTCTATAATAAAATATTGACTTTATACGTATAGGAGGAATGGGAGTATATTATTATTGTTTACTACGAATCTTATAAAAAATAAAAAAATACAGGAATTCAATCCTATTGTACGGTCTGTTGTTGTAGTGCGTATTTATGGGATTTCCTATGGCTTAACTATACGTGATATTTGAGATTATTGGTTTTTAAGACTTTTACTTATAACATATTATGGCACCTCGGATCATTTTGCGAATGCGTAAATGGCAAAAGGAAAATGTTACATTAATTTTGATTTCTAACAACGACGCATGCGAAAACTCGTATACAAGTAAGGACGTCAAGACGCGGAAAGCTGCAAGGGGTGTGTGTGTGTGTGTGTGTGTGTGTTTGCGGGTTCGATATATATTTTAATTAGCGTTTTTGTGCGCTACAGTGTAGTATGCGAACGATTACTGAAGATTGATCGGACCACTAGGGGGAATGTTGTTATTGGTTATTACTTATTATTACTGTCATTCAACCCGGCGAACCGATATGGAAAGCGCAGGCAGCCGTATTTCAGTGGTGCATGCGGTGGACGCCAAACTGGCACTGGGTCTCACCTGGGTCACCAGCGTCCTCCTGGTACGTATATTGAACGCTCCGTATACGATCGGGTTCATACACGAATTGGTGCAAGCGAACATGAAGAGCGCGTGCTGTACCTTCTGATCGACCATCTGCGCCGACTTGTGGTCCGTCCAGTACCTGCGCAACAAAAACCACCATAGTGCAACCAGTTTTTAAAAACACAATAATTAATAATTAATCATTTAATGAGGGTAATTGTGAAAAAAAAGTGCGAGTTAGTTAGTATAGGTAATACAATTTTCTATCTATTTTGAAATCCAGTATTTTCATTCAACCTACGGCTACGAGTATAATAGAAACATCCTTATAAACACATCCTAAAATGTTCCAAACACGTTATGAACTCGGTATAATTAAGGTTAACTGCAACTAAATAGTCAATATACTATAAACTGCAGCTTAAACTTTAGCTGTCACATACTACATGCCAAAAAATGTATAAGTTTATTTTATTTATAAATATAAGTTATGAGTTATCGTTTTTAATTATACTGATAAAACTACCTTCTTGTTTTTAGAAAAACTTCATAATTAATATCATCATAATGATATCTATACGATTTTCGTTTTTAGATTGACTATAATTAATCTCCAATGTTCAACGCAAGTGGTAACGCAATCAAAATATCTTGTAAAGTTGTAAATATTAAAGTATGTAAATATGTTTGGGATATGAGTTCAAAGATAACGGTAGATGTATGAATGTTATAACAACATAAGAGGGAAAATTTAAATAAAAGTTGATCACTGAGAGTTTTTATGTTAAAAGTTTAATAATAAAAAGAAATTTTAAAAATGTTTTAAAATAAATTTCTTATATTCACATTTGAATTAAACATCCATTATAAATCAATAAAAGGTTAATTTTATATTTAAATTAATACAAAAGTCAAATACACAAAAAAAAATATAACATGATATTACACCTACATTAAAAAACTCATTTTTTTATATGAATAAAGTATCCAAAAGTAGTTTTAGACTTTAATCATACCACATATGGCTATTAGCTTAATATTTTTATGCTACAAAGTCAATTGTATAAAATCAAAAAAAAATAGCTAACAGTTGAACAAGATTCTCATAATATTTATTTGTAAATGTTAGGCACAAGGCTAAACTGTATTATGAATTTGAATAAAAAAAAACCAATTAAGTATGGTTAAGTTTTACTTTTTATAGAGTATATTTGAGTACTTTAGTACTGATCACAGTACAAGATATTAATTACTTTCATGTATCTACATGTTAAAAATAAATCTCCAATACATAATTCATTATTTAATGTTTGAAAATATTGAATCATTTAAAAAAAAAACCCGTAACATTTATGAAAATATTGATTATATTCCAAGTTTTGACTTATCAAACATTTATAACATAGTATCTACATGATAATCTTTTAGTAAATGATTACTTCTAAGTAATAATAATTTTAAATCTCGTAACAATAAAAATTTAAAAAACCATTCAAAATTCTGTACTGAAATTAAAAATGGTAAACATGTCCTAAATTTTTTTCACATTTATATAATAAATAAATAAAACGATATAAAGCAATTATTATTGGTCAAATTGTTTAATCTTACTAAAAAATAAATAGACATTTTCCACAGTTGTTCCAGTTTTTCTAATCGTTAAGTTAGGAAACTATCTATTGAAAATGAAAATACTCTTTTCATAAAGTAGTTACATTATCGTATAGATACAATTTCGAATAAAGCTTATTTTAACTTTTTAACAATTTAATGCACAAAAAAAAAGGACGAAAAGTATGTAACCACTCTGCTGTACACAGGTGTTGAGTCATCGAGTAAGTCACAGTAATGTAAGTTATCTGTTCAAATTTGAACGGAATTCGATATTTAAACCAAGAATAAGGAGTTTAGTTATTTTGAAGTAAGTACCTAATTCAAAAACATTTTTCGTTGGAATTTGACACGTTCACATATATTTTTGCACAAAAATATTTTCAAAACATTTAGACAAATTTTATCTCATTGCCTATTTGTACCTCAAACATATCCATATTGGTCTACAGTAAGTCTGTGGTAATGATTTTAATGTTAATAACAATATTTTAGTATAATAATCAAGTTAGGAAAGCTCACTAAGAACGTGCTAAATTTCCAGTTTATAAACCTGTTTTAATATATTTGACTAATTTATAGTTTCATACATACAATTTATGTACAGTAACTACGGACAATAAATAAAGACCTCAATATCAACAATCGTAACTATAGGTTTACTTGTAACTAACTGAAAGACAGTCGGACACGGTGGGGATATAAGATGTTCTAAACATATGATTAGAAACCTAAAATATAAACTTTTATAATAATTTAATAAATGCAATGTTTTTGACAACAATTAATTCAACCTACCAAATTATTAATATTAAAATAAATTACTATTCTAGCAATTGTTATAAACTTATATACAAGTACCTATAACATAAATTATAACAGCTTATTAATATAGGCTGACAGACAGTCTTCACTCAGAATCGTTTTTGGTAAGGAATGATTTATCATTGAATTCAAATTTAACACACACATTATTACTATGACTTACTCAATGACGAAATACACTCAATGACTATTTCACTAGTGCACTAGATATATGCAATAATCATAAGAAAAAATATGTATATGCAAAAAATAAAATCACGTATTTAAAATGGTTATGTCTTGAATCCAATATGTACCTATCTCGTTTATTTTGAATTCAGAATAAAGTTCATCGATATGCAATTTAAATCACAGATCCAGTAATCATTAAATTAGAATTCATATATTTCTATTATACCTATATATTATATCAATATATTTAAATATTTATTGAATACCATGTGAGATCATTGATTTCGTTAGTTAAAATGTGTGTGTAAGATAATTTTTTTTTTAATTATTAACTAAACAACATTCTTATTTTTGTGCAGACACTTTTAAACTGCTATAATATTAAATGAATTATAATCTTCTCTGATTTTTTTGTTATTTTGTAATTAGTCTAGTCTTTAGTAATTAATTTAATTTAAATAACTCTCACGTTTTATTACAATAAGCTACTAATTATTTATTGTAATTTGTAATATTGCTGTAATAAATAGCCAATAGTAATTAGATAGTTAATATGCAGGGTATATAAAATATTTTAGCAAAAAGAAAACTTTTCTCACAGAAAGTATAATTTTAAACATTTAATGAGCAAAGTTTCTTAGCCTTTACAAATACTAGTTATTTAAGACCAGACTGGATTTTTTTATATAAGCTTAACATCAATATTAAAATACACAATTATTAGATAGTTTATATTCACGTATTGACATAATTTTAATTGCCATTGTTCGTACTTTATTGTGAACCGTATTTACATTAATTGATTTTGAGTTAAATAAATGTGTAATAGGTCACATTGTTTCACAAGATTAAAGTAAAACTGTTATAAATCATACGCATTAATGTCGACTCTTGAACTAGATACGTTTGTTTTTAAAGTCAATTTTTATATTATAAACGAGGTGAACATTGAAACAGTACAAAATACTTTGTTAACAAGGCCGTGTCAATAAAAATAAAAACAAAAACAAATTGATTAGAGGATTGAGTCAAGAAAAGGTGCCCCCACTGGGCATTATCCTACTTATCAATATCGCCACTCTCCACGGGGTAGCAATTTATTGAACACGCGATTCTTGTCAAAAGTGTAAACTATATTTATTAATGTTATTTTAGAGGTACCTATTTCCATGTAGTCATAAAAAATCCTCGAAAACAACAACATTAGACAACTGCGGGATAGCCACACCGGAATTTGTCAACTGTACCTTTCAGAAATTGCACACTTATATAGCTAAGGACGGCAATATTGAATCTGATGGTTACTATTATTATCTCTCGTTAAGAATGAAAACTGAGTATTATTTCGAATGTCCAATAGGAAACAGCTGCCATCCTTAATGGAACGATCTTGTTTCTTAACAAAACGAACGTGGAAAAATAAAAATAAATATTGAAAAGTTTTAAACTCACATAGGATATAAATATAAATAATATTATAATCAAGTTAATCAGACGTACAATTAATATCTGATAGACTTTTTTTAAGTACTAACTTATATAATGAAACAATATGAAAGATTAATTCATCAAATACCAAAGAAAAGAATTTTCTAAGTTGAAATTTCTAGTAAAAAAGATAAAATACATAATAATTCAAAATTTCAAAATAACTCTATTCGATTTTTATGTTTTCAGAATTATGTTTAAACCTATAGGATTCCTCATTATTTCTATAACGATAGTTATATACTGTAATAGTTATTTTAAACGCAGCGATTTATTTAACTTAAATTGAAAATGTTGTATAAAATATTAAATAATATGATATTACATGCGAATCTATAATGTGGTATAAATACCTTAAATGTGTGTAAATATTTTGAACATTTAATTTTTTTTCAACACAATAAAAAAATTAAATCATCAGAAAATGTTATTATTTTTTGTTTAAATCAATATAGACAAATTTTGAACTTTAAAGTTAAATAACGTGTAATAATTGTGTCTATTTGTTAATTTTAAACTGATGCAAGAACAATTAAAAATTTGTCTGAAACATTTTAGTGTAGACAATTGTAATGTTAAAATAGTTGAAATGTATATACTATGTTGTTATGGTTTTCAACCCCGATCTCTGGCTGAAAGCTAAATAAATAACTTTCAATTTATTGAAAACCTATTAGAGAATAATATAGCTACATTAAAGCTACACTATTATTAAAGCTAATTACTACTGCCATAAGCTTAGACTATTCTACTTCATACTATAAAAATCTATAATAATGGATACAACAATGTCTGACAAGTGAAGTTGTCGTTCGCAAGGTTTTTTTCTACATTTTACATTATGAATATTAATTAATTGACGATTTTAAATATTGTGCATTCATCAATAATATTTTATTGACGTTTATCGTCAACACTAAATAAACTAGATAGAGACTTAAAATAAGCACTTGTACAAAAATTGGTAATGTAGCAAGTTCACAGTTCAGTAAAATTATTAAATTTGCAGTTCGTGATATTTTACAATGCGTGGTCAAATTAAGATAATTCATGGTACCTATAAACAGACATTTTTTTTGTTGTGAGTCATCACTTAGCTCTGAAAAGAAATGTATTTAAGCATTAAATTTAACGACATATGTGCATTATTTTATATTAAATTGGTTGTTTCTATTATTCTGTGACGAACGTACCTAGTTTTCAACACAAAAATTATTTTTATCATATAAAAAAAACACGCAAAAACTGATCATAATAATGTATAAAATCCACCCGTAAAAAGTGTATCTTCCTTTCTGCACGTCACGTCACATCATAAAGAAAAAAAGCACAATATAATATTATACTTGTACCTACAGTTGTACGTGCTCCATTTTACGCGATCGTTGAAAAAGAAACGAGACTATTATTATTATAAGAACGAAAGTCTTTCGCGAAGGTGGACGACGTGTATCTTCAGGGCAAAGATCGATTCGATATGTTGGGAGGGGAAGAGAAAATGGACATTGAGGAAATTGATGACTGCCTGCAGGGCTACTCGACTACGTTTCGCGTAGGACGGAAGACTCGAAAATTGTAAAAACCGTTTAGCACAACGTTAAAATAATATGATAACGACTACGATAATGCTATGATGTGTCGTATTCTTCATCACGTAAAGCATATAATATTATGAGCAACTCGCCGGCAAACACTTTTAGCACATCATCACCAGAGCACACGTAACACACCATCACATTAATAATATTATATTATATCAAGAGACACGGGGTTGCAGTAATCGACGAACTACGCAAGTGTGTAAGCTCGGCTCCTTCTTATTAAATTTGTCATCTCGTCGCATAATTCTACATTATCATAATTCATAATATGATATTATGATTCGAGTGAGACTACCGACCTTAATTCAAAGAGATGGGTTACGTTAGAAAAAGATATACTTTACACCACTTATGAACATTAAACACAAGTATTAAATAAAAATGTATATTTATTTATATGTATGTGACAAACCTATCAAATAATGGTTGCTAGAAAAAAATGGTCATTCTGCTACTCTGTGTAACATAAAAAATGTGTATGTACATCACAGTGGTTCGCAATATTTTTTTTACCCATGGTACTTTAAAAAAAAACTCGGATTTAGGGGCACCATACATGCACATCATCTTTGATTTTATATAGTTGTATGTTTAAACAAATAATTAACTCCATTGTACTACACTTATTCTTGTATGAAAAAAAATGCCTAACAATTTGTTATTTTATTTTAAAACCTGTGGAAAATCTTAACAAATACCTACTTTATATTTTCAATAATTTTATGGAATCCTCTAATAATTTAGATTATTTTTTTTTAATCCTTTAATAACTACATCGTATTTTAATATTATATGCATTTGTATTTCAAAGATTAGTTCATAATTTGTTTGAACTTGTAAAATGTATCGTGGTCCATTGTATCCAATTCCTCCTATTGATGGTCACGTAATACGGCCTGTAACTATACAAAACGTATTTTGGCGTAATATGTAGGTACATGACACGCACGCAGGACAACAATGCTTTGCAGTTTTATGCGTAAAGTGCGAAGCCAAGCGAATGAGATTAAAACAATCAAATTATATATTATACAAATCACGTCGTGGCTGTCGCTTGGCGTACATTTTATCATAACAAAATATAGTATACAAACCGTGTGAATAACGAAGGGTGTGTGAAGCAACTTCACACATATTATGTACGAACTTGAAGAGGGGACTAAAATAATATTATAATATGATACCGCGTAAAAAATATATACGAGTTTTTTTCTCGTAATCGGAGGAGTACCTAGTACTTAATACCCGTGGGGACACAGGGACATTTCCCGGTGGGCCAAGCCGTCTATACTAGCGAAATGAAATTATTCACTGGCACGCAGAACCCATGATTTGTATTCAGTTCAACCGAAGGAAAATCTAAACATATAATTATTTTGAAATCGTATGTTTGTACCATACTAATTCAAATTGGGATTTTCAGTAGACCACAACCGTGATGTAGCATCGAGCAGGTACTGGAATATTATAATCCATACAATTACTTAAAAATCTCACATTATGATTTATCATTATTGTTTGTATAAATCCGACAGATTATAGATAACATAATGGCTCCAATCCACAAACGATAAGGCTATAATATACTCTATAAGCGTTTACCACTGTTTGTAGTACGTGACAGTTCAAGGCATTATAAAATATGAGCTTTATGAAATATGTATCTCTCAAGGTAGACTTAGTTAACAACAATTTAAATTTCATTTAAGTATAACTTGTAAGTTAATGTAATGGGCTGAAACGCTATTACGGCATTTATCTTTTACTATAATATAATACATTTATATAGGTATATACAGATCAAAGAAGCACCTTACATTAGTTCTGTATTTTCATACAGTCCACCACACCTAATTGTTTTTGAATTATCTAGTAAATCAAAAAAAATTAATAATATAAATAAATGTAAGTACCTATGTGCCAAAACATCTTGTCCCATTCCTTGCACTTTTACAGCTACCAAGTTGACGGTAAAAAAATATATTATATTTACACTTTATTTCAATATACATAAAATTTAACTCGGTATAACTAAGAGTCTTATACAATTTAATATTATAATCATTTTATATTTCTCCCCCCCTCCCATTTGGTATTCGAGGGTCACTGATACAAAGCATCAGAGATAGACGCCATTTTATAGTTGCGCTCATGCACATTAACTATTAAGCATTATTGAAATATACAAGAATTGTTTATACTTAACTAAAATATCATACTCAGCAAAGTTAGATATGATTTCGACAAATGAGAATTAGGTCTTAGCTCTTTAGGTATGTAAAAATTATTCATACTTAACATGTCAGAAAACAAGTAAAAGAAAATTAGCAAACTTTTGAAAAATGTTCGGAAAAATTATGATGTGTGTATTTCACATCGATGATAAATCGAAGTGATAAATCATACTGAACAAAACTCAGTTAGCCTAAGAATAATTTATAGTTTATACGTTGTACATAGTTGTAATATTGTTTGTTCACTGTTATTTTTCTATGTTTACAATATCCTAAATAACTAGGTACGAGAAATTCAAAAAAAACTTTTCTACTTTTTAAACTAAATTTCAAAACCACAGAGGTATTACGTTAAAGCTTATGAGATATTTTATTATTTTAATAAAAAAAAACTCAAATAACTCCCTTCAATCTAAAAATGAGATTTTATTTTGATATCTTACACAAAAATGTCAGCAATACCGTTATAATATTAAATAATAAAAATGTATGGTATTAATATGAACTTATCTTTCTTCAGACGACTAAAATGTTTCAAATAAGATAATATATTGTAATATAATACAGCATTCGACATCTTACAACTATCAAATAAATCAGTGACTGAATATTAGACATTTTTGTTGTCCAAAGATTATAAGTTATATATTTTTTTTTAAGTAACAGATAAAACAGTCAGGTAAAATAATTTGGGATTATTTTCAATTTGAAATATTTTTAGTATACATAATATATGAGTGTCTTCGGTCACACTTCCAATGTAAATAAATCGATTTCTTATATTATCAATCCCCGCAATCAAATTGAATAAAATTGTTTTAACGTAAAAAATCATCCACAGTGCAAACCTAAATATTATATTATAGTCGTGTATGTAATTAATTACTTTTTGATTATCACTCATGAAGAACGCGTTCATCGAACTTACACAGATTGGATTCACTTGCAAATACGGACGATTAAGAGAAGTTTTATTGGAATTATTTTTTATATATAATTTTTTATGCTGTCAGCAACAGAATATTACTATATTATGCTCATATAATTTCGTTTGGAATTGAGCCTGCTGTCATTTACATTCACTTAGAACTCGTATTTACGTATGTTACAGAAGAATATGCCCCTCGCCCTACTCAGTCAACATTCAGAGATAAAAATTGAATATGATTTATTCACCAGCATTAAACAAAAATTAAATTAAATTAATCATTGAAATTTTTATATACAGGAGAATAAAAAAAATATTCTAAAATTGTGGAAGAAAATAACCAAAAATCTTTTGTTTCGTCTACAATAGGCTAATAGTAATAGTTAACATTATAGTGCGTTAATTATTATGCAAGAGCTACAATTATTCTATACCTAAATACTTAATGATATTATCAAATAATAAATAATTAAAATAGTATATTTCTATAACGCATATCTGCATAACGTACAAATAATTAAATATATGTTTCATATCACAGAATAAATAAACATATTTATTTTTTAATGTATAATGCATTGTATTCATTAGTAATAAATTGATCAAATAAGATTATTTTGTATTATTAATAATTATTCTCAGTAGGTATTACTAAGAGCGGGTATGACTAATGATAAAAATAAATGTTATTTTATACCATGTTAAGAAAAATGAATGACATATGTGGGCTAATAGTATGTATTATTATGATTTAAATAATTTAGCACAGTATCTTATAGGTACAATAATTTAGTTATATGAGTAATAATTTAATATAAACGTTAATTATGAGCACTCGTTTGGACATCAATTACCACACTTCATGACGTGGTACTAATTATTCCCCGGATAATTTTAATTATAATCATTTCTTGTGTAACATTTTCATACATCTTACATATCCACTTATATAAACAAAATGTTGTTATATATGATATTAATTATATACATTCCACTTACATTTTTAATGTATCTTGAAAAAAAATATATATGAGGCTAAAAATTAACCCATATATTATTTATTTTTATAACTATAACTTGCGTATACATAGTTATTATCATAATAAAATTAAAGATATATCTAAATTAATACTATAATAGTTACCAGTTGACCAAATTTTGCGACACCGTGATGTGTCAAATACTCTTTATCAACACTCAGCTAATATTTTTTTATACATAATTTCAATTGATTGCTCTATTTGGTATCAATAGTACGAAATAGCAAAAATAGAATAGATAAATAGAAGGTTAGTGTGTCATTTACGATGATCAAACATAAAACAATCAAATTGAATATGTGTCGATCCACAACTTATTGTTTTCTTTTTACTCCCTTTAATCGATTGGTTTGAGTTTTTATGTAGCTGCACAATTTCCATCGTGAATCAATAGTATAATAATTACAATATGATCACTTTAAGGAAAATAGAAATATATGTTCATTACAAATAATTTATCTTTAATTTTTTACCATAGTGCTTATTTAAATATTCAGTGTAATTTAATTGATTGACTTTAATTTATTTCCAAAATATTCGTGAAATGTAACCGAATATATTATGGAATTCATATCAGAATTATAGAGATGTATGCTGTTTTTATTCAGCACCGTAGTTACAATATAAAATAAATAAAAAACAATACGGATATAACCTTATTTTTTACTGATTCGATAGTAACATATTGTTATTTATTTGCTTTTGAAACAAAATGGTAGTTCAAACGTGGGCGTAATTTTCATAATGTCTTGTGAACTACAAAATACCACCATATGCGTATATTAAGTACCAAGTGTTCAGTTCAGTGATTCATAAACAATTTTATTGATTACCATGGCAAAATATCGTGCTATTAATAGTTATTTGAATAAAAGCATAGAGTCTATAGCTTGTATTTTACTTACTTATTTTTTAATAAGATTAGTATGTGGTGTAAATTAATCAACGTACTGCTTTTACGGATGGTCATATGCGTTTAATTTCATCGTTTTAAATGGACAGGCGTCATCCCTGAATATTATTCCCTACTTTTAACCTGTCGAGAAGCGGAATTTATATCAATCACCAAGAATACATTAAAGGACAATATTATCTTTAATGTCAAATTAAGTTTAGTATTCTGAAGTACCATACTGTAAGACGGCGCATTGTGTATGCAAAATGACTACACGCATGATAACATAAACAATAATTAAACCGGAGAACAGTTCTTTGAATACTGATATCTGAGTGTCTCCTCAGTACTGCTGCTATTATAAATTAATTGAAAATTAGATTTTGAAACTATAATAACATAATATATTTTATTCAGTTCATACACTCATAAATAATTATAAAGGTTTAAAATGTAAGGAATACAGTAATAGTTTACTGCTATATAAATTGCATTTGAATGTTTCACTTAGAAGTTTATATTAAATTAAATAGGAATTACACGAGCTGAACATTTCCCTTCTCTTAAATGTAAAAGCAGAAAATCATGGTTTTGTATTTTGTTTATTGAACTATAAAGTCTAATAAAATACCACTGCTAGAAACTATAGTTATTCTTTTGAAAATCTTTTTCCATTTTAAAACAATATGTTTGGCTTAAATAAGTTAATTTTATAAATATATATATATATATATATTAGTTTCAAAAAAAAAGTTGGTAATCATTCTGCTGTACAATAAGTGTCAAGTGTAATTTTTCATCATAATGGGTCACTGTATCAGGATGTGTTAAATTTATATTAATTGAATACGATATAAAAAATTTTTCAGGAGAACATTTTGAAGTATATTTTATTGTATATCTATATTGCTAACGAAGTAATTCATTTTGAAATTAGTAATATCATAGGTTGAATTAATTTTTGTCAAAAGTATCCCATTTATTATAGGCAATAGCATAAAATAAATCTAAAAGTTTTGAAAATTACTTACTGTACTAATATAATAGATAACAATGTATGCAAACGTTTTGAATCCCTTCAAATAATATGTTTCAATAACAACAAAATTACTAAAATCGACGCTCTTTGTATATACATTCAAATACTTCAAAATTTCAACATCAAATATAGATTTTTTTAATGTGATAATATGTTCTTTAGATTTTTAGGTTTATTAAGAATTATTTATAAAATACTAAGAATGAGTATTGCACTAACCTTTTCAGATTTTAACTAGCAAATAATTTTCAATATTTCGACTGCTAACGATTATTAAAAAAAATATCATTGTTATTCATAGATAAATAATAATAATTAATAATTTTTAGTAAAAAAACATATAACACGTGTAACAACGATTTGTAATTATTTTAGATTCCGAGCAGTGAGGGCGGGAGGTCAAAAGTAAAAATTGTCCAATAGTTTTCAAAAGAGGCTGGAAAAACAAACAAAAAAATATGGAAAAATGGGAGTTTTTAAGAAAAACCAGTTTTTATCCGGTTAAGGATTTTCAATTAAGGCTTTTGATAGAACTCAAAAAAAAATACCGTAGATATATGACATTTTCACTAAATTTCTACATACGCTAATACGCTACGTATTTTCTATACAGTATACAATTTTCAAAATATTTTGACTCGTGTTGAACTATTTATAGGCATATGATTTTTCGATTACTATTAGTTTTTTTTTAACTCATGTTGATAAAAAATTGTTAGCTTTTTCAAAAATCTTAAAATTGTAATACAAAGTTTCTAGTAAGCTGTTGTTAGTGGAAATTAAAAAAAAATCACAATAATTTTTTATAAGCTTTTTAATATCGAATTTTGAACAAATTCATAAAAATCAAGAACATTTGCAAATTATTTTGAGTAAGAAATTCATAAAAAATGTTCTTTTTAGATCTAAGATTTTAAAATTTAATAAAAGATTTATCATAAGTTGTTCTACTTTTATCAAAACAAAAAATTCTACTGTGATGTCAAATTTAATTTTTATGAGCTCGTGAAGTTAGGATATTCACATTAGATATTCACTCAATTTGTCATGTAAAGATTTTGTTATTTTTAGTGTAATTTAAAAACGAATAACTGTAGACACTTTAAATTTACATTGTATGTTTATTTTATCAATTCATTTACGTGATAATATTTTCAAAATATTTTGACTCATTTTGAGCCGTAACAATTTAAAGTTCACATTTTGACAAAATGTATCAAATTTAAAATTTACATATTATTTTGTAGTTAAATATTTCTAAAATGTTCAACTTTTATTGCTAAGGATCAAACATTTAAAACAAAGTTGCGCGCTAGCAGTTAATTTTGGAACCAAAAAATCTAAAAAATCTGAAAACACAGTTATTTTATGTTCAAATTACACATTGTTAAATAACCAAGAATAATGATTATTTTGTTGTATAATTTAAAAATATTATTCGTGGGCACCTAATGAAACTTTTAGAGTATATTATTATATTTTATATTCACAATAACTTTTCAAACGTAATTTTTTCACAAAAACGAATTTGACCTACTGTAGTACTAATGCTTACTAGTAAAATGAATTACTTTAACCACAATAACATCATCAAATATATTAAATTACTAAATAATATTATAGGTTGACAGACCGCCTTTGCTCAGAATAGTTCTTTGATTTTATATCATTCTTCTCTTGCTTTTATACAATTTAATTCAAATTTAACACCATCCATTACATTGACCCACTTGCAACCTACTGTACAGTAGAATGACACCCGCTTACCCGTTTTTTTAAAAATGTATTATTTATATAACTTTATTGTAAATGTTAATTTTATTCAAATGACAAAATAATGTGGTTAGAAACAAAAAATATTGTTTTGTTATGAGTACGTCAAAAAATGATATTAAAATTATGAAGATTTTCTTTTTTTGCACTTTATCATATTTTTTTTTATATTTTCTAAGATCGTTTGTTGATTTTATCAAATTTAATAGGATTCCATATAAGTACAGTATACCTTAACATAAATATGTTTTTGAGCTGGATACAAGATTGTTTGTTTTTGGCCGATATTTCACAAGATTTTCGTTTTCATGGTGGTACTGTAAACTCTCCCAATTTTAATGACATGTAAGCTCTCCCGACAAAAACATATTTACTGATTTATAGATTTTCTTTGTAGAAGTTGAATATCGAAAAACGTGTTATGGTTTTTTAAAGTTTGTTTTACTGATTTAGTAAATACAATTAAATGCTGTAATAACATTATGAATAGCTAATTATTTAACCAAGGCTCACTCTCAGTATTGTGAAAACAAAAAATATATACTAACTAATCACTACATGCAAATAAGAAATGTGTTTATTATAATGTATATATTTATACTCTATATGATATAGTTATATATATTATTTATTTTAGTATTCTAAGTAATCCAATCAATTAAATGTTCTTTTATCAAAAAACAGTTATGACGATTCTATGTAAATTATGATTATAAACTAATGCAAATATACAGTAATGTATTCAGTTAATTTGAATTTATACATAAGGGTATTAACTCGTATCGATGGACGGCGTTATCAAAACCACTATCATACATGAATTCAATTTCATTTTTATTTAATGGGTAGTGATAGTTAATCATGCATGACATCGAAACTTGCATTTTATATAAATAAACAAAAACCACGTATCGTAATAGTTTTATGGTTAATTTTTTTAACAAACAAATTAAATTCGTTAAATGTTTGATGGGTATTGGTTTTTAAAACAATATCACTGTTATTATTTTTATAAATACAGATAATAGGATTTCCAAATTTCCAAATTATTTTTTTTTAAACACTCACCAAATAGCCATGATGTAGTATGGAGTCCAACACACAACGAACACAATGACAATAATAATTGTCATCTTTAATGTTCTACTTTTGGCACGCCCTAAAAATCCCAGGCGACGCACATTATCTGTACCTACAAAAATAATGGTATTAAAATATATAAATACTTGAGTACCTATGTTATCATTGATTGTATAAATAATTTATTTTTAATACGATGAAATTATTAAAAAAATTATAAATAAATTGATCGAATTCAACTGAATAATGTTTCTTTCCCACCCCAATTTCAACTACCTCATCCGGTGAATATTTTCACGTAGACCATACCTTCAGTTAAAATGTACTATAGCTAAAATAATATTGGTTTTGGACGTTTTGATGGTTTTTTTGTATCTCGTTTCTTAATGCAACCTTTTGTTTTAGTATCCCAAACTACAAAACTTCAATGTTCAAATATATGTTAACCACTACCAATACGATGTATAGACATACCCCACTGTGTATGTTCATCTAAATTCTAATATAAAACAAAACTAAAGAGAAGAATTTAAGAATATAAAACATATTGTATTCTGTTGTTAAACAAACTACTTATTTGATTATTAAGGTCTAAGGATACAAACTAAAACTAGCATTTAAGTTCCTGTATTTGCGTAATCTACTGTTTAATTTAGAACATATCCTTCGAATTTATAATACATTTTTAAAATAGTTTTCAGAGAAATAATCAATATATTATAGTATTTTTTATTCGTTTGAAATAAATTTACATCAAACTATCAAGAATTTGCTGTGGTACAAAATTTAAATTTATGAATTGAAAATTGAATATGTAAATCTTACTGAAATATAAATACTAACCAGGAAACAAAGAATTCATATTGAACATTTTTAGAATAATACATTAAGCAAAAATCAGGTTAAACAAGTACAGTGAACGTTTTTGAGTGTTATTACTTTCATTCTAAAAATGTAACATGCCACTCAAAAATACATCCCTGTATTAAATGCACCTAACAGTAACATCTGTTCTCTAAGTGACAAGAAAACTAAATTTAATATAAGATTCTTTCAACAAATTAATCAATGATACTAAGTACTAACTGAACTTTAATCCCAGATACATCTTAAGGTTCCTTTCTTTTACTCGTGGTCTTTATATTTTTTCATGTACCTAGATCTATCAACGAAAATGGACTCGATTAGACTATCAAGAGATTGATGCGAATTTCCAATGAGAATACATTACTTAATATTTAAGTAGCATATTTAAGTTAATACGTATATTTAAACCAGTTTTGTGTCTGGGAAATTGTGAATCAAATATCTAATTTTGGCCTCAACTCATATTTTCTGCCACATTTGAGGCTAAAAACATATTTATTTTGAGGAATAATTATTTAAAATAGTAAAAACTGTGAATAGATTGCTGGGGCTAAATGTCTGAATATGTCACACTCATCATCTTTAAATTTGAATAGAAGCAAAAGAATAAGAAATTCAACGCTTCTAAAAATGGCCAATATTTGTTTAAATTCGATTACTTGCATTTCTTAAATTACTTTGGGAACTACCAAGGTTTTAAAAAATCACTGCATTTTAAATCCCTCGTGTGTTCAATTTTTAATATCGTAAATATAATAAAAAGGCGAGTTGCATAAAATTAAAATTTTCAACAGCCCTGCAAAATTGTTTTATTCAAATTTAGACAGACCTGTTTTTCCCCACCTATACTGTAAGATCAGTAGCTTCTACGCTTAAAACCAGAGTCTTATAACTAATCCTATAACTTACCTTGACCGCAAATTGATTCCCTGGACCTTCTATATATTTCAATGATGATGGAAGCGTAGCAGAATAGTATAACGATTAGAGGCAACCAGTACATCATGAACATGCCGAAGTATAAGTAAGCCAGCTCGTGCAATTTGGACGAAAAAGCGTTATAAGTGACGCACTGTTCGTACCATGTGGCATTAGGGTGTCGTTCCACGTGAAATATGTAAGTCTACGGTGTAAATAAAGCAAACATTTTTATCTTGTTAATGAATTAAATGTTCAAAGTTTGTTTACAGTTCAATAGGTGGTCTTATGTAGACAAATATTTTTCCAGTGATATTATATTATGTAATTTCAACTCATATATAAAATAAAATCCACAACATTCTCAACCCTTAGTCCCATTATTGAAGAATATAATCAAAATAGTTTTAAATATTTACATTTTAAATAGTCTTCTCTAATAATCATTAAATAAAGATTTTGTTTACAACTATTTAAATAATAAAACAAATTATTGTAATGTACTGCATATTTACAAATGCATGGGAATTGGAAATATACTATAATAATTGTACAAACAAACGTGGTTGCTAACGATAACCTAACTAAACAATAGTTACCTGTGGTAAGCTACAAACAACTGATGCAATCCAAGCTACTGCAATCATTAACTTTCCCCTGCGATCCATCTGATATAAACGCATTGGCTGCAAGACAGCCAAGTATCTAAAAATTGTATAAAAAATACTATAAGAATTCCAAATTAAATACAAAAAAAAATGATTTTAAAGATAAAAAAATGTTACATTATTTAACGCTTTTGTTAATTTTTTTTTCTTTTGCTGTTTAAATTTGATTCTGCACTTTAAAGTTCCTTAAGTAGTTATTTTCTCGACAACTTATTTTTATATAGATTTAGGTTAAAAATTTTAACTTTCATATTTTAATTGAAATTCAATGTTTTTACAATTTGTATACAAAAATATAGTTGAAGCTATAATAGAGCTATAATAGTCAAGCTCAAAATATTAACTGGGCCAATTATATTGAATAGTTTACTACGCGGGCCT
Source organism: Myzus persicae (assembly GCF_001856785.1). NCBI lineage: Eukaryota > Metazoa > Arthropoda > Insecta > Hemiptera > Aphididae > Myzus > Myzus persicae. The sequence continues at coordinate 389,364 of NW_019101570.1, forward strand.
TACAAAAAAATTCATTGAAAAAAAAACAATTTGCTACACAACAGGTACAATTAAATTTATTACTATTTATTATTTAATTATAAAAAAAAATTATTTTAGAAAGGTATAAATATTATTTGAATTATTTGAATTGCAAACAAAATCAAATTACTTAGAATTATTATAATAGGTACGGAATTATTCCTGTTTGGTGTTAGCCATATTTGACGTCTCTATTCTCCATATTTAACTTTTCTAATTCAGGTAAAATTTTACTGGCTCATCAAGATGATCACCATTATCCAATTTTATTTAACTCATTCATAAATGATATGTTTATTACACGATTGATACCATTCTAATATCTTATTATTTGCAGATGATATTAATTTTTTAAAACTATAAAATCATAAAGTGATGCTGAACATCTACTCGCTGATAGTAATATGTTTAAAGCAATAGTTTTATTATGTAGTGCAATTTCAATGGTATTTCATTAAATATAGATAAATTTCAGCATTTTTTTTTTTTTTTAAGTAAAATCTTGTTTTAATATACTATCCCTTCGTGGCTCTTTGGGTACTTCTTTATATAAAAATTTTATTTTCTCATCTCATTAATTACATTAAAAAGAAAGCTCCATCCATGTTTGGTCTACCTATGAGTGATTTCTTTAATTTTAATGTTCCTTTTACTTAGTAATACTTTTTTTACTTCTTTTATCAGGTCTCGGTTAGAGTAGGCAATGATAATATTGGATAGGTCATAATAACGTTAATGTCAATTTATGATTAAAGCTGTTAAAATATAGTGCTTTTTTACATTTGTTGTAAATGCAATTATTTTAGATGATCTCATTTTTTCTATAATAATATTTTTAATTTTTAAATCATAAGTCCCTGGTAAACAGAAGAAGGAACTTGTATAACTTTGTATATTTATTATATTAATAAACAATGTACCTAATAACTGTTTCGACGATTCGTTAATATTACATTTAATTAATTTAAAATTTCGTAATTATAATATCAATTCTGTTTATTAAATGTCTTCTCAATTAATACATTATGAAGACACAGTTTTTTTAAATATTATTTTCTTACAGTGCCTACCTATTATATTTATGAATGTTCTTAAAAATTTGTTTGCTTCTTTTTCTTTCAATATTTTTTTTGTTCTATTATATATTATATTGTATGATTTTCATTACTAAATTCCAGTAATTTTTTTAAAAAATAAAAATTAATAGGCATATTTTGGATTCAATTTTAATAACTAATTGAATAACTATATGGAGGGTTATAATAGGCAGGTTATAAAAGTATAGCTTATACTCTTAAGTTGACGCCCCTGGATGTTATTAACTACAGCGTATTAAATTTATAGCCTAAGTATAAACCTTAAATTATAATAGAACATAAACGGAAAAATGTTTACCCTATAATGTTCATAATAAACCTATAAAATATAATCTTAAGACTAATAGTATGCAATATTTTAGATGCCACTTAAATGACAGTTAAAGATATGTGTTACACGTATAATTTATCAGATCTATAAACTCCGTTATTAATACTACTATTGAAGATTTGAACTACCTTAAAAAATAAGCTCATTATTTATATATATTTTATACCCGCTCAGAGGGCCGTAATTAAAAAAAACTAAAAAGTCATAATTTGTAATTATTGATTGACTGTCATATTTCAAAAAGAATTACGTAATTAATAAAATAGACTTTTAATAAGTATGTTCAAAATAATATGGTCAAAACTATTTCTTAAAAAGGCTAGGTTAGGTTAGTTGTATTACTATAATAATATACTTAATTATGGAAAATAAATGCCAATATGTACACAATAAAATAAAATATAAGTTCCAGTTCATAATTGACTACAAAAAAAGTACAGTTAATAATTAATGAGTTTAAAAGGCCTCCTCGATCAACAAAGATCAAAACTAAAGAAAAAAATAGTTAATTAATAAATACATTAACTTAGATAGCTTAGTCAGTTCAAGGACTGCTGAATAAAAAAAAAATATAATTATTTATTTTGTTGGGAGTAAACATTAAAACACGTGATGTTGATGATTGAGACTATATTAATTATTAATGTGAAATATTAAATAAGTAAAATGAAGATTCATTTCTAGCTTTATTTAAATTGATTCTAACATTTTAACGCTTAAATAGTTCAGGACAATCCAAGACATATATTAATTATTTTTAATTAATTATTAATGTGAAATATTAAGTAAGTAAAATAAACATTCATTTCTAGCTGTATTTAAATTTATTCTAACATTTTAACGCTCAAATAGTTCAGGACAATCCAAGACATTACCTGGTTAATCATTTATGCAACGATTCCAATGTTAATAACTTATAATATATATTTCTAACAGCAAAATATCATGAACTACATCATAACTAGAATGAGGTGTTCATACTTTCAACTATAATATTATCGAGAAGAAAATATCAAAAATATTTTGTGTTATTAATTTCATACTATATTAAAAATAATTATTAAATATAAAAATATCCAATTAATTTTAGAAATTTTCGTTACCGGTTAAGGTACTCATGTTCCGGTGTTCCGGAAAAGTTCTTCGAGACTAGACGTTGTTACCGGGTTTGATCATTAATATAATAATGTCCCGGAGCTTAACTTCTTATTTGAGTAAAATGGGTTTAACATTTTTAAATATATTTATTTTGTACTGATAAATGTTTATTAATAATTAATTGCACACAAAACACCCATATCACTAATTTATTATGCCTATTTTTAGTGTAGGTATTTATATTGGATCATATATTACTCACGTTTCGATAATTTAAAGCATATAATAGAGACAAACATCTGGATTAGACGAATAATGTCGCATATTTATTTATTTGAATTCATATATGGACATAAATCAGTCAGCGTCCTATGGCTAAATATGAGACAGTTTGCCTCACGCATGCGCACATCAAGCATCTAATATACAGTGACTCGTTTCTTATATGTGCATTGAATTATTTACACAAGTGAGATGGCCATGTATGAGATGGGATCCATCCATAGTATAATATGATCTAAGATTTTCCAAGAAATGATGATATTTACGATACCCATCATTGATGATAATAATAATAATATAAAGGTACCATAACAGAGTGTTTCCTACAAAGACAAATATTTTATGTTTGAATATCAGTTTTTGACTTCAATTCCCCCTTGACAGACGCTTGAATAACACAAAAGAAATAAAAATCATTCGTTTCAGAAGAACATCCACTGCACTTAAAATATATGGTGACGACAGAAGAAAAAGTTTAAAAATTGTTACCGATATGTTACTATGAAGTACAAATATTCGTAAATTGAATTAAAAATTAAGTTTTATTAAAAGTAAAAGTATGTTTTTTCAATCTTCAATTTTAATATTGAGTATTTTACATTTTATAATGAAACCACCTCTTAAAAATTGGTAATCAAACAAAGTTGTGGTTGGGAGAATGTGAAATGGTTTTCTTTAAATTGGACCTGACCACACTAAAATGACTATTATACTAGAAATTAAAATAAGTTAAGTGTAATGATAAATATTAAATTAGAAGCAAACAATATGATTTTGAATATTCATTAATTAACTTCACTTAAATCTATAATCCACAAAAAAAGAATTATTAATTAAACGATTAGGTATTTAGATTTATACATAGATAATATTATATTAAAATATAAACACACTTTTTTTGAATTATTTCAGTTCTTATAAGTAAATTTTAAATGTAACTATAAATAGCTACTGACAAAATTATTAGTTAAGATCCATATTACTGTAAAAACAAAATAAAAATATTGAGGTGTTTATTATTAGATAAAATGCTGTTAGATGGCTTTTCAAAAAAAAAATGCTAATAGATATTTATTTGTTGTACTTATCATAATCTTTGTGACATAATTTATGAAATCAAACTGACAAAAATATTTAAATGTCTGCTAAAACAACTTAAATTTGAAAAATTAAATCAAGAAAGACATTATAATAGATTCTCTTTTTCTTTACTTTAAAGAAGACGGCTTGTTAATAATGGCAATTGGCATTAATAATAACATTTTTTTTTTACTTTTGTAAATATTTAGAAAATCCAAATGGAAACCCAAAAATATAAGTTTTTACCAACCTCGACAATAGAACTATGCTAAAACAATACACTCGAAAAATAACAAATCTAATTTATATTATTCACCCAATTTATATCTGTCAATACTCAATAATAAATAAATTAGTAACTGAAAAATGTGATTAGACTAGAATACATAATTTAGATTAATCATAATTATGGTATAAGTAAGTATTACTCATAGTGTTACTCATAGTGAAAAATGTTTTAAAAAGTTTATAATAAGTGTAAAGATGTGATCACCTTACGCCAATTTCAAAACATGGCTTTGGAGTGCTGAACTGATGCAGGACCTTATCACTCTAGTTATGCAGTCCACATATGCCGATGCATATTTTATTATTTGTGAAACTTAAGCAATATTTTGTAATAAAAAATAAAAGTTTAATTGCATTAATTGTTTTACAGGACGTAATGTACTTCACGATTGGCTTTATGATTTTACTCACTGTGTACATATTCTAAAGAAAATGTATAGTTTAAAAACTAAGAACATGTATCAATAGAGCATAATATTATAAAATGCAATATTTTAAGGTAAGTATAATGTCTAACTACAACATAGAATAAAAGTTTTGAAACTAAAAAAGGCTACACACCTATCAACGCTGATACAAATCAATATGAAACTGGAAAGATACAATCCAAATATTCGGAAAAATGACATGATACGGCATAGTGGATCACCGAGCACCCATTGTACAGTCCATGCCCAAGTTATCTCCAACGGCATCATCAAAAACGTTACCTATAATATAAAAAAGAAATGCATACAAAGTAATTTAAATTTCATTCTTCTAAACACATTATACATTGCGATAACGAATGGTATTTTATACAATATAGTATTTTTTCTTTCAACATGCATACAATTAATTTCAATAATTTTGAATACATTTATAACTTCGGCATATGTTCAATCCGAATGAAGCAAATTAATAGGTACTGAACAAATATATATTTAAGTTATTCGCACAAAATAAAACCAATATTTTACGCATGCGCCTGTTTCACTAAGTGACTTAGTAGTCAATAGTTCATATATTTAACATTTATATTGAGTTAAGTGAAATATATTTGGTTTAAGACATATTTTTATAATTTATTAGTTTAATTTATGGTTAAAAATTCGAAATTCAAATTTATTTTACGAAACAATTTTTTTTCGTGATAACTAATTGAATTAATTTTTTATTTATTAATTGTATTTTTATTTTATAATAAATCTACAAATTAATTCTGTATTTAATCTAACTTAATTACAGAGTACTTTTATAATTGTTTATTGTACATTATGATAACACAGACATAATTTACTATATTTATTTATATTTCAAGTTTCTAAAATGCTCTATAGAATGTTTAATAACAAATACATTTGTTTGTATGCATGTAGTATAAGTATAATTAATTTTAAATACATAAGTATAAAAAATAAAAATTATCTCTCGATTCCCTTATTATTTATTCCGATATTCTATTAATCGTTTGATTCTGAACGAGATTGTTTTCATTCTTAGTAAAAATGAATTGAATGTTTGGCTTATCACCTAAATTGTACTTTCATAGGTAATCTACTCGAAAGGAAATTGGCCAAAATCGGATTTCTACAAGACGAATTTATACATACCTATTACCAATATATTATAATCAAAACATACAGCAAACATTGTTATATAATATGTAGCAATCTAAACAAAAACTTCCTTTTCAGTGTAAGAAAACAATTTTTTTGCGGGTGCTAGAGTCTTAAGTTTAACTGTAGAATAAATAAAAGTGATGGCTGATATTTTTAGAATCAAATGATACCCACGTATGCCAAATTCTTGTAAGTCATACTCGCATAGTCATATTTCAAGTCGTCCCCACTGTCTTAAATGTATTTCAAACATAAGTTTATACTACAAAGGATAAATTTTTATTTCATTTTATTAATTTTTTTTTTTTTGAGCAATGTGAGGGTTGAGTAGATTTGAGACTTCTTGTCATAAAATATATTATATATTATAATAGAAAACAGTGGATAACCGATGGATTGCAAGTAATCTCTTACCAACAGATCAGCAATGGCCAGGTGCATGAGCATCGCGTGTATCCTTGTGCCCGCCTTGCGCCTGCGTTTCAAGATGATCGTCAGCACCGTGATGTTGCCTATGGCCGAGACTACCATGAGTATGCTGTAAGTGACTATGGCGACCACGTGGCCCTCGTTGAATTTCATGTCATACGGCAGATTTGACTCGTCAAACATTGACGCGTTCGTCACGTTGTCCATGCCAGGCCAGGTGACCACAGGTGGCGGTCCGACGTGCACGCCTTTGACGACCGAGTGCAACACGGTGTTGGCGTCAGAATCCATCACTTCCATGACAACGTCTGTAGTAACTGTGGCGACAGTGTTGACAGTGATTTGAGCGCGGTGGCGGCGACGGCGGTTGAAGCGGTGGTTTATTGTTTCCAAGTGAAGGGATCACGTCAAAACTGATTCCGCACGGGTGACACAAACAGACGACACACACACGTGTACACGTGCACGCGTACACACTAACAGTCCTCAACTGTCGTCATCAAATGTCCCTCAAATCAGTTCACCACATCCAATTCATTATCTGCAAAATATAAATTACGTATTTTGGTTAGGCAATCATACTTGAATAACAATATATAAACAAGTGTTCTAATAAAATATAATATTCCGAAATATTCTACGTTAGACGCCACCTACAATGGTGACGATTTATCTAGCTGAGTTTATAATATGTATATTATATAAGTTACCACTAGTCTCATTATCACCGAAACATTACTAATTTTGATACCTATTTAAATGTTTGCAGTAAGACATCAAATATGATATTTTGCTTTTAATGAATTCTCGATGGTATCGACATTTATAGAGTTAGTAGTAACCTACCCTAACCTAACCTAACCTTCACTTCAAGTACCTACCTATAATTTCTAAAATATTGGTTAGGTATCACTAAAATTCTGAATTACAAATATCAATGCAATATAAATAATTGTAAAGGATTAAAATATCTATTGAACATGAAAATTTGAATTTGGTAATCGTAACGTTTCGTTTAATTCCAACCATTGTACAGTAGTATGCTCAATTAATGCATAAACTACAAATATTTGTTAAAGATTAAAGTAATTTAAATTATTAGTAAATAAATAATATAATATGCTCTCAAAAATTAACCAACATTATTTTAATGATTTTAGCTAAATTAAAATTAATTTTGTTTTTAGATTTTGGGCGAAGCAATGTTTATTTTTACTGTACATCTACATTCTACATAATATATGTTGTAGAAAAATACTTCAATTTTCAACTTTCGGGTGATTTCTGATAGAAAATTTGATCTACTCGATACTCTTATGAAGTCAAAATTGTAAATTATCAGTATTTTACAAACTAATCATCAAAAACAAATTAATAAAGCGGGTAAAAGAATAAAAAACACTCTGCTGTTCATTATGTGTCTAGAAATGTAATGTATGGCATTATGTTTTAGTTAAATGATATAATATCATTGTACACGAAAAACGGTTCTGAGCGGAGACGGTATGTCAGTCTATGATATTTTATAATGTTATTAGGTACTTGTTATTAATTAATAGCTGGTAAGTTAAAATAATTTTATTCTTAAATTATCAGTGAATCTGGAAAAATATTAAATATTCCTATGTAAAATTGGGCTGTTTTGGAACCAAATTGCAACAAAATGATAAACGTTATTCTTTGTGTAAATATGCAATTTTATCCAAATTTGAACTTAAAATGTCTGTAAAAAATAACTGTATCCATATATTTTTTTAGATTTATTAGTTATTGAAAAAACGGCATAAGTGATAAAGGTAGACAAACATATAAAAACTCTTATATTAAATTCTTATATTAAATTTTTATATCTTAGTTTTAAATAAAACATTTCTTATGCATTTCTAATCTTAAATAATTTGCAAATTTTCTTGATTTTTACGAATTTTGTAAAAATTCTAAGTTGAAACGCTCATAAAAAATTACCGTGGATTTAAGCTCAACTTTTTTTTTAATTTCTGCTGACAAAAACTTACGTAGAACCTTGTATTACATTTTCAAGTTTTTCGACACAGCAAAAAATTGTTTATTAACATTTAAAAAAAAACAAAATATAATAATAGAAAATTTCATATGCCTATAAATAATTCAACACGAGAAAAAATATTTTGAAAATTGTATGGAGTATAGAAAATGCTAACATAAACATTTAGTGAAATTACATGTATCTAAATCTCGAAATATTTATTACTAAGTATTTTGTTCTTAAAATGTATCTACTGTTATATTTTTTTTAAATATGACCTGAAAATTTAATACAAGGTTCATCATAAGTGGTTTATACCGAAACCAAAAAATTCAAAAGTATTTTTTTTATAGAAATTTAATGTTTAATTCTGGATGAAATTCTATAATTAAACAAAAATTAACGATATTAGTTTTTGTTGTAGTTTAAAAATTCTTTTCATGGAGATTTGAAAGTTTTAAGTATACGAGTATTATTATATATTTTTATATACACAATGATATTTTCAAAATATTAGAGAAATGTTATACTATTGCCTGTTGTTCTTGTATAGCTTATAGAGTACAGTATTTCTATAAATAGTAAAATAAATTATACTAAATACAATATTTTCTAGCAATATATTTACTTGATGATAGACTTTTTTTTTTTATTTATTTTTTTTTTTATGCTTAAAATCGAGAACCGGAGGAGGAAGCATGTTGCCAGATGAGGAACCATGTTGCCACTTGATAATAGACTGACTTTGCTTGGATTCGTTTTTTATAAACAATGATTTATCATTGAATTCAAATTTAACATAATATCCACTGAAATGACTTACATAATAACGAGGTACACTCGACTCCAACTGTTTAACAGGGCGGTGACCACCCCCCTTTTTACAATTTAAAATTTAAATCTTTTTACTACATTTGAAGACAGGGGTATTAAGCCCTTAATCTACTGTTTGGACATTTTCCTATCGCATGAACTTCATAATATATTATAATCATTTATCAAAAAACTAATTTTCTTTATAATCTCCATTTTGCTACAGTATTGCTATAATTATGACCTACTGAGTACCGTCAATATATAAGCACAAATATATAAATAAAATGTCTGCAATATTAAGTAAAATCGAAATTCGTCAACTTCAATTACAAGTATATACGTATATATATATTATATATTCTCGTATTCTATTGCTAATCCAACGGCGTGTTTCACAATTTTTGTAAAATTAATGATCCAACGTCTCTTAATGGAAATACGATAAATCATCACGAAAACACATTTTGATTCGTTTCCAATTGCATTTCTAATCAAAATAAGTTGGCTTGATAAACGGGTATTAACTACGTTTCCTTTAAAATAACTACTTAATCTGTTGTAATTTATGGCATTGATCGAGTAAATTACAATATAATGATTTAGTTTTTATGCATTTCAGTCTTCTGATTTCTCAATTTCATCTGTCTTTATTTGTAACATTCGCTCCAATCCACCACATCTTACAAAGATCAAATACTGAAATATATTCGCTAATAGTTTTAAGTATAGACAACGATTGCAAAGAACAAAAAAGCGTCATAATTTTGTAGATCTGCCACGATGTATTACACTTAAAGTAATGCACCCATGCAGCACTTTTTAAACAATTATTTTATTGCAAACGTATATTTTTTGTACTCGATGCGCTTAAAACAAATGGGGAAAATGTCGGTGCCTAAATATGTTATTGTTTTCAATTATATCTGAAATGTTTGTTTTACAATATATTTAAGATGTTTTAATGTAAGTACTTGGGGTATTAAATAAATAAAATTAACAATTACCTATACATTATATTTCAGTATTAAGAAAGATACAATTCTTAACGTCTGGAATCACTGGCCAAATCGCTCAATTAGAACCCCTACTATATCAGCCATCATAAAATTCATCGTTGGGGCCAATTTACTCAATTAACTTTAATATCTCATAACTGTTTATTTAGTCATTTATAAATAGTCATTAGTCATCCAAATATTTGTTAGCTGTATATCCATTTTTATGTAATTCATAAAATGTATATAGTATTATATACATATTTAATGTAAATCTCTCCCTACTGTTATTTAAAATATTGTCACTCCAATCATACAAGATTCATGGTTTTAACTGTACCTATCATTGATGATATGTATATCATTGATTTTAATCAATGGTATTTACCTATGTACACAAATATCTTACAATAGAAGTCTAATTAAAAATTAATACAAATTATCAAGAAAGGCAGAAATTCCAGCTACTAATATCGGAACATTAGTATAAATTTCTAGAAATAATAAAAAATACATGTCAGCAAAAATATAAATTGTAATATTAAATCAAAAATTAAACAACAAAAAATGTCAAACAAATATTGAGTATTACTTATTATTGATTTTCGGCCTTAGCAACAATGCAATGAGAATAATATTATCTATATTCTATATAGCATAAAAGCTACGACAACAAATACACGAGTATTCTGGAATTATTTTTAATATCTAAATGATAAAGCTATAAAACTTATCTTTTGATGCCTGAACTATCAGTAAAAAATGAATAAAATGTTGACAGTATGTATAACGATATTCTATTATATACAATATAATTAATATAAGTAATACACTCCTCAGTTTTTGATCGTACACAAGTATCGGTCTTGTTAAAGCGGTTATCGTAAGTCACGGTGTCATGTGACATATCAGACGAAATAATAATGCCATAATAATATAAAGTTAAATTTAAACTCGGATCATGTCTCGCAATAACATACCAAAATGAAATTTATCAACATATTCCTCACCTCCACCATCTCCTAAACAGGACAAAAATCAATTAAATTTGTTTTTCTCTCCGAAGCATAACTAATACTTATCTCTCTTAAATCATAAGTCCCTTTATCGACAGAATTCAGTCCTCCTGTCACTTTTAAATTCAATGTATGGTCACGAACGACACAAACATTCTGTCAATTTAAAACAATGATTCTGTTAATAAGTCACCACCGATAAACATTGAAAATGTTACCAACTTTGATGTGCTAAAAAATGATTTTATTTCTATTTTGGGTTCAGATAAGTTTATACTTTTACCACATCAAAAGATTACTTTATAATTAAAACACTTAACAGCGTTGTTTACAAGAAATTATTGGATCATATCAGTACTTCAAATATCATATATTTATGTCCCACATTATTTGAGCGTATCTAGCTACCATGTCACAATTAACTAAGAAAATAAAAATTTATTTTCTCGAGAGTAGGATAAACTATCATCAGCAACTAGACCGAGAACATATGAACCATTTGTCCTTTAGAGACTTCTAAAAAACACCCTAGATTTCATCTAAGCAAGAAAGAAGAAAGAATATTCTCTGGTGCTAACTCTTAAATCCAATCAAGTGGAAAAGAAGAGAGGTGGACGGAAAAAAATATCCCATGTGAACTTGATTAATTTAGCAACTATTGCAACAATATTAAACTCTTAAGAAAATCATTGCAACTGATGACGAATAGAATAATCAAATGCAAGTTGTAACTGACATATAAAATTGTCGAATATTTTAATCCAATTTAAATAAATAGAATTTAAACTGAGACAAACATAAACATTTATTTGAATTGTGAAAAATAAGTCTTTATAAAATTCTAGGTATTTAATTTAAGCAAAAATAGTGAATATAATAATTATTTGAATGATATAATAAGTAAATATTCAAAAATTCAGAACAACTGATAAATAACTCCATTCTTAAATACAATAACTATTTAACATTGCACTCAAAATTATAAAAATTAAATTATTAAAATTGTTTTCCCACACAGTTTAAAAAAATTTAATTCAAAAATATCAAAAGCCGTAATGGCCATTTACCTTTCAGCCTGTTTTCAATTTTTAACCTCCTAAGTAACTTACACCTAAATACAATATATTTTTTAATTTACCTTTATATAAACATTTATTTACATAACATTGTATCACTGTCCAATTAAATATATACTATACATTTATATAATTATTAATACTTAGGTATAAATCATGAAGTATTTTCTATTTATTGTACATAATATATACAAAATAATAATGTCATTGATGATTTTCTTGGGAATATATAATGTACTCGTATAATATACAAAGTGTGTTCCAAAATTAAAAACTAAATTAATGAGCCCGATTTGCATACATTTATGAAACTGTATATATATGCTTACCTTTTCTTGTAAATAAAAATAATACGTACCAATTGCCTACATCAAGGATAACATAATTCAACAGAAGATTTGACTTAATACGCACCAAATTGTAAGTCTGACGTTAATTTAATAACCACTTGTCATATCCAGCCTTTGTGGCGTCATTTTATTTATTGAAAATAAACTAACTAGTATATAAAAAGTTATCTTAAATTATTTCAACAAAAAATATTAATAATAATATTAATTTTACTACTAATATAAGCATTATTCACAAGCTAAATCCCTTTATTTTATATAAGAGTATTGGAATTTTTATTTCTTGGTGAATATATTATTACCTATTTCTATTGCAACGAAAAGAATGTGATTCAAACCTTTTACAAATAACAGTCATGAGTATAAATTGAGGGTTGTCTAGAGGGGAGAGTGGAAGTTAAGGTTCTCAAGCTCTAATATAATTAACAAAAAAAAAAAAAAACAAAATCATAAGTGTTTAATTTTTAGCTGTGCTTGCGATTTCATTTAGTATTGTAAATTTGCAAGTCATAAATAATAAAACCATACACATAATGATATTTTAGATTCTGAGTGAAGCAATGAATACATTGATTTTATAATGATGTGTGTTTGTATGTTTATTTATTTGTTATTTTTGTGTGTGTGTGTGTGTGTGTCTGTCATCACGGTTTCTTGGAGTAAAAGTGCTTCGATTTTCTTCAACAGCAACTTTTCTGGTAGGAAAATAAATCTAGTTGGTGCATGTGTGAATTTAAAATTCCCAATAGTTTTCAAAAGCAACAGGAAAAACAAACAAACAAATAAAGGAAAAACGGGAATTTTTACACAAAACCAGTTTTCAAAATACTCTAATAAAAATGACTATAGATACATGAGATTTTCACTGATTATTTGGGTAAGCATTTTCTATACAGCATACAATTTTCAAAATATTTTAATTTGCGTTGAACAATTTATAGGCATATGACATATTTTTTGTCAGTTTATTATTTGTTTTTTTTTAAATAAAGTCGATAAAAAAATTTTCGCTCGGTCAAAAAACTTGAAAATGTTATAGAAGGTTCTTTGTAAGTTGTTTTTAACGATAATATTTATGTTAAATTTAATATAAGACTTTTTATAAGTTTGTCTACCTTATCAAAAAAAGAAAATTTCTACCGGAAAGTGAAATTAAATTTTTAAGTGCTTTTGAAGCTCAAATTTTTAAAACATTGGATGTTCACTCGATTTCTCATATAACGATTTTCTTATTTTGTTGTAATTCAAAAATAAATAAATCTAGATACTTGACATGTACACCATGTGTTTATTTTATCAATTCATATACTTAATGAAATATTCAAAATATTTAGAGTCATTTTGAGCTGTTTACTGAGATTTACAATATTCATATCTTTTAGTTTTTTTGTCTATTAATGTAAATCAAATTTTATTGGTTGGGTTAAAAAACATGAAAATTTGATACAAGACTCTTGATATATTGACACAATAGCAGTTGAAAAATATTAAAAATACATAGGCACGATTTTTTTTTTTTATAATGATTTAAAGTTTAAATGTTGACAAATGTTCTTAAATTGAAATTTGGAAAATGATTTTGTAGTTAAAAATGTATGAAATGTTCAATTTTTATAGCTAAAGATTGAAAATTTAAAACAAGGTTCCACTTATGCAGTTTTTTCCATAACTAATAAATCTAAAAAAAATATATGGATACAGTTATTTTTTACAGACATTTTAAGTTCAAATTTGGATAAAATTGCATATTTACACAAAGAATACTATCATTTTGTTGCAATTTGGTTTCAAAACAGCCCAATTTTACATAGGAATATTTAATATTTTTCTAGATTCACTGATAATTTAAGAATAATATTATTTCAACTTACCAGCTACCATATTAATAATAAGTACCTAATAACATTATAAAATATCACAGACTGACAAACCGTCCCGCTCAGAATCGTTTTTCGTGTACAATGATATTATATCATTTAACTAAAACATAATGCCATACATTACAATTTTAATATCATATACTACAGCGACCTCCTAGACCTTTTTTATAAATGTATTAATGTACATATATTATATTTAAATATTAATCTTTAAAACATACATGAAAGGATTTGTATTTTCTTATAGAACTTAATTCTATAATTAAATGAAAATCACACTAGCACTTGTTGTATTAGGTACATATTTTTTTTTAGTTTTTAAATAATTACTTTTAATACGAAAATAGTGCTCCAAGCATTTCATATTGTTTCATGATAGATTATATATTCCACATCGTCTGTAATTCTGTATGTACTCTGAAATTACTCTTTATTAATTATTAATTATTTATTATACAATTGGTAACAACTTATAGTTCTGGAAAGTTTCAGAAATTCTTAATAAGCCAAACTCCACTTGGAAACTTTTTTCGAATGCGATAATATTAACGCTTTAAAATTTATAATACAACTAGTAATACATTAATATATTTTGCAATTTGATGAACATACGGTATGATTTAGTAATATAATATTATACATATTTTTACTGTGCGTAATCTGTTATGACACTTTGGCTGTAGGTATAATATTACAACCAATAATATCTGTTTATGCGAATTAATATATTTTATTTAAAAATTCATAAATTAGGTATTTATTAGTTAGTGATATATGTATAATTTTCTTTTTTTTATAAATAAACAAAAAATTTTTTTTATAAAACATGAAGCCATTTTTATTACTGAGAAAGTCCTCCGTATTATATACTTGCAAAAATAACACCAGATTTTCTTATTCTGTTGGAGTATAGTTTTTAAAAGAAAATATTATTTTTAACATCAAATATAAATAAAATTATACGAAATAAAACTTTTTATGGCGTCTGTCGCAATTGGCTTCCCTAATTTTCTTTTTATAAATTTTCAAAATACTTTCAATTAAATATATTTTTGGTGTACATTAAATAAATTTATATAACTGCGCATGGTAGATTTCATAATTATAAAAGTCAACTAAGTTCACCATCTACAAAAATTATATTGGCTATTTTCTATGTAACAAACTACATATTACATAGTCGTACATTTTGTTTAGGTACAAAGTAACTGACTAACTCTATTTATAGTTACCTACATGGTCTGCTTCGAAATTTCAACTAAAAAACTAAATTATAACAATAGGCACTACTCGTGAAGTATACTAACATCATATTTTATAATGTAGAAGTTTTTTGAATAGTCCCTATAGGTTATATTAAACCCTTGTAAAATATAGGTAAGTAAATTAAATTAATATAAATCCTAAACACAAGTTTCTTCAACTACAAATTATATACATACCTAAATATATCAAATATTTATTTAACGAAAATAGTAAGTACCCAAAATTATTTTAAGTAAAAAAACATGTAGTGTTGTCAAACATATTTTCAATTTTACTCATAAATATAATAAAGTAATATAAGTAGCATTATAACTTTATATTGTTCGAAAAATATAGAAACGTGTAATATGTTTAGATATGTGTAAGGTCTTAATGATTGCCAATGAAATTGATAAATTAATATGATATCGATATCGTGGAAAACATTAACATTCGATACCATGATGTCGTTATAATATTATTAATCAATACATCTAGTTTTATCGAATTAAAGTTGGATCGCCGGTTTCGTGAATTAAAACATTTATCTATTTGATGAACCAAAAATGTTGTTTTGAGAACGAATTATTTTAGCTACCTTCTTAAAATTAATTCAGAATTCATACCAAAAACTAAATATTATGATACCGATAAAGATAAAATAAACTACATCGAAATCGAATAGATTCAGTTTTTACAAAGGCATACAAAATTACGAAGTATTTAATTTAATATAGATATTTATCTCAAATAAGAGCTAAAATTGTATGTTTGTTTTACTTAAATTCAGTTTTGGACAAATTTAGTTTTATTAACAATTCAATTAAAAATAATTCTCGATATCTGTTTGTTGCACTCACGAATTACATAGAATTTTTTCTTCTTTTCGGTAAATGACCTAATTTTGTTAAAATGTATAATATCTGTCTTATTGTTGTAGCAAGCCCTTCAATTTGTTTTTAGCTCTGTCAATCAGTTTAATCAAATTTTCATACATTGAGTTTTCAACTGGCTGAACATTATTCTCATTACAAAGGTTCAGTCATGTCCTTTTTAGACCGATCCATTAAATAATTCGTTGGCTTCAAATTTTGAAACATTCACTTGACATGCAATTATTGTTATTTTAATTTCAACTTTATTGATAATTTATTCAATTGCATATTATTATAATTTATATCATTTTTATTACAAAAATAATACTAACACATTTAAAAAAAATTTATTTTATTTATCTACACGTAAATACTTTTTTTAATTTTAAATAAAATATTTTTTTATATTTTTTGGAAATAAAATGAAAATTATCAAAAAAAAGTATATTTTTATATATTTATAAGTTAGTACCTAACTAATAACTATACCTATCCTTTTTAATTATGAATATTAATATTTTTCAATAAAAAACATAAGTGTAAACATTTTTTCCAATAGTACCAATGTGTATTTGTTTATAACGTATTTACCTTATAGTCAATACTCAACACTGTACATAGTATGTAGTGGATACAAAATGTTACGTATTGTATTATAGTCATATTTTAACCAAAAACTTTTTTTTCGATCAATTTATATTTACTGTAATAGTGTACACTGTACATCATGGAATAGAATGTACCTATATTTAAACTATAATGTGTAGAGTTCATGATTTTTAACTCCTTTAAAGTTCATAACTTGTACTAGGTAATTGTATCAATAATAAAAATGTTTTTCTTTTTCCTGCGCATGTATTTAAGACTGCTGTATTTAAAAACAAATTAATAAATTCAATCAATAATTAAATAAAAATATATATCATCAAACGTATTACTATTTTGTTTTTTATTATTATAAGATTTCAGCTACTAAGGTCATTACCCTGGTACTATGGGGGACGGACGGTTGGTTTGAACATGTGTTGTATATTAGTGACAAGGATTTGTTACTAAATATCCCGGGTGGTCACCCATCCGGGAACTAATAACACCAACCGGCGGCACACCGTGCCATACTACGCAACACTTATTACTATTATTGAAATAAATAAATACTAAATGAAAAGTAACAAAATAATAAAATAAAATAATAATAAACATTGAATTCATTGTTGGTCCAAATAAAAGTGTTTTTATTAAAAATATTAATATTTGATCCTATCAATTACTGAACATTTACAAAATTAAATGTATTTTTATTTCTTTGTTAATACAAATAAATCTTGTTAGTTGTTACTGTGAAGTATAAATTTAAAATGTATTATTTAATTGTATTTACTTCATGTTATTCTAAAAAGTACCTTCTATTTTGACCTAGTAGGAACCTTGCAAATACGGATACTCTAGCTAAAGTATAGAAAACGTAGGTATTAAATCCTAAATATTATAATTTATAACTTATTAGCTGCTAAAAGGTCAACTTATAAAAAATATACAACCTGAACTTACAACTTATCAACATCCTAAATATTTTTTGTAGTTTATATTATATTATCAAAACCACTATGAAGAAAATGTAATGTGTGTGCGTTATATGATTGGGTCCAACATCAAAGTTTAGACAAAACCATAATTACTATAACAACTTGTAAGATACTAAAATCTCATAGTAAATAAAAATAAATAAATGCAACAAAACATATGGTTTTAAATATCTTAATAAATATAAAAAATAATGTATATATTTAATAAAAGACATAGATGATTTAGTTTTATTCTTTAAAACTATATCTTATAAAAATGTCATGGTTTTGTTTCCAAATACGCGTTATAATAAACATATACACAAAAATAGTTTATTTTAAAAAACAATTATGGGTTGGTTCTATAATGATTAATGAAAATAAAAATAAAAATAAAAATAAAAATAAAAAGGTATTCTAATAAATTGTATAACATTAATAATAATAATAAAAGTTGATTGCAACAGTTTGAGTGCTAAAATAAAATACAATTTTAAACTTTATTGCATATTTTAATATGTCGATTTATTGACAAATAGATTACAGATCAATCAGATATTAAAATATTTAATAGCGATGACGTTTTATACAATCGTAGAACTTAAAAGTCACAGGTGGAGAACTGTCCAGAAAAACCAACGACGCATTTTGCAAAATAAAAATTAATGAACATAATATAATTAAAACAATAAAAGGTCTCAAATTTGTATAATATTATATACTCAGACGGCCAACATTTATTTTTAGTGGAGTATAATTTATATTACAGTGATCTTATATATATATATATATATATGACAAAATTCAAAAAAAACTATAGAAGTTAGGTTTACCATCAAAATTTAAAAATGCTATACAGCAGATAAGAACCATCTGATAATGAACGATTTTGACAATATTGAGTATTACTTACAATAATTTACCGAAAGAAATAAGAACTGTTATTGGTTTCATAATTTTATAGACACATCACACGCAACTGAAGCTTGTGTTTGCACGTTTATATTTTATTTTGAGAGAAAATAATATAATTGAAAAGAAATTGTCTGGATTGAACAGGTTTCTACAGAAAAACTTATTAGGTTCTAAGTGTGAATAATAATTTTTCTCGTATCAATATAATTTTAAAAGCAAAATCCCATTACTGAATACTAAAATATTTAATTATAATAGTATTTATCTACCACATAGCAAAACTATATAAGTTATAAACTTATGACTTATAATTAATAATTTTATAATGTATTAAATATCCTAATATAGGAATAATATAATAATGTTTTTTTTTACCGCTTATTTAAAGTTAACTGTTATATTGTACCTACATTTTACAGATATTTTAGAATTATTTCATCAAAGTATAAAATCATAATTCTACATACATTTATATATATTGTATTATTTTATAAAAAAAATTAATGATATTTCTCTTGTGTAATTTCAAAAAAATGTATTTTATCTTTTGAACCAGTACTATATGAAGATGACTACGAATAGAATTATAATCTCAGCACATCCTGCCTTGCTAGTTTCAAAGTGTAAGAAATTAAAAACATTTTTTAACAACTTTTAATTTCAAAATCAATGATAATACTAATTTTAAGATGAAAAAATGATAGTAATAAAATGTTAAGGATTTTATAAATATATAATAGTATGATAATAAGCAAAATAAAATGTTATTTCATAAACAGGAAATAATAAGATATTTTTGTTACCTAGCTAAATAATCTTTAAATGCATATAGGACATATACAATGAGTAAATCAACGGTAAATATGCAAGTTAGCTCTTTTCTTATTTTTTGAAGTAGCTATCCCCCATATATTTGTCAAAAGTAAAATAAATTAGAAAATTATTAATTACAGTATTTAATACAAAATTGCCAATTAGAAATTAAATTATAGTTGACACAGACCGATTTAATCTAAACAAAGTTGCAGGAAAACACATCATAGTTAAAAATCGAAAAAGGTGAAATATGAATACATGAAAAATAAATATTTTCTACGTCGAACAATCACAGTTGTATAACTATTATCAACAACTATTAACATCACTATTATATTGAAACAAAACACAAACCTACATTATACCTTCGAGCAAAGTGTTAAATGAAATGGTACATGCAATACATTTTTGGAAGATGACAGGGTAATCAGACATCTCGCAGACTTATCCTAGTTGTACAATTTTATACAGTCCTTAGTCCCAAGTATAGGTATAGTGTATACGCATATAATTTTAAAAATGTCGTGGTTCAGTTTATACCCCAATTTTTAGTGACTAAAAAACGGTTTTCCGATATAGTTTCACATATATTATCATGATTTTAGCACATTTGATCTCTATACGATTTGACCGATGGAGGAAATAAGTACATCAATATTCAATATACATATAATAGTAGTATTATTAGCACCTACCTTTCGGGAAAGCGACCGTATAGTTATGTGAAGATTATTTTGCCGAGTGTCGTCCGGTGCTGGACAGTTCTTTTTCAGTAATTTATTTTTTATTTTTTCATAAACAACGGGAACATCATTAGATATTACTATTATATCGTGATCGAGTATAATTTTTTCCAATTGGATTGGCTGATCTTCTAGCAATTTAAACACGACGGACCCGCGCGCGGAACGGAACGATTGTTCGTTCGAGACGCCGTTTCCGTTAAAGTACCCCGGCGGTTCTGTTATCAAGCTGCCAATAGAGAGAGGCACACTATCGGAGCTTCGGCGGCGACCGTTTGTCTTGCACATGCGTTTGCCGCGAAGCGCACTCGGCGAATACATGCACGCCCGTCCGCGGCGTTGTTAAATTTATATACATTTGGTGGTTAATTTTTTTTTTTTTTTTTTATCAGGTCTATTGAATATATTTTATAATATTATTATTCTCCTTCCGAGTCGACACTATCATGGGTAATAAATTATAAGTCTCGGCCAACGCGTTTAATCGCTCGCTATATCGTCTGTTTTCTTTTCGTATTCGCATTATTAAATGCTGCGCGGCATAAACCTATACATAATAGTATAATACATAATACACGTGTACATAATATTACATGCGCCGTATATTTTAATTTACAATTTAATGTACATTTAACTAGGTGCAATAAAAATCCGTAAAAAATTCAATACTTAATATCGAATAATTTATACGTTCTATTTTTTTCAATATATTTTTTACACGTTTCTTATAATAGTATAGCATATATCCTATTGAGACGTTTATCAATTATTATTGTGGTATAGTATACCTACGTTCCAGCAATTATGATTTTACTGAACATTTTTATAAAAATGAAAATAGCTATATTTGTTTTTTATAGGCTCTTGAAGAAAGCCATTTCAAAAACAATCGGATATTTAATTTTTTTTTAATGTTGAATAGTTTGAATGATAATTTAAACATTCCAATAATTGTGTCAATTATTCAAATTGGTTGAAAAATTAAATGAATTCTAACTATTAGAATAGGTACTAATACTAAAACTATTCGAATTTTTATTTGATTTAAATTTATATTTATTTATTAATACATACGTACATTTAATATATTTTTGGATAGCTATTTGTACAACAACAAACGTGTACCCTTTTCCTTTTATAAATACCTAAATTGTTAACCATCACAATAATAATTTCGGGAATAATGAACAGGTACTAATAGCAGCGACTACCCTGCTTTTAAAATTTAAAATTCGAATAGTTTAACTGTTAGTTTTCGAAAAGTTCGAACTAATTTTATTTGTCCAACATTTCAAATATTTGATATAATCATTGAAGTGTTTACATTATAATTCAAGCTATTCAACATTTTAAACAACCAAATACTTTACTGTACTTGAAATGTTTTACTTTAAAAAGAACTTTACTTTACTACAAAGAACAAACATAGCAACTTTAATTTTTATATACATAGATCAATATAATATTATATTATTTTATACATATACATTATACTTATACAACCATTAAATTTAAATTTTCAAATAAAATAGCATAAAAATTAACTTGAATTGAAGTTCCCTAATTTGTATTATCTGTTCTGCCTTTTACATAAAAGTTGTATACTTCGAAGTGAACGTCTATACAAAACATTGAAATCACGTCACATTTAATATAGTGAAGGTCTTAAATGTTATAAATTATATTAAATCTCATTATCTAACTCTATAATACAATGTAATACATAATGCTTATCAATAAGAGCTTAAAATGTTATTGGTATAATTGGTTCATTTTCTTTTTAAAAGTCGTTGAACATATCATATTATAGATGTATTTTCAAGTAAGTACACTAAGCATGCTCACTCATTTTTTCTTAAATTAAACATTTGTTCAAAATTTGAGTTTTAGATTTTGTAGGCCCACTTAAATACAATATTTTTAGATTCTTGATATTTTTGTAATATTTAAGGAGTCCTAACTGGAGTAACAAACGAGAACTCTCCACCCCCTTTCGACTGTTAATTTTTAGTAGATAATTTTTCTATTTTTAACCTCCAAAATCAAAATTTTAACTAGGTAGTAGTTTTGGAGTTATTTAAATTTGGGTACAACATATAATAATAACTTTATGGTAATGGGTTTGGACGATATGAGGGATATATTTTGATGTATCTAATTAATATTAATCCATCGACATTCAGAATTTGATCGAAATTTTCAAGTATAATAGTAGGTGTAGTAGATCCAAGATTACATCTGTTTTATATTTCTGAAAAAACATTTTAACAACTGAAAAACTACTCGTTTAAATTTTGAATTAGGAAGTTCAGAATGTTCTTGAAAATTTTCCACTAAACAACTAACTGTACAAAATTAGGGACTTCATTTATAAAACAGAAGTTTAAAACTTCGCAAAAGACTCTTTAATTAGTACGAAAAAATCTGAAGAATTTAAAAATATTATTGTTAGGTTGGGCAAGTATATATTTACAAATTAAAAAAATTTTAATTTTAATAGGTTCATTATTAAATTTAAAAAAAACTTTGGTGAGCATGCTCGTGAATAACCCGGTGTACATTAAAAAAATGTGCCTATTTACATAATATGTATAATGCCACTTTGAAGATTATCATGTTATGTATTTCTTAACTAATACCGTAAAACATTTATACTGCAATCAATTATAATTAACTTGAAAATATTACGATAATTAATTGTATAATTAAAAATACTTACGATTTTAATGACTATTACACAAATTATGTGGAGAGGTTATGAGAAATATTAAAACCTTAACCTAGCCTATCACAAACAAAATTATATACAAAATATTATAAAATCTCACACATTTTACAGATCACCGTCATAATATCCAGGTGGCAGGTAGTAATATTGAAAATATTTTTCACTCTTCACAATGAATCTATATGAATCTAAAATATTCAAAACCACAGTGTTTAGATTAAAAAAAAAACAATTTTCTGTATTTAAACAACGAAAATTGACTTTCAAAATGTCATCTTTTTTATATCATGAAAAAACAGTTATACTATTTTATTATATAATATATTTATAACCATAAATGAGTTAGTTGAAAATATTTCTCATAAATGTTGTTTTATGTTACAAGTTGAATACGTTTATTTTCGATATCCGTAGGTAACACATTCTATAGTTGTAGACCATTCAACATTAAATTGGTCATTCCTAATATTTTTGAGTGGTTTTATATAGGTTCATAAATTATATTTTACACAAGTTATACGGTTTCCTCAAAAACATTATTTTATAGTTATAAAATTAGGTAAAAAGTAAAAGGACTACTTTATTTGTATAAAGGTAACGAAAATAAAATAGTACTGTAGCTAGATAAAAAATACATATGCAACTATTTATCGACTGTAAAAAATACCAGAGTTATCATTTTTTTCAAATGGTGTAAATCCAGAATGTTTTAAATCATAAATAAGTTTCGATCATGCATTATTATAAGATTAGTATTTCTATATTTTAAACTAATTTAAAAATCTCAAAAATATATGTTTTCAACTGCAGGTGTACAATTTAATCTGAAAGTAAAAATATATCAAACTTTATTTTTGTTGAAAAATGAATAATTTGTTACCTAATATTAGTAAATACGAATATAGTGTATATAAGTATACATAATGATTAATGTGAACACAAAATAATTGCATTATAAACATTCAGAAGACCTGGGGTATGCTTTACAATACCCCCACCCTAATCCACTGTGTGATTAATAAATTTACTTTAGTAATTACTTCACTAATTACTATACATAACACTATTTCTGTTGATGACATCAATCACCCCTCTCAATAAACGTCTTATCAATTAAATTGAATGATTGGGTATCAGTTTACTCTTTTAATGTGTCAAATTTAAATTTGTAAAATCAATACATGTATGGGGATGAATCAAAATAAAAAAATAATAATATGATATCTGCATATTACGTGTATATTTTGATTAATATAATATAAGACTTGGTTGTTGAATGGAATAATTGTGTAAAAATACTTTTTAAACATATGAAATAATTATTTGTCTACCAAAATAATTTTATGATTATAAAGCTATGGCTATACATTGTATACATTCAAACAATATGTTTCGGTATTTTATATCGAATGATAACCGTTGATAAAAGGTCATATTTAGTTAAACTTCTTGGAATTGTTATGATTATAAAAACAAAATTACCAGACAAATGATTTGAATTACCTAGATTACTGAAGGACACACATCATAGTATGTATACTAATACTAAATATTTTATTTAATACTGATAATAATATTAATAAATAATAGATGAAGAGAAATAATAACAATACTGTGATAGTATTTTACAGGTTTATTCAACAATCATTCACACCCTCTTTTTTCCCCAATAATGCAGTTATTTAAAATGTAAATTTTGTAATTTTCGAATATATTTAATGAACCTATTTTCACATTTTTTTTTTTTTGTTGTAGGTCGGTAATACCTAAAGTAGTATTCTATGAAGATATACAAACTACTCTTTTTCAAATGAGACCCCTCTATTCTACTGTTAATTATTTAGTAGACGATTTTTCTAAATATTTATCTATTTTATATTTTTGTAATAGAATTTTTAAGGACTTTTATTCCCAGTATAAATATTTTAATGACTGAGAAACTACTCTTTCAAATTTTGAATTTGTTGTAAAAAGAAGGGTTCTAATTGGAAAAACAGAGGTTTGTATCGCCTAAGGTCACTCCTTAAGTAGTACACAAAAACTCGATAATTTTAAAATATGGTACATAAGTAGGCATATCTAAAATTCCAGGTATCAGAATTTGAATAATTTAATTATTAAAGGAGAATAAGGAGATGAGCATACTTGGAAAATCATCTTGTTTATAAATAATAATTTAAATACAATTTTTGTTTTCTATTGTTTCTATTATGCTGTAAATATCGTTCAACAGATATAGTACAGTGGCTTGGTGGAATGCTACTGGGAGTAAGTAACGGCCACAGCTACTAGCTCCCGGATGGGTGACCACCCGGGTTCATAGTAGTTAAAAACCTTGCAACACTGTATGTGTTTGCTACCTACCAACCCTAACAATCTTAAAAAAACCAACCTACCGTACCAACCTTACCCCTACCACAGTTCATAACCCCTACAACAACAACTAATGGCCTTAGTCGCCGGGCTTAAGTTCAAAAGAAAAAAAAGATATAGTACCACATATATCATAATATATAGTATATTAATTAAATATATGAATAATAATAATAATTTATACTTTATAAATTGTATTCACGTTTAATAATAAAATAACACTTTTTAAAAAAAAAATAAAAGAAAAAGTACCTATGGTAATATTTTAAAGTAGAAATACTTTGCAATGGAACACTGCTTCTCTAGTACTCTATGGCCCGTGCCACAGATATGTCAAATAGTCGAGTCTTGATAGTGATGACCCTGGGGAACAGTCCCGACTCCCGAGTCGATATTTAAGACCCTAGATAAATATTCTGAATCAGTACCTAGCTTCAAGATCGACCAAAACACATTTATTCACCATTTCAACCACGTAAATTTAATTTTATACAACCGTGCTCCATGAAATAAAAATAAACTTCGGATAATAAGTAGGAACACCTGATATAGAAACCCACTATGTTGAGTATATTGCATAAACAATCACTAAACGTTTAATAAATCAATAGTAAGCTAATAATGGTCTCTGAAACATGTTTTAGTGACTCACGATTGGTAGATTGATTCATTGCGTTTTAGTGAATCATTAAATAAATCAATTTTGTATGTAACTCATCGGTGTACCTAGTAAACCAGAGAACTCGATCTGCTGTACAGTAGATTTCGAGTACACCACATAACTGAGTAGGTCACTGTAATGGATGTGATAAAGTTGAACTCAATGATAACTTTCTGTATAAAAACGATTCTGATTAGCTGACACTGTACCTATATGAGTCTTTTAGTTCTAGGATATTTTATAATATATTTTATATTTATATAAATAAATAAAAAGTAATAATATGGTAAGGTAAGTTGAATCTGATTTATTTTTTGACAAAGACATTGCTCGTATTATATTATTAATTATTATAATAGTACCAATACCATAATATAATAATCCTGTTACCTCAGAATAGATCATACACCCTACACACATGGCCACCTAATGAATAAAGAGCCACCAAAAACATGCCTTACATGCGGATATACAACCTCAATCAAACATATCCTTACCGAATGTAGAGACACAAAAGAGGCCCGACAAAAACACAACATACCGGAACACCTTAGACGCAGACTCAGACCCCGGCAGTGGGCCCTAACGAAGAATCCATCAAAAATATGATTTTATTTATGAGAGACATTGAATTTTACAGTTTAATTTAAATTATTTAAGAACTTAATATTATTATCATGTAAAAAGCAAGCCAATGGTCACGCTATTGAGGCTTTTTCTTTAATAAAAAAATAATAATAATAATATTGTTATCAACTTATAGTCATCAAAATATCATACAATTTATTTTTTAAATATTTTCGTTGAACCTATAACCTAATCGCTTAAAATCATTCTAAATATTTTATAAATGTTATTGTGAATAGAAAATTATAATCAAGTATTGGTAGAATGTTTCAAATTCCTACGGTAAATACTTTTTGAATTACATACAACAAGATAATTGAAATTGGTCAAAGAAAAGTCATTATATTTATCGAATAAATATTTATTTAAATTCGTCAACATTTCAACTCAAACGATCGGAAGAAAAAAAATCATGTATTTTCAATATATTTCTTAAATTGGTATAAGAACTTATGAGGAACCTCTCATTAAATTTTAAAACTTTTTTGACTTCATAAAAAATGTTGTATTGTTATCAACATAAAAAAAAATAAAAAAAAAATAACTAAAATAAGACAACAATTTCAAATGTCTATAAATAGCTCAAAGAGACTAACTATTTTGTACATTTTAATATTTGGTGAAAATATAAAGTTTCTACGGTTACATTATATTGTAACAAAGTTGGAAAATAACAAAATCAATTTTATAGAAAACCGTTGTTAAGGGTGTAACTGCCCCTAAAGTATAGGTACAAACAACTAACTAAATCCAATTTGTTACCAGAAACCACGATCAAACTTCAAAGTTTAATATTGAAGAATTATTCCTGCTCCAAACAAATAGGTATATTGTAATAACTAATACTTATAGTTATCGTAATTTAGTATGATTGCTTTGTGGTGTACAATGTACAAACTAAGTACTGATACAACTGGCAAGTTAAATTACATCTAATTTTGTTGTTTTAATGTTGTTCGAGATAGGCATTTCTGTGTTCTTTTTAATTATCTACAGCTGATAGTTTAGTCAACAAATTACCACAATAAAATTGCTAAACAAACAAGTAATTACAATTTGGAAAAATATCCATATAAATACTAATTATGTTGATAAAATGATAACACTGTTAAAATATGCCACCATGTAAATGGCGATGGCTTCATAGATTATGATACTGGTAAGCCATCGAGTTGTTTGATAAGTCTGTCAGTCTGTGGTTAAAACAATAAAATTAATAACTATTGTCTATTTAATATAGGTACTAATACAGAATAAATAATTATTATTAATTGTCAATTAGGTAATAACGGCCACGATAAAAATGGTCACGCAAAAATGGCCAAGTACAAAAATAGCCAAAGTAAAATAAGCCACTGAAAATTAGTCAAACAGAAAACATTTTTTTTCTAATAGTAAAAAAATAACAAAAACCTAATACATACATTGCACAAAGCATATGTAGTCAATAAGTAAATCAAAAAAATTAGTCAAAACTTACACAAAACAAACACCAAAAAGTAATAAAGTAAAAAAGTTACTATGTATTTTTATGTTATAATATAGATATACCTATAATAATACTGTACACACGATTATTTGGACAACCTCCAACCTCTCATCCTCCTTAGTAATTTTTTCTGTTGGACTAATTTTCCATGGCCTATTTTACTTTCGTCATTTTTGTGCTTAGCCAGTTTTTCTTCGCCTTTTTTCCCCGTGGCCATTATTACCGATAACTATTTTTAGTATAAATTAAACACTAATACACTTTATACCTACAATAATATTATTATTTATAATAGTTTTATTTAGTTAGTTGTTTTCTAATGAAGTACAAATTATGTATTACAAATTTCTTTAAATAAATAGCTATTTAAAGTAAAATCATTCAGAAAAATACTCTTACTATTATGTGTTACTCGAGGTATTTTCTATTCCATTAAACAAAATATTGATCAGCGAATGTCTCACTGGCCGTGAAATTAAGAACAATAACTAATATCTGATAACTTATTCGAAACACTTGAGCCAGAATTATCAATAGAAAATTTCCTCTCATTCCTCCAGGAATTGGGGTTGGGTGATAAATTTGATTGTAAATGGTCATTATTTTTCAAATTCAATTAATATGTTTACCCGCAATCCTTAAATAATAAAATAAAAACTAACTTGACACATGATAAAAAATAAATGTTTAGTAAGTATAATACAGGCATTCTATTATTATTGATACCTAAATCAAAATGATTCTTAATTGTGTTATTGATATATAGAACCCATTTTTACAACAAGTATTTATTCATTTAATAAAATAATCATCAGTAAGTATTGAAATGGAAATAACTGATATTACAAATTATACCTACCTACTCAAAAGCAATTATAATATGTTAACCACACCCTGAATATATGTCATTAAAATGCATTCAAACAACACATATAGGTGACATTCTAACAAACATTTAAAACTGTGTATTATATTATTCGGAATTAGTTCGAAATAATTAGTTATTTTAAAATTACAATTTCAGATAATATGTATCAGTTGTGAGTTTATTCGATATGCGGATCATTGGGTTTAATCCTCTGTTTCTTTAATTGGGTGATTAATCTAACTAAATCATAATTATATTATAACAGTAATCACACATCATACCTCGAATCTACATTAGATATCTTGCATTGAAGAGGTACAAATTCAAACACTAAAAAAATTATCAAAACCATTATAAGAGATTAATTAATTACTTTTTTTAATGCAATAAATTTACAGAGCGAAATTCATCGAGCTCAAAACGGCGTAGTACGAAGGTTTTGTTATGTATGCACAGGACTCCTAAAACATATTTTATTTCCATAGAATATATTTATAAGGTAAATGAAAATTATGGATAATGTACCCAGTAGATACCTAATTGACTCCACATTACTTATGGCAGTGCAAATTACCGATTGTTCAGGGTAAAAATGCATAAACTATCTTTGAATCAGTAAGAAAAGTCATAAAATACATATTATATAATTGTATCCATCTTTAGGTGTCGCAAATTTTAAGTTCTAAGTATAGACCGGAATAATAATAAATAATAACGCAGAATTAAACTACAATTGTGAAATACTAGCACCAAACACAGAGGGAACATCGTCACTTCTGGAACTTCTCAAAGAGACGAACCTTCTTCTAAAAATATAACATGAACACTTAATTTATCTATCAGTATATAACTGCATTATACCTAAAACTTTTTATACCTCATTAATTATCTTATATACACCATTTTGTTTTGTAAAATAATAATAATAATTTTAATCAAATTGTAATATGTATTTTTAAAACGCATGTAACCTTGGTAGTTGGCGTATTTTTAAATAAAAATAATAAAAATAATAAACTAAAATTAATATTTATTGTGGACAATGTATAAATTAAGCTCTGATTTAGAAATTTGCAGTACCTACTTATTAAGCAATCTATTATTTACCGTAAGATTAGGGTTAGGAAAATTACAGCCAACCATAAATATGAATGGTTTCTGTAGATGGATACTGTAAATTTCTTCCTAGACTCCTAGTGACAGTCTAATATAAAATATTGATATTGGATAAACAGAAACTACATATAAGTGATTAATTGAAAATGGGGTATGGTTTTAATAACTTATTTGGTACACTCATTAAGCATTTGAATTATTATTGTTAAACCAAAAATTCTTAAATTAATAACCATAATATTAGGTATGAGAGTGACTATTATTGTACTGTTATTTTTACTTCCCTAACACAGGATACTAACCATAACTTTTTTATACAGTTTCAATATATGAATAATTATATAAAAATACTTATGAATCATAAATTATTTATCCCTCCAACTCAAGGATGTATATATACTTACCATTGTTAACAATAGAAATTTTAATCCGTTACTTAAGTACCGAACTTAGAGCATAGATTTTATAATTTTATCTAAATAATTTTAAAAAGAATACTTTGCATCAAAGGTACTAAGCTTAATTCTGCGTTATATCATTGAGCGTACCTAAGTATGTAATGTATTGACGTGATTAAATCATAATGAAATTATCGAACTATTTTATAGATAACTTACTTATAATATACTCACTTCACTTGCACCTCTTAGACTTCAAAACTAACCATCACCTGTCCTAATAATTGCACCTTGTTATAATTTCATATGCCTACCTAAATCCATTATAATGTTCTTAGAGCTATCTTACACGCTTACATAAAATTCCTAGTATTTAGTAATATTATATAATCTACTTACCTAAACTAATTTAATAAATAGTTGTTATTCTAAACAGTATTATTATTTATTATAATGGGTAATGTATCATAATATATTGCATCATACAAAAGTATGTAATTTACTATTTATATACATTATACATCAATATTATCAAAAATATAGTTGAACAATAATAATAAAATGTTTTATTATTTACCTAGTAATTATATTTATATTTTATTTTTTAATAATTATAAAAATTATAATATACTTTATAACAGTTAGTTTATAATTGTATAATCTTAATTAAAAACAAAAGCTATGCATTTTAATAATACTAACGAGGTATAAATTTAAGCTACGCATTATAATATAGATTTATTTAAATCTAAATGTCTAAAAAATAAATGCAACTATAAATAAATTTACATTTATATTCTTACATATTATAATCTAATAGTTACTCTATAACTATCAAATTCTAACATAATATTGATAATTATCAAACAAATGTCATTGCTCATTAGTCATTACTCATTACCGAAGAAAAAACCTAAGTTAGCTCATTATAAATAGTTCAAGGAGACACTCAATAATCTGATTCAAACAAAATAAATCGATACCAAAAACACCATTATAGTAAAAAAAAATTATTCGTTTCCTGTCTTGCATGATATTCACTAGGTAAGTATGTAATACGCAACAAAAGCAAATACCACAAAGAAATAACAATCTTTGTAGATTGTGTTTTAATTAAAATGCTGATAATAGGTTTAAATGTATAATACAGAACAGGAATGAAACTGTGGGTGTACATGTGTACTAAAATGATTGATAACGCTAGATGGTATACCAAAGTTCAATCATAATGCTATTGAAAAACGCATTAAAAGACTTGTAAATTATTTAGCTTTGAAAACGCATGCCAAAATATAAATTATTTAAATGATAAAAGAAGATTGAATGCCTTTATACCTACATAGAATATTCATCTTTTAAAATAAAAACTTTTCATAAAAACTGAATAATGTTTATGAATTTCATTGCAATTCAAAACTTTCAAATATAATATATTTACAATACATTTGCTTATTGTGAAAACATATTTCAGATTTAATATTCACATACTTAATTTTTGTTTTAATGCATAAATAATAAATAATAGATATTTTGATAATTTGTATCCTACGAAAAACATAATGAATTTTACAGTATGTATGTTGTTATGACATATTTAATAAGAAAGCTATCAGAGTTCACTCTACTATTTTACACTTATAACTTAAGATGATTGGGTACCTAATTGTATAGAATAAAAAATTATGTTTTTCATTAAAATTATGAACTATAATAGGATTTGCATTATTTAACATTATTGTTCTTACAAACTATTAAATATCAAAACTAACTTTATACAAAAAGCCAAAGTTGAACTCAGGTATAATCAAAAAATAAAATGTTAGGGTTTTTAGAAAAACATTGCCTGCTATATGGAAATCAAAACATTACTATTTTTATGTAACTTTTACAAGTCATTTTCTATCTAAAAGACAACATTTCTCACTCTGCAAATGAAACTTGACGGATAAACTTATCGTCGACTGAATTTAAAAATATAGATACATATATTAAACTAGGTAAAAAATTACAATGATTCTTCGATAAACAAATGTTTTATCTCAGAAGGCCATTCCTGGAAAACCAGTTCAACTTGTTTAAATATCTATAGTATGGATTCTATAATTCTATAGACTAAAAATATAATTGATTTATTTAAACGGTTGTAAACCACATTGTAGCAATAGTTGAGTACATTTTAAAAACATAAGCGAAATCATTCATAGATTTCAAATTAGCAGACATTATTTTTTTAATAACATACCCAGTATACTACATAACCTACTAAGCTTTCCTTCCGGTTTCCCCCTATTGTTACCTATCTACAACTATTAACTGGTGACACGTAGAGGTCACTAAACACATGTAATTTACGCAATTGTATATGGTTATTAACACATATAATAATGAGTTTATTTTAAATAGAATCAGAATTACAAATAAATTATATTTTAGTGATCTGTATTCATATTATAATATGATTATAGTTAACATAAGAGTAATACGATTACAAATGTTTGAAAAATGTGAGTATACTATAGGCACTAAAATTATGTTAGTAACGTCACATTTTTCATTCTTAAAATATTTTTTTATTTTTTTAACCTTATTTTTTATGTACCGAATATGTAACGATGAACTAAAATAAGCACTGTGATGTCCTGATTCCTTAGATCTGTATTCACTTTCCTTGATAACAAATGTGTTTATTATTTTTTGTTAGATTCCCTTTTCCTATTTAATTATATAAACTTAATTTGTATTGTCAACAGTTGATATTTATTAGGATGGTGACTCAATCTCCGTCTCCGGGCGTTCTTCTTTTTGGATACTATTCATGCTTTTATCAAGCCGCGTCATTGTGTTGAATCACTAAACAAAATTATATTCTTCCAAAATGCCTTTCTCATTGCAAAATATCCCTGTCGACTTCCATTTTGTTCAAAAATAGTAGATACATAATTTATTGTCACAACGGTCATAAACATGTATTTATATCTTATTCAACATCGTTGTTAATTGTGGAATAAATAAATTATAAATATATATATATATGAGTTTAAATAATGTTATGTTTTTTTGTATAGTATAGCTATAGGTTTTGTTTAATGCCCACAGTAAACGTATGAATGGTTAAATATTGAAATATGTTATCATGTAAACAACTTAATACCGCATAAATTTACATTTGTACTGATACTGAATATTTTTAGAAAAAAAAAGTTTAAAGTAAATACTACTTAAAATATAGGTATTTTAGTCTATTTAAATTTAAAAAATATATAGATATAAACGTAGAAATGTAATTAGAATATAACCCAATTATACCCAAGCCCTTAAGTTTTAAATATTATTTTGAAAAAGTAATTATAACAGCAAGATAATAATATTATATTTTTCCTGCACCAAGTTTAATGGCAAAACTAGTTCTGATGATAGGTATAGTCGTAACAATTTGAAATGTTAAACTATAGGCACTTAACTGGTTTGAATGTATCACTGAAATAGTGAAATATCACGTATTATTATAGTAGTTTATGCCAATTAATTATATAAGTGAAAAAAAATTATTTTCCTAAATAATAATTTAAATGGCTCTATAGAGACAACTGTCTTATTTGTATAAACGGTACCTATATTGCTTAAGATAGATAGAGATTTATATAGATTTAGATATTTCCTCAAAAACAATAACTATTACAATAACTAATAGTTGTACATATTCATATTTTTTAGCATTTCAATAATACAATATATTACAAACAAATAAACTGTGTGTATGTAAGTCAAATTTAAGTAGTACTAATCCCAATAAAATCAATAGATTATAATTTAAAAAATAAAAAATTCTTAAAACAAAAATTGTTTATTTTCGTGTTTCAATTAATTACTTGTTTTTCTACGTGACAATTAATAATTATGTTATTCATATCATAAACATTTAATTAGATAACGTTCACCTAAGTTAAAGTATTATTGTTTTTCGTATTATTATCAGTTACCTATTTATAGTTTTGTTTAAATGTAATAATTAAATATGAATTGGAATTTATAAACGTAAGGCTATACAAATAATTCCATTTAAAAAAAAAACATAATAAAACATACCTATATTAAAAGAATATGATCGATATAATGTTTAAAAGCTTATTATAAACAACTGTTCTAAGCATAATTGCATTTAAAACCACAACACGAATTAAGATTATATAATTTAATAACTTCTTAATTTCATGCAATCATGAATACACATTAAAAACTCTATTGGATATAATTGCATATCCCTCTTTTAATAAATCTAAGTGGCTTAAAATTTAAATAATTAACGATTTAATACAATTGTATTGTTCTGTACTGTTTATAATCATGAGTCTTACAAACATGAAATACGTTTAATAACTAATAGTCCAGAATTATACGATTATTTGATCGTATGGTACAATAATTCAACTTTATATTAATATATGCAGAGTGTGTGCATATTCATAACATATTAACTATTTAAAATGGTGAAATCTTTGTAACCTATTTTTCGTAAAATATTATTCCATGCATTTGTGACGAATATTTCAAAAATAACAATAAAAAAGATTCTTATAAATGTATCCATCTAAATGGTATTGAATTTAACGGTCGATTAGGGGCAAATGCCAACGGTGCACTGCGGTGATGTGGGTCTCTGCCTACATTACGGGAAAAAGTTTTTGTAAAAGGTAGGTACGTCGCACAACTCGTTGGTAAATTTTGTACGAGACACATCTTATATGGTTTACCGACGATCATTTTAATTTTATATTTTCCACTGTGTATCCATCTATATTCTATAACTTGTAGATATAATATATTAACAACCTACGTTTAATAATTGAGTATAACTTTTCAAATAATAAAACCATTATAACAGGTGTTTAAATAATTTTAATAGTAACAAGGATTAATTAAATCAAATTTTAATAGTGGATAAGTAAAAATTTACATAATTAGGGTTCTTCAAACTGAATATTACAAATATTTAGAAAACACCTATAACTATTATAGGTATCGGCACCTATGTGATTACAAACGAAAAAAATCATTTTCATTTTTCTCTATATTATTTAAAATGTAGAAAGCGCAGCTGTTCCTGTCTCCACCATTGATTGCCCTTGTTTGTTTTGCTTTTAATATGCATTGGTTATCGACAGTCTTCATGAATATTCATTTTTTTTTCTTACTTATCATAATATTTAAAGTTAATATAAAGAACGTAAACTAGTCAAAAGAAACGAAACCAATCTATAAAAATATATGATTAAATTATTGCTTGAAGAGTTTAAATTTCTCAAACCAAATATTATTATTTATTTAGAAATTAATTATGACAAAAACATAGAACTGTAGGCACATAAACACGTGCGTACCTAATAATTGATATAACAATGAACGAGACTGAATTAAAATGTAACCTTACAACCCTGAAATAACTCGTAACATAATAATATGATGTATTTAAACATACATAGGTATTATTAAATAGTGCGATACTGCGATATTTAGCCCAACTGTACAATAACTTTATATTTACATAAAATACAAACCTATATATTACGTCGTCTTATTATTTTGATACGTCAGTGGTTATAAGACAAGCTAAATAAATGCACATTGTTAAAATTTAATAAATCAAAACTGGCATAAAGTTATACAGACTTAGGTATTTTCGTTGGCACGTCTCTCAAAAACAATAACAAGACATGCGGAGTAAAAAATAGATGGTTTTAACCTTTGATACGTTACCTATATGGCTGTATGTTTACTATATTCTGGTTCGTTTCATAGTCTGATCGCTGTACATACCGTTAAAGTACATCGGGAGGAAAATAGTAGAGCCCGGGTCATTATATTTTTATGGCAGTAAAAAATATAGGTGAATAAAATAAGAGGGCGATAGTATACCTGTAATATTGCAATTAAGGGCGACGAAATGCTGGACTGCAGCAACTGATTGTTTCACAAGTGAAATCGTCCTCCGAACACAAAAAAAAATACAAAAATAGTGCAAAACAAAATACTTAGCGCGCACCACTACAGAACCAACACATATACGCGCACACACGCACTGTCCGCGATACAATAACAATATTGTTAAAATTAGGTATTTTATTACTGTTACTGTTTGAAGGGTAGTCGCCGTGGAGGGTTGGCACAGCGGAGGAACTTTCGAAGACGACGGCGGACAGAACTACGTGGTAGACGGCAGTACAAGTACGTACGCACGCAGTTGCGTACACGCACAACGACGTTTGGGAAACTGACCACACGAAAAATAATATTATTATTATATCAATCTCCCAGCGCGGCCTGCTGCCGCCATCGCTACCGCTACAACTGCCGCCGCCGTCTGATTTGGAGGTCACGCGGACGAACCGGGTTCGGGTCAACTCGATATCGCATAATAATTTATACAAAAAAAAAAAAGCAATAATAAAAAAAACATAGTATACATGTTACACATATATATACATGACTATAATAATAACAACAACAACAATACTATTCCCGGTAGACGGATTTCGCGTTGTGCTTTGGCTGTGCGTCTGTATACCTGCGTATGAATAAGATTTTCATAAATTTGCAGTACTGGCGCTCGTTGCAGGGGGAATGTACGTGAGATGTAAAGGGGTGGTGATACAAAAAATGTATATAATATTATACAATGATGTATCCTATATTATGTATACATATCTGTATACATGGTCACAGCTGATCGGTGGTCGTTGTAAACGCGTGCACATCATTACGACTTGGATATACACTTGTATCGACGACAAGTAGGTCCCTAAACGACGTATACTTGTGGTTAGTTTTTATGTGACACCAAAAATGTAAAACATGTATACCCATGTTAATTTTAAAGCGGGCTCGTCGTTCAACAAATTGGTATCACAAATAGTACCACAATAATAATACACGTGTTCCAGATAAAAGACGATGACACTCTAGCTGATAGGTAGGAGGTAGGCATCTCCTAATCATAATAATAATAATATATTATGCAGGCGAATAACCACCACGCAAGTAGGTACTCTTTTTTTCGATACAATCTATTCGACAGTTCGTTGTTCTGGAAATATTATTACGAGCGAATAATATTATTATGCCGTTTACCGGAAAGTACGTTCCACAAACGGCCGCGTTCTCGTTTTGACAACAATATTACTTTTCAAGAATAAATACCCACACATTACCTAAATGTACCTTAAATGAGATATTTCACCACTCAGCGTGATTAATACCAGTCTGCTTCGTATACATAAATTTACCGGAGGAACGTAAACCGACGGCTGACTGTACAGTGTATTCACACACTCTAAATACAAATACCTATACATAAAACCGTTATTGGAAAATTGCATTACCTATACACACGGAATGAATGTCCAAATCCAACGATAGCACCTCGGTTAACCAATAATTCATCACACTCCCTTATATCAACAACGACAACATTTAAAGTCTGTTACTTATAACTTATTTTGTATTACCTAAATAGGTATATAATAAACAATAATTATTATATGTATAATATGCAATAAGTTAGGACGTTAGGTAGGTATCTACATATTATTATGATAAACATATCATGATACATTATACATATTATATACTGCCGTCCAAAGAAGAAAGGTTATAAAAATTAATTACATTATGTTTGCTGACTGTTGTTGTCTAATAACTTTAAAAAAATTAAACACAATTAAATACAATGAAGTTACTAGTTTACTACATTTGTAAAATGTTGTAATCCTAAAGTAAAATGCAGTATTCCCTAAAAAATCAATAAATAGGTGAGTAAACCTAATAAAATAATTTTTGATGAATTTTGACAAAATTTGAACTTTAAGTGCTTGTAAAAAAAAAATCGTGATATCCACAATATTTTAGAGCTGCCATTAAAACAACTTATGAGGAACCTTGTATTAAATTTTCA
This sequence comes from Myzus persicae, assembly GCF_001856785.1. Classification (NCBI taxonomy): domain Eukaryota; kingdom Metazoa; phylum Arthropoda; class Insecta; order Hemiptera; family Aphididae; genus Myzus; species Myzus persicae. Next base: position 428,096 of record NW_019101570.1, read on the forward strand.
ATTTTTTTGATCCCACAAAGAGCGTTTGTCGATATTTATAGGAAATAATAAAAAAAATCCAAAATTTTAAATATCTATAAATAGCTCAAAAAAAGTCAAAATATTTTGAAAATTGTATGGTGTATATAAAATACAAATCGATGAAAAATTCATAAATCTACAGTTATTTTATTTTTAGTTACACCAAAGAACTAAATCGGTCTTGTCGAAAACTGATTATATACCTACGTATAAATTCCTGCTTTAAATTATTTTTTGTTTTTCCGACGCTTATGAAAACTGCTGTTAATTTCCGATTTCTACCTTTGGATTGCAATTAGAATCACTTTCCCACCAGAAAAATTACTGAAGTTGAAAATCAAGGTATTATTTTGACTACTTATGTGTACCTACACAGACATAAATAATAATTGAAAAACTTACATCTTGCATCACTCCGCTCAGAATCTAAAATAAAAAAAATCGTAAAGCTCATTCTTCCAAAATGTTTGTTTTGAATATACTGCCTTTCTCTTTTGGAGGGTGGTATGCACATTGTGAATTACCCTGCAGGTTTAATAGCCAATTTTCTGTTTCGAATAGTTAGATTATAATATTACATACATTTTATACCAATTATTGCCGGTTATGGTCTTTATTAGAGCCCAAAAGTCCACATGTTGTTTGCATATATTTATTAAATGGGTCGAAATCACTAGGTAGATCAACATTATTTATTTTATTTCGCATATTTCGAGGTATTGTATTAAAATTCACATGTATATTTTTCAAAATAAATTGATTAAGTATTTGAATATTCCCAGATAGAGATCTACACGAATCTTATAACCTAGTTCAAAATTAACAGTTAACGCATAATTATAAATTACAAAAAATTATATCTATAGTGATAAGCCAATAACAAATAATACTTATACGAACATTTCAACAAAAAAACACCCATCCAAATAAAATGGCTATCATAACAACGATCCTTAATAATATAATATCAGATACTATTATGGATACATTTATAACATAAATATTAAATACCTATATATTTGCATAAGGTAATATAAATTAAATGTTCTTATATAAGTACTCGTTTGCTTAGTTTAGTACTACCAATACTTATAATAATGAAACTGCCTGAGTTCCAACCGGTAGACTAGGTAACAAAAATTCTGAAGCGTAAAAAGTCAGGTTCATATAATAATTAGGAAAAAAAATGTAATGCGGTGAACTATTAATGTTTCAATTAGTATTAATACAATTTTTAATTAAATTATTTATCTGACGAAATTAAAAACTAATATTGTTGTAGGTCCTAATTAATATCAGCAGTAATGCAGTATCACAACTTTTTAATGATAGGTATAACTACTTTCTTTGGACTTTGAACACTGCTCAATTTTTTGGGAGCACGTAATATTGAACTATTATTTTTATCTAAATGATCCAGTTTGTCGAGTTTTACTCATCAATTCATACATATTTTTTTTTTTGTAAGAATAAATTTAATTCGATTTTTTCATTGAAAAAGACTTAGTAATTATAATTATTGATTTTTAGTTATACTTTAAGGATACTAAGCATCAGTGAACTTTTTTCCACGGACTTGGAAACAATGGACTTTTTACAACGATTTGTTTTAACACTATAATATGAAAGAAAAAATAATATATATCACTGATATGACACTGTGGTATCATATATCCCTAAAATAATCATTGAAAACCACTATCATAACTTTAAATCATAAATATTCAGAATCGTCAAAACTGAAACACATAATAAGATTTCCTTTTGTGCTTGAAAAAACAATAACAGAATGAGATCATTTCACTGTTGAAAATTGAAATATATACTCAATAAAAAAATTATCAATATACCTATACAACTGATTGCAAGTTCATGCGAATAAAATGTGAATAATTTTATGGTGGTTTTCGTGTATGCCATAAACACCAACGTACATTTAACTTAGGTAATGAAGAAATATTTTTATCAATTTCAATTGTAGTCATCTGCGAGTTTTGTAATAAATATAATATATTGAAAAACGAGAACATGGGCAAATCACAAATGATTATCATAGAGAAATAATAAAGACACAACACACAATGATTATAACTAGGGCAGTGAAGTTGTTGAATTTGCATGTTTTTTGTAAATGCTTATATTTATTGTTGAGTGAGCTTAAAATATGTTTCGTTAAACTCGTAATTTAAACAAAACAAATTATATTGCAATAAATGCAATTTTGGCGAGTTTTTTAATTTTACTGCAATTTTAACTATTATATAACTTAATATATATAAAATAAAAGTAACTAAACGTAGCAGTGAACAAATTTCTATACTTGTTGTAATATATAGTTATTATTTCTATAGAGCGATTATCGCATTTTGGTCGTTAAGATAAAAACTTGTCCCTCAAAAACATATACTTTTGTCTATCAGCATTCAGTTATGTTTAAAAATACCAAAATCCTAACAGTAGTGGGGTTGCTAGAATCATCCGTACGTTTTTGTGGCCCTCGTTATACTTTGTCGCATCTATTTCGTCCGTTAAAATGCCAAAAGTCAAACCGATTAAATTAGCCATTTAAAAAAATTATGTATCAGAATTTAGTGACACTATATTTTCTTCTGATGGCAGTATTCTCTTTTGTAAAATATGTCAAGTGCCGATAGACGATATATTGTGAGTTGTGACACAACATCTAAAAGTAGATTAATATTCTAGGGCATAGAGTTCCAAAAGTGGACTAGGTCCTACACTTCGTAGAAAGGTATGTGAGTTACAAACTCGTCACCCTTCAAACGAAGGCACCTTCCTTTCCTTGCGGTCCGGTCGGCATCGCCATGTGAGATCGGACTTGACTGTCCGAACGCCCTTTCTACACGGAGGGGCCGTGAGGACTCCCCGGTAGCAAGGGGGTTTCACTTGGCTACCAGTTTAGCTTCGAGGTGTAATCATTTCTCTTTGCCGACTACTGGTAAAGCCGCGGCACTATCCAACCCGCTGCTTAATATGGTTTAAGCAACCGCACGATGATATACTCCTATCGGCAGAGTGGCTAGGCTCCCGGGAGAATACTCACCGATAGCTTTCGCCTGACCAGCATGCGGTCAATAACCACTATCGTCAAATAAATAAATAAGTGACTGCCACTACGAATCCGATCCCAGACGTCCACACCGGTTTTACCCGATGCTTGGTTCCAGACGTCGTTCCCGTAGTACTTATTCCCAGTTTTACAACCAGGCATCTAAAGTGCGATGTTTCGGTCAGCGGTGCATCATTGCTACCAGGGTAGCTAGCACTTGACCTCCCTACTATTTACTTTTTCCAGATACAAGAGGGCTAGTGGTGGGCCCTAACAACGCCACGCTCGTAGGTTGCGCGGCGGTCGCGGCCCCTCATTTTAGGTTTTAACAATGGAGTGAGTACTCCATTCTCCACGCCCCGCCGGCGCCTACAGGCTTTTTACGGCCGTGCATCGTTTCCACGCGCCCCCGGCGCACCTAGTGGTCTTACCCACGTAGGCCACTGGCTGAGTTTCAGCGGTTGTTACCCCGAGGAGCAATTTTCCACTGGCCTCTCGCCATCATCGTATGCAACCCAGCACCTCGCATCCCAGATACTTACTCGACCCGAGGGAGCGAGTGACAGCCGCCAGGATCCGCAGACATCACCCCGAAGAGTTTATTCCACGGTTCCCCGTCACCGTCCTTTCGCTACCACCACGCGTCCCAGACGCCCTCAGCTTTTTCAAGCGTGAGTCACTACTCATCAACGCGACCCACCACATGACCGCGCGCGACCACGGCACCCCGCATGAACAACCTGAACTCCTTCCAGAGTCCGGGAGTCCCCACAAGGCACCGCAGCTCACACGGCCAGGGTAGACCGCTCGACTCCACGAGGTCTCTCAGCGCCTTTCTTATGTCCAAGAGTGCCTCACAACTGAATACGACGTGTTCCATCGTGTCCAGTGCTCCGCATCCCGAACACTCGTCAGTCTCTGATTTAGAGAAGCGGTGTAGGTATCCCATGAACGCCCCGTGTCCCGTTAGGAACTGGGACGATTCGTGATCAACTTCCAACCAGCTACACTTCAACCTATCTTTCACTTGTGGGAAATAGCTATATGTGAGTCTACCCTTCTCACTAGCCTCCCACCGTGCTTGCCAATCAGCAAGTCCTTCCTCCTCTACCCTTATCCTAGTCTCCTTCCCGAGGCCTTCCCTCCTACTCCTAGCCAGACAGCTGAAATACTATAGTATACGTGTATACCACACATAAATCTTAAAATCAATCGATGGCACAATAATCATAGTGCTCTTCGCTCTTGTAAAGATAAATGTAGACCTCTTTAACCTATATATGGTATACAGTATACACTGTGTTCGAATATAAGGGTTGATCATCGAGGGAAATGAGTATAGAGTATTTAATGCCTTCCATTTGATGTGGCCTTTGTCTATAACTAATACAAATAAGTGTTAAAGTTATTTTATTATTTCACGGTTAAGATCCCTCCCCCTCGTTGAATTTATTTCATCATTTTGTATTACAGAGGGTAAAGCCCTCTGCTCCTCTCACAGTTCGTTGGAGACCCGTGTTGGATGCACAGAGCCGTTGTGATTAAAGTGTGTTAAATGTAAATGAGTAACGTTAAGGTGTAGATTATCAGCAATAATATAATTTTGATAAATCTGTTCAAAACCAGAAACACCGATTTTTTTTAGTTTAATCTTCCATCGGTCACGAACTGAGTCTACCAGATGCAGTGACGTTTCGCAATACCGTAATCCGTAGGTAAAATATTTAAATGCTCTAAATTCCTATTGATCCATCGGTCTGCTCACAGACAATTCACGTGTGATTAATTAGGCATTTAAGCATATTAATGCATAAATGATAAACCATCATTACACAGTGCAGGCTGAGTTCGGGGTTAATAATATTGAGAGAAATACATTGAAATATTTATTTCCGTACATATCAGCGTTAATGCTTTAAAGGTAAATTGGCATGCACAATATTTATCTGAAGAGTCAATGAATATTATAATTGCTTAAATAGTAAAAATACATTCAAATCAACAGTAGGTATGAGTAAATGTTAATTGTTTATAAAAAAAATGTCTCTTTTGTGATTTGTAGATTTTTGTAATGATAATCAACTAACGACTTCGATTCTCAATCAAAAAATCAAATTTATAATACATGTTTAAAAGGTGCCAGAAGAATTATCAAGCTATTTTGGTCCATCCAGGATAACATTTGTAAGGGCATCACTTTTTTGTATTTATTTTATTTAAAATGTGTCAACATATTGCATGTTATTACGAGATTAATAATACAAAGAGATAATAATTAAATAATATATAATACATTTATAACCTTAATAAAATTTGAGAAAATATATGTTCGATAACTGATAAGTGACAATAAATATTGGATTACATAAATATACAACACTAATGTTTGGGTAGTATGTACAATAAATTGCAAAGTGTTATCTACTTGTAGTCGTAAAAGTTATCACTTATCAGTTATCGGTGTAATCCGATAGGAGTACCTACCTACGTTTGTCACCTTGTGGCCGCCGGGTCGTGGGCATCTATTTGTCTTATTTTTACTGTTTTTCGAATGCTACAATAATTTATCACTGCTGACACCCACTACCTACCTACCTACTACCTACTCCACTATCATTATCTATATGACTATATTTTATTAGTAGAGTTAAGTATTTAAGTGTATTGACTTAAAATGTAAAATATTATTATTATATTTTTCAGTAATGTAATTTCATAAATAATTTTAGATAAGAGGTGATTGATACGTGATAACTAATTTAACATTATTAAATAATATTACAAAACTTTTATGTTCTAAAAAAATTGTTCCTATTTATATAGATATAGATAGTTAAAATCTAAAATGAAAACTAACACTTAAATTTAATTACATACCTATATGTTTTATAATCAAATATTTTTTGATTCTTAACCTTCTTTTCTTTTTAAATTTTCCATGACGGGTTTAAATTTAGACGTTGTTTAATGTAACTAATTTTATATTACCTATAAATAAATACAATTCGATTAGAGTACCTGCACAATAAGTATTGGTCTTGGGGAAAAAATAATTATTTAAATTCTTTACGTCTTACTTTACATGACATGCGAATTTTCGATGGCGTGTTCCAAGTTTACAACTAATAGGTAGATCGTAGATATGTAATATTTATACATAAATATCAGACGGTACAGTTATAGGTACAAAATCTAACATATTTGATACGATTATTTTATACAAACTTATATGCTTAGTAAATATTGTTAGGTATAAGAAATTTTTCATTCAAGGTTTAACTAAACAAAATAATAGATCTTTAAGTACAAATATTTTAATATTTTAAACTTATAAAACATTCAAGCATGATAACAGGTAGGTGACCGAGAAATGATAAATAATACCGCATTAGATACAGTCAAGGCTGTGTAATATGAAAGGGTCCATACAGTCCCCTCTCCCCTCTCCAATAAAAAAATTGACTTAACATTTTACTAAAATAATTTTTGATACCAATATAAACATTTTTCAGCCATAAGTGGTCGTAATAAATCTTATTATATTTCCTTATTTTACCAAATTTCAAAACATAAATTCAGTATTGACTAAAATATAATCATATAACTTTTTACTTTGGACCTTCCCCTTAAAAAATTATACAGATACAACCAGTATTTAGTGCCTATATCTATAGCGAGAAGGTACCTAGTACGAGGTAATAGGCATACTGATAAATGTATTATATAAGTACTTTAAACTTTGAACCATATTGTAATTTGTAATGCGTACCTACATTTACTGCATTTATTTGAAAAGAAATTTTAAATAACAATTCAATAATTATGTATTGCCAACAAATAATAACATTTGTTATGCAAAATTTAAAAAAAAAAAAAATTTTACCAAAAAATTGTCTTTTTTTTAAATACAATATACATTATACAAATATCTTACTTAATCAACAATCTGAAATATAACTCTAATAATAGGTATACATACTAACTGAATGCCTGAAATTCTAAGACTCGAAAAACGAACACCACATATCACGCTTCTACTAAGAGAAACTTTACGCTTTTACGAGCCAACCTCTTATCAAATATCAAAATGATCAACTTCTTAAAGGAAATCGAATTATATAACCTCTTGTAAGCAAAACATTAATGTTAACTTATGGCCAGGTAGGATGTTCGTGTGCACCTATTACGAACATGGAACATGAGTTAATTTTTGTTTAATGTTATGACTTCCCTACCAGTCCGTTAAATGTTGTTATCTGCAAGGGAAATTCTTCACGTGCAGTATTTTAAGCTTCACTACCTAAATAGGTAGGTATTAAAAACTAAAATGTATGAATAAAAGTATTTTATTAACCTAACTTTAAAAAAACCTATATTTAGGTAGGTACCTATTCAAGTAAATCAATTATTTAACGAGTAGCTTTGATTATTTATATTGTTTATTTGGTTATTGTTTATTAGATAAAAAATTTGGTTAAGACGTATGGGTAATGACTATGGGTAATGACTAAGCAAAGTCTTCTTATAAAGAAAAAAGCCACTCCGGTAAGACAAACTAGATTGGCACTTAGGTAAGTTTAAAGTTTTAAATATATACCAGCACACCACAATGCATACAATTAATATTAACGTAAGATAGAATTATTTATTGCTATTATTGCTGCTGCTACAACAAAAGAGCTGGTGATAATATTTTTATTTTATAATTAATACCTAATAAATAAAAGAGTGTATTGAACTGGGGAGGTGGTGTGGACAGCTCACAGCTGCATGCTTCCCCTGCAACAAGATATGGAACTTGCAGGCCAGCTATAACTGTCAAAGTTAATTGCGAGTTATGGATTCTGGAAATTAGGTATGATACTCGTAATAGTGTACGGATATGGTGCCAAATCTTCTACTCTAAAGATATTTAAATATTTTACAATACCTATAAGTATCAATAAAACCTACATTGTTTAATCATTTTTATATTGCTTCGTCATAATTAGATTGAATTGATTTTTGTAAAAACCATCGCATAGGTATAGGTTCTTACATACTATTATAATACATTAATACTATGAATTGTTATAACATTACGTATATAATATGGTATTTAGACGTTTCCTTCATAATATAGTATAGCTATATTGCTCAAGATTAGTCTAAACATTTTGAAAATTGCATCATACATAGAAAATAATAATAAACATAAATATAGAAGTGGTGAAGAGTGTCATATTACGTCTATGATTAATATTTTTTTAATTATTACAATATAAGTAACTGAAATAGTTTTTTTTTTGTTTAAATAGGTATGTTAGTGTCTTAAAATTTTAAATAAAAATTATTGTGTGAATGAAATCGTAAAATGAATTACCTACCAACCTAGCTATTCAAAAGTATGGTCAGAAAAATGGAAATCTGAATACAATGCGTTCCCTCTCCTCCCATGGCCAAAAATTGTAAAAATTGCAACGTAGGGTTTATGAGGAGGCCGAGGAGGGGTAGGAATTCGAAACAACTTCGAGAAAAAAAATCATAAAAAAGTTTATACTGTCATCAGAAACGTGATACATAAAAAAAAGGCCTGGTCTTTTATAATATTAATACCTATATATAAAGATTGTTCGCATCAAAATAAATTAAATTTGTCATGTCAAATGTTATTTCTTAAGTCTTTTCAGCTCACGAAAGTGGGGATCATATCAACCATTGTTCTTAGTAAAAATATACATTTTATTTTAACCCCCCCCCCTCCGAAACACTATCCTTTGTAAAAGGTCTGAACACGTCCGTGGTCTAGCTAGTCTGGCCATTAAAACTTTAAACTGTTAGTTAGCTATTGATACAATTATATGCTTCGATAATAGATTTTTGTAATAAGTTGGTAGGTATCAAAAGTTTCTTCAAAATATGCTTAAACCTAGTGTCAGAGTTTTCCAGTTGAATTATTGAAACAATGGAATGCTTAGGCAGGTACACGCAGTTGGTGGCTCAGGGGCAAACACTAAAACATTTTAACTTGATGTAGATAACTGTATATTACATTGTTGATTGTTATGCCATGTCGATGTAAGTAAAAAACAACTAAACAACGCATTCAAGTAGGTACATATTTTACTTAGTTACCTAATTGACAGCCGTGAGGTACATGCTCCAATTTCAAATCATCTCCTTTAAAAAATAGCTTGGATATAGTATGTATAGACATAGAGTTTATATGTAGGTACTGGTACGGTTGAAAAATAAGAAAACAAAACGTTTCTTTTTTATGTATCTACTTATGTATACATTTAAAAATAATTATTTATCTGTGTATGTAGATATATTATTAATACTTAATATTTAAATCTCTACCACCTAGTCTAGTTTATTTAGTTTAGGTACACATTTTAAATACCAAGCTCTCATCTGATTGATTTTATTGGGTTTATTGATTTACTTATTCATTTATACATATTTATACGATAAGTATATAAAATACTAAGCACGGAACTGATTAATTTCTACATATAGTATTTATTTTCAGTAGGTAAATATATGGGGCTTAAAAAATCATATTAATAGGTAGTATATTTAAACATTAAAGTAGGTGTAGTACATTTTATAATTATTTAAGTATTTTTGTATTTCTATTTCAGTTAAATTGCAATTTTATTATACTTTTTTATTAATTTTGCAATTTATCTAAACTAAAAATTTTATTTTATTTTTTTATTATTATCATGTTAGGTAATTGTTTATTGCTGAGCATTGAACTCAACCCATCAATTTACAAGCTTTGATTTTAGGTTGGGTTTTGCAACTTAACTTACTGTTATATCTACCATCTATTATAAATTATTTTTAAAATTAAGAGATTGTTATTTTTTTTTAATAAAAAATTCCTATTTTGTACTTAGTTGGTAAGAAAATATATTATTTAATTATATTCTTAGGTATATTGGATCAGACACACAATTTTTGACCATCACCAACAGCTATCTGACCTTTAGTACCCACACACATAGATTAAAATAATACTTTACATCTAGTCTAAAAAAAAATCATTTATTATGTTTAGACTTTGACTCTTAGCATAAATAATTAACAAAGTGATAATCGGGTCAAATGTTATGAAGACAAATACTAAAATAATGTTTCATAGGGATGTGTTTTAATCAGTAGAACATGTAATTGATATTACAAGTTTACAGTTAATAGTTGGTTTTATTACAATATTGAACGCCATTACCCAGTTATATTTTTAAAAAAAAGTGTTAGTACACATTTTTTTTAAATTATAATTTTATAATTTCATTAATGTTCATTTAAAAAAATAAAGTTGTATCATAATAAAAATAATTTAAATTTAAACTCAATAATAAAGGTTGATTCCAAAAAGGTTATAAAAAACTATTTAATAAAAATGTATGCGATTTTATAATAAAACAATAGCTATATTTTTAAAAAAGCTGAAGTATTATAGTGTTGCTTTTTATAATGCTGTATCCTGGAATGGATGAATAACAAACTTGATCGTATTTTTAAGAACTAACCAATTTGTTCCAGCAACAAGGATACAGTATTTGTTTCAACTTATTAAATGCAATTATTTACAATATAATACACTAATAAAAAATACACAGTTTTAATATTTTTTCAAAAGACTGTTATTTTTATTAATGATTAATGAATAAACAAATGAATGAATACCATATAAGTTGTAGTTTAATCAATTTATATACAAACATAATGATAAAAAAAAAGAAAAAATTGTAATTATCTTCTATATCGATATCTTTTGAAATGAAACCATAGTTGAAATATATTGTTATGAAACTGACAACGAAATCCTCTTTTGTATGAATATTCCCATTCTCTGTTGACAATTTTGAATGCAATATCTTCATATGGAGGACCGGCATGAAATCTCAAGACTGCAAATTCTGGGTTATCTCCACAAGCGGTCTACATAAGTATAAAATAATATGGTATAAAATAGTTGAGTTTAACTACAATAATTGTTGTTTTGAATTTACCAAGAAATATTGTGGAGTTGAACCTTTATTTATTAAATCTGGATAAAATATATTAAACTTGTATCCTTGAACAATTTTTGGCGGAGGATTATCCATGTCATAATGAGTTTGATTGTACTTATTCCACTCAAATCCAGTATGTACCCTATGAATATAAAGTTAATTTTAATAAAACATTTGTAATAATTTAAACATTTAAAATAAACATAATTTATTTTATTGTTTACCTATTAAAATATCTAGGTTTTCGTGGTCTGTACTTATCTGACCATAAGTAAACTTGATGGTCCAATTCAGATTCCACTGAGAATTCTGCTTCTTCATTTGTCATTCCCTTCCTAGCTTCTTTTTGCAACGCCATTTCTTCTACAGCCATTACGTTCTGTAAAAAATATGTTATTTGAGGATATAGATAAAATTAATTTGAATGAATAATATTGACAGAAAGTTTTACAAGATAGATTATTTTAAGACTTATTATTTATTGTATATAATATACTTTTATGTGTCCAAGGATTGACTTTTGCCATAAATTATTTATGAATATTTAACTTTTTACTTGTTTTTTTTATCTTTGATAAATATCTAAACAAATAACCTTATTACTATTCAATTGGCATCAAATTTCAGTAGCTGTCAATAAACATAGAATCATATAACTGTCTAATATGTTAGTCCATGTACAGTTATTTATGACAACTAATGTAATACATTTCTCAAAGTTGTGAATTTATATTATTATCATATTTCATACAAACAACATATGAAATTGACACTTTTGAATATTTATTACATGTGATAAGCTTACTTCAATACGTGTCCCTGTGCCTTGTACTTGCAGTCTAGCAAACGTCAGCCGTTTTTCGTCATCAATTTCTGATACAACTAAAGTGCCAAGTTCTAAGCTATTGGGAGAAATATATACGGGGCTATACCCACAGGCTTCAAAATCTGCAGCACATTCTTCTATAATATTTCTGGCTTCTTGTTCAGCATCACTAATTAAAAATAAATTATAATGTTGGCCAAAATATAAGTTTACATTTAAATTTAAAATTCACCTTATATCTTCTTCAGAACTTAGGATTTTTTCTTTTCTAGAGGGAGATTTTTTGGTAGAGGTTGATGGTTGATCTTGCCCTGATGGCTCATTAACTTTAGGCAATTGTTGTTGGGTTTTATGACTATTTCCTTCCTCTGGATCAAATTTAGAATCGTCCATCTTTTGCTGTGCTTTTAAAACTTCCAATTTTTTTTTTAGATTTTCTTGATGTCGATCTCTAAGTCGAGCTCTTGCAACATGAGCTATAAATATATTAATATTATAAAAATACTTAACTAAATTAAATTTTAACTTTTCATAAAAAAAAAATTTTAATGTATCAATAGTAATCATTATTAATCATGCATACCTTTTAGTTGAGATAATAAAGTTTCCCAATACCCAATATCAACACCTTCAGCTTTACTATTGATTTTTTTTTCAATTTGTGTTTTTAGTTGGTCCAACTGTTCAGCAGTTTTACCTCGGAAAATATGAGCCACTTCATGAGCTACTGATTGATGGATTCCTTCTCTTCGACCAACAGCTAAGCACATTATTTAAAGTTTATAAATATAAATATTTGATGGTATAAAAATGTTAACACAAAAATTTATGTATAATATATTATAGGTAGGTATTGGAGCTAAAAAATAAATTCCAAATTGAATAAAACTATATGGTTAGTGTCTAATCACTCAACAATAGATTTTTAATTTTTAAATGTATAATATATATATTACCAATAATAAATAATATGTGATTATTTATTTGATTGAATATGCTTCAATAATATGAAATAAAAAGAAAAAATAAGTCCTTTTCCCCAAGATATTATATTACAATTAATATTATAGCTCAATGACTTACACTTATTACAATATTATAGTCAAAGCCGTTAATTGGGAAAAGATATTAGGTATTGGCCGGAAAAATGTTCAATGACCAAAATTATTCAATTATGTAAGGACATTTTAATTTACATTTTATTTTTGACCAAATTTCAAGGTTGGTGATCGTAGATAATATAGGTACCCAGGTACACAGTATATTATAATTAATAAATAGAGTACGGATTTGTATACTCAAACAATTGCATATTTTTTCCTTTTCATATTTTTGGGTTTTGTTAGAAATCTTTACAAATTGTAACTGTTTGAAGCTAATGGCAAATTTTTATTTCATATTACTACATATTTAATGGTTATTGAATATTTGTGCATATTTTGACAAAATTCAAAATATATTGTATATTGAAGAGAACATTTAAAAAAAAAAGGGATTTTGTTAAACACAAAATTTAATGATACATTTTGTAGGCGCTCAATGATTATTGATTTTAATAATATTATTTACAAACTATAAAGTTTAATATTGTTTTTTGTTTATTAAGTAGATATCAATAATTATAAGTTATTTAATTTATTTTAAATTATATTTGTCATACATTTATAAGGTATGACATTTTTATTTCTGGCATATTTTCACGATTTTGACTACATATTATGGATTTTTATGCACTAAAATGACTAAAATGTTTTGACACATTTTAATGCACAAAAATCTCCACAGTATTAATAAGTAACTTAAAGTCTATGGTTATTAATTATCTGTACAGTTGTTACCACTATAACATTGAGATTTTTATAACAATTAGTTATTGAGTATTGGTACAACATTGAAAATAAAAATATCAAATTTATTGAGCATTTTATCTTGTAAGTAATAAAAAAATAATAAAAATTAATATTGTCTTATATGGTAGGAAAGCAGTTACATTTACCTGTGAAAGCTGATTGTTTTTGTATTCTTCTCATTTTATGCAATTCATCTTCTACAATGACTGTTATATCATTCCAGTATTCAAAGTTTTTTCCCTTTTCAAGTTCCATGTAAACTTTGATATCTTCTACAAGATCTTCTAAATCTTTGAGTTTTAAACCGTTTAAGTAAATATAAGGTTCGTGCATTTCAACTGCATCTACTTCTTCTTCTGTACTTATGTATTTAGCAAGAAGATCAATTGGTTTAGCTGAAAAAACAATTAATAATGCCAATATGTTATTTATATAGAATTTTTTTAATGTTAAGTATATTTATTGAATTAATATTACCTCTGCCGTCTTCAATACGAATAGTAGATCGCAAACGAGCTTGCTGTAAATGAAACTGATCTTCACTTTTTTCCCATTCTTTAAATTGTGCTGCTTCTTTACTTCTTTGTAGTAATGCCATCTCATCTTCTCTTTGTTGCCTTTCTGTTTCTCTTTCCATTCTTCGTTTTTTTACTTTTTCTAATTCTCGTTTGTTTTCTTCCATTTTTTGTCGGTTCCTTAATTCTAGTTCTTCATGGCTAACCCCTACCAAACCATCTTTGGCCATTTTTTTATCCCATACAAATGTAGACAGCAAGTTTGCATCACCAAATGGATTGTCAGCATTTGTATAATGAAGGTAATCATTATCCCAACCCATTAGCTCTTTTCGTTTTCTTTCTTTAGCTGTTTTCTTCATCAAACGCCTAAACCGCTTTTCCTCTGGTGTCTCCATACCTTTAATTAATTCCTTTTGTTGTTTTCTTTCTTCAGCAACTCTAAGTCTTTCTTGTTGCAAACGTTGTAGCAATTTTGCCTCATCATTGCTCGACGAGGAGTCACTTGATGATGACCTGCACATACATCAAAACACACTGTTAGCATGATATTTATAAGTTATTTATAATATGGTATGATTGTGTAATCAGGATTTGATTCAATTCTAAGCAATATGTAATATTTAGCATGCTTGTCTATATTATCAACTTATCATAAAACATATTTTTGACTTATAGCATTATATCATGCCACATCACGCCCCTACCAAAAGCAGTTTTGGTTAGGATTAAAATATGTTGTGTACATCAAGACTGTTAGGTTCTGCCTATTAGATAAAAATAAAAGCTAATTAAAGTGCAACTGTTCAAGTATATGTCATTATACACTGGCATCACCAACAAAGATTGCTAGTTTTATAAATATTAACAAAATATAATATGTATGATTAAATATTTGTTACTTAAAATACAATGCCATATTTTATTAATATAATCTAATGAACATAATACTAATTATTTGTAAGAGTTAAATTGTTTCATTTTTAAAATTATCCATACAAAAAAAACTCCATACATTATTAAGTGATATTGATTAACAAATAATTTTACCTTCGTCTACTCTTATGTTTTGATTTAGATTTCTTTTTTGACGAATGTTTATGTTGTTTATGTCTTCTTTGTTCATCAATATTCGTTTTATTATCGTATAAATCCTTTGATCTAGCATGATGTCTAGATGATGACGACCTATAAAATATAAACAGTTTGTTTTGAGTAATGTATTTAACTGTAAGGATTATACTTGGGTATATATATGTATATTGTATATATATTATACATTATAGTCATAATCAAATAAAATTATACTATAACTATAGCTCATGAACTAACATAGATTAGTAGTTAAAACAATGAATAAATTAAATGTAGGTATGAATACAATAAGTCACATTAAAATAAACTAAGCTAGATCTGGGGAATACTGTGAGATCCATACTATATCATCTTGAAAAGTCATAATCTAATGGAGCACTAACAATAACAATTTTAATCAATAAATATAATAACTGTATTATTTGCATACCAGGAACCATTGGTATTGATTCCTGATTGAACTAACGGGAAGTAAATTAATATTCAATAGTAACTTATGACAAGCTATGGTAAACAAGATATCATACTGTCTCCATTTAGATAAGACAATCAAGAAAAGAATACCATATAAAAGATAGCTCTCTAGAGCACTGTTTTTTTAGATACCCAACAAGTGTATACATTATAACAGAGTCCCAAACACCTTCATGCCAAAATTACAGTTTGATTAACAATTTAAATAACCTAGTTTTATATTAATTTGAAACTTGTGTTTAATTTAAATATATGTAATCTAACAACTATAATAGAAGTATTTATACTCTACTATTAATTAAACACCTCACTTCATTGTACAGGAGATTGTTGATCAATTAAGCATGCAATACTAAATTTATTGCTTTGATAATTTTAATGTAACAAGACCATAACTTACATGATTTATGATGATAGCGCGATTGCACGATTAAATGTCTTTTAAGTTTTTTAAATTGTGAAATAGTGAAATTAACAAACTGTTTATTCTAATATTCTTTACACCTATTTGTGACTACTGCAGTACGTCTTCCTGGCCGTAACACTGTTGTGATTGGGTTATCAGTTTAAAAGAAAAACAAGAACAAAAAGAATAACAACATTTACGGATCGCATGGAATAAAAGAAAAGTCAACTGTAGAAAAAGATCTTCTTTAGAAAATCTCTAGCACAAATCAAAATATAAAATAAAAGTACATTATTCGTGGTCTCGTTATGGTAGGCTGGACGGTATCTCATAGACTTATAAACATAATATTTTGTTCTTTGCTGGTACAAAGTCCTGTCTCCTGACCCAATTATAGGGGTACTCGTGGTATTATCTATGATCTTACAGTTATCTGTTATCATAATAATATTGTTATTAATGTATAAATAGTAAATATTATCATGATCATCATTCATCAGAGATAGAATTATCCTGTTCGTAATTTCGTATCGTCCCCACACGTCCCGTACGATGACGACGACCTTACCACACGAGTTTTCTCCCATCGGCAAACGACTTCAAGTGTGATTGCAAGTCGTTCCTCTCAGCTGTACTGTTATTTTTACGATATTATTATTATTTATTGGTACTCACGAATTGCAAAACATGATTACGTCAAAAATTCAGTTCGCGACGACGTGTTGACATTTCATGCGGTGCTCGTGTTCGATCATTATTGTGATTTGTGGTAACCATTGACCAGCATCTACACCGATATTTGTGGTATTATGCTTTAGGCTTGCTCGGTTATATACGATGGCTGCTAAAATACAACCGTTCGATCCTCCAAGTTCTGCCAGTTCCGATAGGTAATTTATATTATACCTAGGTCGTAATAAATATTATAATGGGTAATATAACGTTGTTTGTAGTGACCTAGTAATGCTACTTTACTGTAATCGCGATTAATATTTTAATTGACTGTCGCGATCGTGGAATGCGATGTGTGTAGTTCAGATAGGTACCTAGATAGTTTGAATAGTCTGTTGCTTTTTGATACTCCGACCACAGCAGTGTTGTTGATATTTCACAGTCGTTTTTTTCTTGTATAATATTATTGTTTATTTTTTTTTATAAATTATAGGTTTGATAGATGCTTAAGGATATTAAATCCTTATTACCTACATTCTCACTCTGGATATTATTTAATATGTCTGTAGTTCCTTATGACTTTGATATTTCTTTTTTGCTGAATATTGTATTGTGATAGGTACTTAACTTAATTTGTTAAAATAAATTCATTAGCAAATCCACACGTTAAAAAA
This sequence comes from Myzus persicae, assembly GCF_001856785.1. NCBI lineage: Eukaryota > Metazoa > Arthropoda > Insecta > Hemiptera > Aphididae > Myzus > Myzus persicae. Next base: position 445,708 of record NW_019101570.1, read on the forward strand.
AAAAAATAGTAAAAATAAGGTATAATAATAAAGAAGATATTCTTATAAACCATATGTACCTATTTAATTCTTCTTTTGATTTTAGTGATTTGAACGAATATCGTGATGTAGTTGGCGACATTTCAATTGCTTTAGATAATGACGACGAAGAAAGTGATAGCATAATCTCATCTAGTATGTCACCATCTAAACAGTCGACTAGTGCGCCATCAACGGGTAATAATTTATTATAATTATTATTCTACTTGAAGTATGTAAATTTATTAATACACTATTTAATATAGTAGAACCATTAAGTACCTGTATTATATTTAAAAAAAAATAAAATCCAACTTTAACCTGTTAAAATTACAAATTGCTCCTCTATAATAAGTATGTAATAATTAAATAATATGTTACCATCTTATTTTACAATTACACATTTATAAATTGGAAAATTTCATGTTTAGTTTGTTGACATTAACATTTTAATAAAATACCTAGGTAAAACAAAAAACTATATCTCTCCATACAACTTGTTAACTATTATGCTATTAGTTGATTTCCTCTGAGTTTTTACTAGTTAAATTTATATCATTGTGTTATTGTAGTGTTGGTCAAATCTCCTCGGTCAACTTTAAGGCAAAGAACTACTTCTGTCAGCCAATCGACTAAGAAAACCGCTTCAGAGTCAGTACTACAGTCTCATACGCGCACAATTTATACGGCTGGTCGACCACCATGGTACAACACTGCTGGGCAACAAGTAGAACCGTTTGTTATTGGTGAGTTATCTATTATAATTAAACTGCACTTCTGATGCATTACAAAATTTTAAGTATTTATAATAACACTTGTGCAATATAAACTAAACTTTCGAATTCTTAACAAAATTAATCAAACATTATATACAACACAATATTTAGGTGTATGTGGTGGAAGTGCTTCTGGGAAAACAACTGTGGCTAGAAAAATAATAGAATCGTTAAATGTACCGTGGGTTGTACTGCTTAGCATGGATTCATTTTATAAGGTTTAATTTATAAATAATAGTATTAATTATATTATTAATATTAACAACTTAACTAATTTATCATTTTAATATTAGGTGTTAACTGCAGAACAACATGAGAAAGCTGCCCATAATGAGTATAACTTTGATCATCCAGAAGCGTTTGATTTTGAACTCTTAACTTCTACTTTGCAAAGGTTGAAAGATGGCAAGAAAGTTGAAGTTCCCATTTATAATTTTGTCACACACGCTAGAGAAACTAAAACAGTAAGCATTATATTGCTGCTTCAGTACTATTAACTAAGATAATTTAAATTTAAAATATTTTTAATAATTGGTACTAATAGATGAATGTTGATCAAATTAGTTTTTAGTATTTATGTTAAACTAAATTATTTATTTCAGTTTTATTTAATTTGTTTACCAATTATTAAAAGTTGTCATTCTTACCTATAGAGTAATACTTATTGCATATTATATTTTATATATTATTTATTTGTTTTAGAAAACAATGTATGGTGCAAATGTCATAATATTTGAAGGAATAATGGCATTTTATAATTCAGATGTTTTGAAGGTAACGTTTTATTAGAATTGAATATTCATTTAAGACTGTTATTAAGATTTTAGGTAATTTAGTTATTAATTAATAATTAGGAATGGGTTGAACTTAAATTTTTACAAACTTAAGCCTAAAGGTTACATCAAACTGCTTAAACTAATACTTAAAATTGAATCTTATTCAAACTTTTAAAAACTTAATCATGACACGTTTTAAAATATACCTAGTAGTAAAACTATATTTACTTAAAACATAAAATTCAAATCACTTTGCTGTTATTCTCTAACATTCCGAACTTGATTACACTCCTCAACTGTTCTAAGTGTTTGAGATATTCTAAATTAAATTTTATTATTTTAATCAAATTTATTATAGTCTAAGAGTTTAAAGATTGATACATACTTATTATGAATATTAAAAATATTTAGATCATTGTTTTCTATATTACTTTACTACTCTTTCACCTTATTTATATAATTCGTAGTAATAGATGTCCCTAAATGTTGTTTATCATTTTATATTTAATTTCAATAAAAAATTCAGCAAAACTAAAACAATTGATATGCTAAGCATAAAAATAATATATATCCATTTTATGATTTCTACTTTAACATGTACAATGTTAATTATTTAATTTTGTATTTGTATAGATGTTGGATATGAAGGTATTTGTAGATACTGATGCGGATATCAGATTAGCACGGAGACTCAAGAGGGATATATCTCAACGAGGTAGAGATCTTCAAGGTGTTTTAAAACAGTATTGTAATATGGTAAAACCATCATTTTCACATTACATTGCTCCGTCCATGATCCATGCCGATATCATTGTACCTCGAGGTGGAGATAATACAGTTGCCATAGAATTAATTGTTCGGCATGTACATAAGCAACTGCAAGCGGTGAGTTTAATTAATGAATCTTGCTTTCTTTGTAAGTTAGATAATTTTTTTTATCTAATATATAAATTGAATATCATTTTTGCTTAAATTTAAATGAAAAAAAAACTAAGAGTCTACACTACATGCAGATACATCAGGCATGTATATGTCTTATGGCTACTGACTAATTTACCACAACAATAAGTTATTAATATAATCATGAGAAGTTATAAGCTAATTATAAATATCAATATTTTCCACCTGCCGACATCGTCGAACAACTATCAACCAATATTTGTTTTATCTATATAATTTATTACACACTAGATACTTTTTTGTCATGTGTAAAAAATTAATAATTTTTATGGGGGATTTGAAGTTAGAACTTTAACAAAATTGGAAATAAATATATTTTTATAAAATAATATAATTATGTATTAATTAATACTGGTTGGTGGATCGTTTCCGCACATTTCAAAGTGTAAAAATATAGTGCACACAGGCACAAAATATCAGTAGACAATTAGAGAAATCTGTTTATTGTTTTTCTTATCATTGTAACACTACAACGCTGTATACATTGTTTTCAGATATTTTCCCAAAAATATTGTTCCACTAGCATAAGATTACATTTATTTGAATTATAGATTATTTATATATTATTTATATCTTACTTAAGTTATGGTCTTCTAATTGTTTTTGGAATTGGTTTTTAATAGATTTGAAGTAATTTAAATTTAATTTCTCCATTATTAGTTATTTTAACAACTAATGTATTGGTAAAATAATTTTATAGAAATAGAAGAAAACGGCGATATTTGTTTTTACTTAAGTCTCTTGTTAAATTGCTTAATATTATAAACACTCTACTTTAATAGGTACTAAATTCAAATATTAATTTTTCTGTATTATAAATAAGTACCTAATTATAATATATTATTAAATTTAAAAATTAATATAGTCTCACAAATTTAGTACACTGATAAGATAATCGAATAACACGGCACTGCCATCTTTACAATGTAATTGGCGACAATGGTATAGAAGTGGTGGACCTTGCCGGGTGGTGAGTAAAGCTGGGTTCATGATGTCATGTTAACGCTTTTCATGTAAGACAAATCTATAGAATTACCCTAGCCATAAAACATATACTTGTCAAAAAAAAATTTAAGGTACAATATTTTAGATAGTATTATGTAGACGTATCGTAAACATAACAAATTAGATTTTAGTTAATATATATTTTTATCGTTCTGATTTATTAAAAATAAAATTAGAATAAATTAGCATTACCTGTAAAGAGCTAAAATGTAAGCAACAAAAAAAAAGTAGATAAGAGTGGCAGTGTAGCATTACCCCATAAAATATTGGTCCATTATTCATCTCATCTAAACTTAAAATACTTATAAAGTATAAATTATATAACTAACTCATAAGCTATTCATCCAAAATTTAATTTACATATCGAAATACGTTGAATTATATTCTGCTTTGGAATATGTTATCTACTTAATGTATTAAAAAAGTTAAAAGTGTAAAGATTAAAAATATATTTCTTTGAACATAATTGTTTTTTATATCTTACAATTATGTTAAAGAAATATTTTCAAAAAAAGCTAATAACTTTTAAAATAATGAGTGGTTTGTGATAAAAGCATCACCAGGTATATTACTGTTAAAGTATGACAACCGTTATTTTTTTATATAACGAATTGTTACATGGTATAAGGGCTAAGTGATGTTTTTCTAGGCTTTCAGGAAAGGCAAAATCATTTTTTTTTTTTACATGAAGTAACTTTCAAATCCAACAATTGATTTTTGAAAATTCAATATCACTTTATATAATTATCACAAAATAGTAAAACTTTCACCACCAGATAAATCTCTTCTCCTACTATTCAGCCATACATAAATTGTTGCTTGGAGACCCTAATGCCAGGTTTGCATGAAAAATCTCTTGACATTTCACGAATCAATAATGAGCTAATGGTCCTTTAAACATGATTTAGTGGACTATGATTGGTTCATTAAATTTTATTAAACCATTAAATAAATAAATTGTTCATACAACCTGGCATAATTTTCGCTTAAACATTTTACTGTGTAACCATCTGTATCTAGAAATTATATAGAAATAACTATTTATTCTAACCATTGCAATCCTCGATTGAGATAAGTCAATGTATACACATCATTAATTTTACTAGTTGAAGAGTAGATATACATTTTTTACTAATAATAATGTAATAAGTTAATTTATTTATTGTTGGACTGAGGAAATATATATTGTCCTCTCGTATTTTTTTAAAAAATTATTATTAAGGTAACTGAATTGATATTAATAGTCCAATTGTGACGATTTATAGAAATTGTACTATACAAGTATTTTTAATAAATTTATTTAGATTTTATTTTAATATGCCATAATTATTGAAAAATAATAATTTTTTAATAACTCCTTTTTTAAATGCCTTAATGCAAATTGTATACCAAAATTGATCAAATTAGGTATAAGGCTACATATAACTTTAAATGTTTGAATAGGTAAGACAAAATAACTTCGCTGCATTATGAAAGGATTCCATTTAACGCAATTTCAAAGATTGTGTCATTTTGGTTGAGAAGTAAAGAAAAACATTGAGAAATGATAATGTACATGTTAAAACTTATAGTAAATTATTTGTGATTAAATTTCATTATTTTACTTTTGTTTATATATTTTATTTCTTATGATTAAAAAAAAAATAATTTTAATAAATTTATCTGTTTAAAACGATTTAGAACGTATTATTCATTTAACTACATGACTTTTATGTTAAAAAAAAAGAATATAATAATCTTCCAAAAATAATTAGGTATAAAAGTATTATATTTACCAGTAAAGTTGTTTTGCATCATTGGTTTAATCATAAAACTTATATAAGGTTTGAACTTGGCACTAAAAAGTATTTAAAAATTTGAGGCTGAGGCAATACAAAATGAGTCATGATTTAATCAGTGACATTAGTTTTTTTACACTTGAGTGTAAAAAAAATATATTTTAGACATGATAACGTTGTTAGTGAAACTTTGAATAATTAAAAAAATTATTATCGGAATTTCAAATTCCATAGATTTCAAGTAATAAAGAAAAATAAGAACTGAAAACATGACTGATTCCTTAACTTACTGTTTAGCAAACATGTTAGCCAGTGTTGTAATGTTGTTTTAACTAAAAAGCAATAACAAATCACTTATTGTTGATGTGATGTTAAAAACAAGTACAGTGGATTCCGCTTAATGTGGCCACCGGTTAGTATGGGCATCCGCTTATTGTGGGCAAACATGTCTGGTCCCAATACAAATGTATATTAACAATGTTAAATAAAACTGTGTAATATGGACACTCGATTCGGTTTATGTGGGCAGTTTTATTTCATCATAGCGTTAGAATATACACATATGTATTTAAAAAGGACTAGTTTAATCGGGTTTTGTCGTTTCTATGAGATTTTTTTTCACCCCCGGCAACTAGGCCATTGGGTAAGATACATTTTTTTTTTTTACAAATAAGTGTGATATAATGATATAAAAAATTATTATTAAAGTTTCAATTTTAAAGTTGTGTTGTTCAGAAGGTGAAATGAGTTTGTTCAATCCTGTCACCTGGAGGAACACGAATATGTTAGGTGATGGCAGGATTGGTCCAAGTATGTCATATAAGTCACCGGATAAATGTTACATTTCCTTGCATCGAGGTATTCAAAACATTCCGGGAGGATGTGTTTTATTGTGAGTTGGACCCCGCACGTTATACGTGAAGGGGACTCACTCGGGACATTTGGTAACCATGAGTTATTCTGGTGTGACCTATTGTTATTCTGTTGATGATGAATATCTATGAGATTGTGTTTATCGAAAGTATACCTTCTACATTCAAAGATTAATTTTATTTAGTATATTATATGTATTTAGTTTTATTTGTATACCTAGTAATTATTTAACATTTTTTCAATTACATATATGATAGTACAGGTAAAAACTTTTTACTATAATTTTTTTTTAAAACTAATTTCGGTTTTTATGGGCAACCGCTTAATGTGGGCAAACAGGGCTGGTCCCAACGTGCCCACATTAAGCGGAATCCACTGTATTAATGTTTGATTTCCCCTTTAAAAAATAAAATTATAGAATGAACTTTTTTTTAATTAAAATAAATTTCATTTAATCAAATGCTGTGTTCAACAAAAAAAAAAAGGCACAATATCCTTTCAAAAATAATTATATAAGTATTATAACTTGGTACTTCCAAGGTTCCAAATGCGATGTAATACAAAATAAGACCGGATTTAATCAATGACATTAATCTGTTCACTACTTCTTAGTTCTTAGTAAAAATACATATATATTTTAGACATGATAACATTTTTGATGATCTGCTGAAATGAATTTATTTTGAATCCTGTTGAATGATTTATACAAATTACTATCACAATATCAGATTTCATAAAAATCAAGTAATAAAGAAAACAATGTGTTTTGCTGTATCAAAATAAAAATGTCTCAAAAATAATTTCTATACAATAAATTGAATGTAATCTTCACTACTCATTGTTAACATTATCATAATTATTTATTTATCATTTATTTAGACTTTTGACTTTTGGTTTATTTTTGTAACAAAGTTACATTAATAGATATACCTATATATTATATATATTATACTATGTATCTAATTAATTCATACTGTAGGTAGTGTTGTATTATTTACTGGTATGTGTAAATAACTAATAAGTCATTAAACAATTTTATAAAGACAGTGAATAATGTCAATTCATTGTTTGTAAATATCTATGGTTGTGTAAAAAATGTTATCTGTGTAATATAGACAAGTTGTGATTGGCTGATTTGTGTATAGTCAGTCATGCAATAACTGTTAATGGTTATACAAATATAATATATATAATAATTGTAAAATAATAATAGATACGGTCTTCCATTTAGTTTTAAATGTCAATTAGGTGTAGGCAGACAGTTAGATGACAATTATATTTTCCATGCATAATAATTTAAATTAAGTTAATAGGAATAAATAAAAAATGTACAAAAATATATTTATTATTTATGTATTCATGTTTTTGAAACAAATATCTTTTATAATGATAAATTATTATTCTATGTTTTAGCGAGGGTTTAAATTACGAGAAACACTTGCAATGTCTTACGTCGGTCAACCTCTACCCAGCTCTATTCATCTATTGCCATCTACACCACAAACTCAAGGCTTACATACGTTCATACGAAACAAAGATACACCCAAGGATGAATTTATATTTTATTCCAAACGACTTATTAGACTAGTTATTGAGTTTGCGCTGTCATTGTTGCCATTCAAAGTAAGCAATATATTTTTTTTTTAATCTCAAAAAATAATAGAAATATCTATATGAGTTAACTAGTTAAATCTATTATGTTGTATTTAGGATGTTATTGTAGATACTCCCCAGTGTGTTCCATATTCTGGTAAAAGATGTGCTAGTGACAAGATATGTGGTGTGTCGATTTTGAGGGCTGGAGAAACAATGGAACAAGCAGTTTGTGACGTTTGTAAGGATATACGTATCGGGAAAATTTTGATACAAACAAATAGATCTACTGGAGAACCAGAAGTATGTAACTAGAATATTTATTTTGTTTAGTAGGTATAAACTAATATTGTTTAAATTTAGCTATATTATTTGCGCCTACCTAAAGATATTAAAGACTATATGGTAATTTTAATGGATGCCACGGTAGCTACTGGTGCAGCTGCAATGATGGCCATTCGAGTACTTTTAGATCACGATGTTCCTGAAGAAAATATTTTATTGGTGTCATTACTAATGGCTGAATCTGGTATGTATATTGTTGAATTAGATATGTTAAATGCTAAATTATTGATAATATTTTTAGGGGTGCACACAATTGCATATGCATTTCCTCAAGTGCGCATCGTCACATCAGCTGTCGATCCAGAAATAAATGAAAAGTTCCATGTTCTACCAGGAATTGGTAATTTTGGTGATAGATATTTTGGCACTGAACCGGAAGAGTACTTATCCAGTTAGTGAAGTCATTCAAGTGAAGTCCTTAATAAATTGTGCTGAATTTTTATTACGAGTTATATTAAGGTGTTTTGAAATTGGATTTACTTAATGCAATGTAAGACTTCTAGTATTAATCAGGTTTATGATTTTATCATTGTTTAAGAATTGGATTGATATCATCAAATAAACAATTTTATTTTATTATGAGTTTTAATGTGTCCAAATAATTTGTGTATTATTAGTTTTCATCACACAAATTTATGCTGGGGGGTATATTTTATAGTTAACTATTGTGAATGTATGTTTAATAAAATAATGCATACAAATTTACTGTTGATATGTCTTGTTTTCAAGTGTCCTGAAAAAAAAATAATTAAATAAAAATCAGTCATGAACCTTTTGAAATCCAAGTCATACAGTCAAAAACACTAAGCACAGAATTTAACTTATAAAATGTTGGGAATATACTTAAAATAAAATTGAAGTATATATCCATTTGTCTGGGGTGATCTTCGAAATGACCGAATCAATTTTGATTGGAGATGTCTGGTAAAAGTAACCTGGATTCTAGGTTACTTTTTATCCAGAAATGTAACTATGATTTATCATACGTGCATTTTGACCTTAAAATACAAACAACCTAACCTTTATTTCTTGTTCATATTTCATATTTCATTCTTGTTTATATGGAATTAAAGTTAATATTATTTAATTTGGTTGTCGCTGACAAAAAATCTACTACTAAATAGTTCTGTTGATTTATGCCAATCATCGATGGATTGCCCATCTCAGTTGGATCTGTCCATAGAGTCCACTAACCAATAATAATCTTTGTTGTTGCTTCAATTAAAAAACAAATTAAAAAACCTATTATGTTACACACACTACTAATTGGTGAAAATCTAATATTTGTGATTAAAATGGTGTTGAACTGTTGTAGTTATTTTCTAAAGGCTAATAAGTAAATAATTTTAAAAAAAGATTCAAATGTAATGAACTTCTATTAAACTACTATAACAGCATTTATACCTTATTATTGTATAGCTAAAATACAAATAATAACTACAGTAAATGTACCTAAAAATATATTAATAGGTAGTAATAATTATAGACTAAAGACAATAGTCAATAACACTACCAGTATACTATAGTCTATAGTAGTATAATATAATTATGCATTATTATTTATTAACTATTAATTATAGGTATACACTATACAGTATACATACAGAAAATAAAGCTTTACATTTTTCTGATAACTTGAAAAAAAGAAAATTAGATAGAAAATCTCTGATAATAATAAATTAAGCACTAACTCTTTATTGTATACTTCAATGTTATTTATGAATTAAAGTCAATATAACAATTTTCTTCTGACGATTGATATTTGGTAGTACCCAATATTACCCATTTACCCGTATTAATATTTTATACCCATTTTTATAATCATATTTAGTAACTATTATCTACATTTATTTCAAAATAACTAAAAACTACCTATTGGTAGTAAAGTTGATAGATAGGTAAGTACTACTATTATATTATGTATGCTTAATTGATATTATACAAATCTAAGACAAATTTTAAAGTCTCACTTATCCCAACAAGGATTTTATATCGACCACTTATATTATGATCTAACGCAGATTAAAAATTTTCAAATGACTGACAAACAAAATAGATTTATTATGACATTGTGCTCATATAAAAACTTGTGGGGCAACTGAAAACAAAATATTATTATTACTATGACGCCAGATGTAATGGCTATTGCTCGGTTTGCAAATTTCCGGTTTCTGCGTAAGGCGGCGATTTTGGAGTCTAGAAATCTGATAAACTATAGCAATTTGTTGATTGTTTTCATTATCAAAATACAAACACACAATGCTAATATTTAATACTTTAATAGCAATTATAATATAGTACCCGACAGTGCCATATTTTCCAGTAAACACTATAAACTAGTGCTTAGGACGGCAAATAATTTTAATATTACTTTTTTATTATATGTAACTAGAACTAAAAGATATGCAACTAATTAGGTACTACCTGTACTATATTATAGTAGGTACCTAAGTGTACTGTAAATTGTTTATGGGTAAGTACCTAGTACAGTAGTACTAGGTACACAAATGCTGTAACCTGTATAATTATGTGTTATACACTTATACCTATTTATCGAATTGTATAATACATAATAATATAGTCTTCGGCCATATTTCCTTCATGGCATGTACACCTGTCACATACCCTAACCTGGCTAACCTACTGTGTATGACGTAGGAATACTTGCCAAAATTATAAACTACAAACAGTACAAACTAAAATAACATTTTTATAAAGAGTTGTATGGAAAACACTAAATCGGGTGGCTCAATTATACAAATATTGGGTTATCGAAAATAATAATACTTTTCTTATCGATATGCGATGAACGTGTTTAACTCTTTAACTATACAGATTAGAATTATAACTATAGATATAGAATCATTTTTTATTAACAATATGTGTGTAGAATCATTAGAATCATTTGTAAATATTATTACTATTATTATTTTAGTTTTATTTATAATTCAGCTACTTCTACTATTTAGCACTAGACAGCATTAAGTAAAATAATTTTTTTAATTCTTTAAAACACAACAATGTGTGTTGATTTAAGAATTTCATTTTGAGAAAACAAAAACTACACACGGGCGAAGCCGGGTTATTCAGCTAATTAAACAAAAAAAAATTATATTTATTTGTTTTAATACTGCAGTTACTTAACGAATTATTTTTCAATTGAACTAGTAAAATCAAAGATAGGTACCCTTCTATATACATATACAGGAGGCCGCCCCTATTCACTTATCAACATCCAGACCAAACCGCTGGGTCTAGAGTTCTAGAGACTTGAAATTTTGTACAGAGGTTCCCTTGAGCAATAAGCAATGTAGGAGCGCACAAAGAAAGGATTTTTCAAAATTAATCCTCTAAGGAGGTAAAAGAGGGTTTTTAAAAAAGCTATATAATACACGGGCAACGCTATGGCGGGACAGCTAGTATAATATAATTAAATAAATAATTATTAAGCCGTAGACCACGGTCCGTGGTTAATATAGGTATGCCGGTCTGGCGGTCTCAAAGATAATATTTTATATTATGATACGTGACATTGAGAAATTACGATTTTTATCATTCTTTTTTTAAATTTTGTATATCTATAAAAAAAAAATTAAAACAAATTTTGGTTTTCAACAAATGACAAACAAACTAAAAAAATAATGCCACTCCAAATTGAAGTCTAGGATATCTACCTAAATCACTGTACAGACCACAGGGTACAAGGTAAGCAATACTGTTTACAATATTTTTAACAAATAAATTACATAATAATGAATATTAATAGAAGTAAACAGACAAAGTAAAATGTTTTATCACAATGATAATAATATGTTGACATGTTGTACGTCTTTTTTATCTTGGACCTTCGGTCTTATTGACTCATTCGGTTAACGTACTCAAATACTCTGGGATCAAAGTAAGTTGAATAAGTGACATCTACAACGTAATTATCATTATTATAATATGTCTTATTCTGTGATAATATACTAGTGAGTAGTGACAAGTCCATTCTGACCAATATTTACAATGATGAGTTTTTTTGTCTGTTAACACGATAAGTAGTCAAAATAATGCTTCAATTTTCAATTTCAGACTATCTTTTAAAATTCACAGGATTTATCAAAAAACGGGATCGTTAAAAACCAAAAAAAAATTAATGAAAAACCGGAATTTGTAGCCAAAATCTATTTTGGTTTTTAATGTAATTTTAAAATGAATGACCGATATAAGCATTTTATATACACCATAACATTTTGGAATTTCAAAACATTTTGACATTTGGTTCATGTTAAGTAATCTATATATAGGCACAAAAAAATTGTTGTGCCTATATAACTAAAACTTAAAAATGTAATACAGAGTTCCTTATAAGTTGTTGTTAAGGGGCCTCATCACCACATGTTTTTTTTTCAAAAACTACTGTTTCTAATTCTAACGATGCGTGTCGACAATTATCACGATTCTCATTCTGGAAAAATATTCGGATTCTCCACAATATGTAGGAGGGAATGACCTCGATACATTTTTAAGTTTTTTTAATTGTAATTACAATAAATATTGTAAAAAATTAAAACAATTGCAAATCTTCAAGCTTAATTATTTAAGCAACCAAGTAAAATTTTAAAAATGTGCTTAGGTCGATGCTTAGTTAATTATTATTATAATGAGGGTTCAAAACCGGTTTCCTTCGTCTCCAAAATCAAGTTAGATTCTTATATATATAGATTATAGACACAAAAAATAAAAAAATAAATACACTTCAATGTAAAATTAATACACGATCATCGCTCTGCTCAGAACCTAAAATATTAAAAATTAATAATTTAATATTAATTGAAATTAAGTGAAATATGCCTAATAATATTATAAATAATGAAATTAACAATTTTAACATTTTTCCATCATACATATTTTTAGGCTGCAATCGTTGGATACCGTACAAAAAAAGTATTGTATATGGGTGTAAAAAATAAATTTTGCTTAACTTGTGCTAGAATGTAAATTGGAGTCAAAGTTAAAATTCACGAGTGCTATAAAAATTGGAAATCGTCTGATGGATCCTCAGCAATGGAGGCTGCAGTTATTGTTAACGGATTTAGAGAAAGTGAAAGTATGTATGGGATTAGATACCACAAGTTAATTGCTGACGGCGATAGTACTATAGTAGTGTTTATAAACAAATTTTGGAAGCACGACCTTACAAAAATCGTATCGTTGAAAAAATTGAATGTAAAAATCATTTATTAAGGAATTTTTGTAAGAAAATGAGGGAAATCGCTACAAAAAAACAAGCAGGGAAATTGGAAAATAGAAAATTACTACAAAATAATATTTTAAGATTGCGTAAAGGAATAGTTTCAGCGATACAATATAGAATAAAAAATAAAGATAACGATAATGATTTACGAAATGATATTTTGAACTCAATTGATCACATTTTTGGACAACATAATAAATGCTCGTCTTATTTTTGCAACAAAGAAAATACCATTAATTATTCAGAAAAAATTAAAGCTACATATTCACTATTTTATTTTAATTTAATGCAACCTGTTCGTTATTTGGCCAGACATAGCCGCAGTCTAATTCACAATGTTGACAGTAACGTCGTCGAATCATTGAACGGTATTATCGCTAAATTAATCGGAGGAAAAAGAGTTAATTTTGCCATGAATAGATCATACCAAGGCCGTGTTTCTGCAGCTACAGTAATTAAAAATACAAAACGCCCGCTTTATTTATCACATAAAGTTGTACTCAAGCGTAGCCCTGGCACAAAATGTCTATCAATGAAGTTGGAATTGAAACGTCAAAATAAACAAAATCGACAAAATGAAGTAAGACATAAAACTTATAGAAAAAAATTAAAATTTAGAAGTGATAGCATAGATCCATTGTATGGCGAAAACTCTCAAAAACCAGATATGACAAAAGAACAAAACGAAGAAGAAAAAAATAACGTTTTACAATTATTAAAAGAAATGTCAGCTAATCGGAAAATTATTGAAAGAGAAACTATTGAACAATCGGGATCTAAAGAATGGCTTGAGTACAGAAGAAATTTTATTACTGCTTTGAATTTGGGACGCATTATTTGCTTACGCAGTGACACATCATGTGATAGTGTAGTTAAAAGTATGCTATATAAATCTGATATAGACTGTAAAGCAATGGAGTATGGGCGTGAACACGAAGAAGAGGCTAGATTGGAATTGGAAAAAGTTTTAGGTGTGCAAATATCAAAATGTGGTTTATTTATAGATTCCAAGGATTATTTTTTAGGAGCAACACCTGATGGTTTAATCGGCGATGATACACTAGTTGAACTCAAATGTCCTTTATCAGCAGCAAATATAACGCCCGAAGAAGGAATATTTCAAAGAAAAATTACACTATGGAAAATCAATAAAAATAAAGATATCATAGGAATAAATACCAACCACAAATATTACTACCAGGTACAGGGACAACTACACGTCACTGGCCGAAGATTTGGTATAATAGCATATTGGACAAATAAAGGTATAAAATATGAAACAATAGAACGTGATGATATATTTTGGGATAACAAAATGTTTCCAAAACTAAAAATGTTTTTCTTCAACTGTCTACTTCCTGAATTGGTTGATCCCAGACATACCAGAAGTATGTCAATAAGAAACCCTAGTTATATTATGGAAGCAAAAACGAAGAAAGAAAAAAAAGGGGATAAGCTACACTAATACTTCTTTGAATTATATACTATTTCACTATACACTATACACTCAATAATTTAATACTATTTTATCAAAATTATTATAATAATTATTATTCTATTATGTATTATAAAAATACCTTTATCAAAAATTTAAGATGTATTTTTATTACAAAATAAATAATAATGTAATAATTTATAATGCTTATAATAAAATTAATAAAGCAGATGTTTATGCTTCGTTTTTTCCCTTTTCAGCCATATTTTTTTTAAATGTACAACCTACATTATGTTCCATATATTTTGATCGTAAGTTTAAAGGTAACCGAGGCTTGGGCGAGACTTGCGGAGTTAAATACTTTATAGTAAAAAAGGGTAGAATCATTTTTTTCCTACTATTGATGTACTACCTAATAAATAATACTATAATTATTACGTTACACACTGCAGACTATTTGCAGCTACTTGTCGTACGAGAAAACATAATTTCCGATAACTATTCGATATGCAATATTGCGATAACGATTACGATTTACGATAATGATTACGTCTATTTGGTGGGGTGTTCTATGCTAATATTCATTTACGACTAACACATAGATTCCGGGCGGCGACGAAAAGATTGGAAATTGCCTAAATGTTGCTCCTTAAATATATGGTCACTGGATTACTCTTTAAGCTAAAAATGTTCCTCCCGACTCCACTCTACTTGTTGACCAAATCATATCTAAAAGACCGCTCATTTCTCGTCCGCCAAGGAGACTCCCTCTCATCGCAATTCAAAATCTTAGCAGGAGTACCCCAAGGAAGTGATCTATCACCAGACCTCTACAACATTTATACAGCTGACATTCCCAACTGCGAAAATACACTGATAGCCACTTACGCCGACGACACGGCAATCCNGTTAAAGGTAAATTTTCTAATAATAAAATTGAACAAGCATTTTCCCCAGTATTACTACTTTGAGGTAATCTTGATAACGCGTCTGCGTTACTTATGTCTACCCCCTTCCTATGTTGAATCTCGTACTGGTAACTAGACAATATAACTGCCCATCTTTGTAATCTAGATGAAGCTACAACAGGTATATTCTTTGACGGATTAAAAATTGATTTTAACGGCAAATGATCAGTTACTAGAATAAATTTGCGTGCAAACAAATATTTATGGAATTTTTTTACTGCAAAGATTATTGCTAACCCTTCACGCTCAATTTGTGCATAATTTTTTTCTGCCGCTGATAAGGTGCTAGACGCGAATAAAATTGGCTTCTCCTCCCCATCTATCAAATGACTAAGAACTGCACCGACACCATAACTAGAACTGTCACACGTAACTACTAGAGGTAAATCTGGATTATACGTGACTAATAATTGACTTTTTATTAATACCTGTTTTATATTTTCAAACGCTGATCGACATTCGTCAGACCAATTCCAAGGTATTTTATTTTTTGTTAAATTGTACAAGGGAGCTAATATAGATGACGACATTGGCATAAAACGTTGATAATAGTTTATGAGACCGAGAAATGATTTTAATTGTACTACATCATTAGGGCACGGCGCGTTTCTTATCGCATCCATTTTATTTTCATCGGGATGTACGCCTTGACAATCTATTTTATGACCTAGAAATTTTACACTTGAACAATAAAACTGACATTTCTCAAAATTTACTTTAACTCTATACTCATTTAAACGTTCTAACACCGCATTAACATTTTCTTCACACTCTGACCTTGACGAGCCGCAGATTATTATGTCATCTAAATATACTTGTACTCTAGAAACACCTCGTAAAATATTTTCCATGACCGACTGAAATATACTTGGCGCTGACGCTACCCCATAACATAAACGATTAAAACAGTACAACCCTTTATGAGTATTAATTGTAAGAAACTTACGACTTTCAGGTGCAACCTGTAATTGTAAATACGCTTCTGCTAAATCCAAAACAGTGAACACACTTCCCCCAGATAACTCATTAAACACATCATCGACTCTTGGTAATGGGTGTTGTTCAATTTGTAATTTTGGATTTAAGGTAGTTTTTAAATCTACACATATTCTAATTTTATTATTTTTTTTTTGGTACTACTACAATAGGCGATGCCCAGTCACTAATTGAAACCTTACTTATAACTCCTTCAACTTCTAATCTATTTAGCTCAATTTCTACAGCAGACTTTAGTGCATATGGTACTTGATATGCTCTATGGAAAACTGGTATGCTATTTTCTTTTAAAGATAAATTGACCTCATGGTCTTTTATATAATCAGCAGGTTTATCATTTATTTTAACCACCCCGGGAAACTTGAGTTTAATATTTTTAATTACATCTATTTCATTTAAAACACAATTATTATTATTTACAGAATTCATAGTATTTTTCCCGATTTTGCAATCTACATTACTACTTATATAATTTACACACATATTCGATCTCCAGTTCGAATACAACTTATCTAACCAGGATCGACATACTAAAACTTTTTTTACAGAGTTTTCCGTTATAATTAAATATAGTTTAATATTTTTTTGATTTGACATCTCGACATCTACAAGTGTTTGACCTAAAACCTTGACTGGTTCACAATTTACAGAACTTAATTGAATGTTTTTTTTCTAATTTACATGAATTATTAAAATACATATTAAAATATTTAATCGGCATAACTGAAACCGACGCTCCACTATCTACCTCAAACGGAATAAGCTTATTATTAACTTTGATTTTAATCACAAGTGGATTTCCCCCACTATTCTGAGACACACTATTTACTAAATCAATAGACTCTAAATTATTTTTAATTTTTGTCTTACACATTTTCGACGTATGACCTTTTAATTTACATGAAAAACATTCCCACTCTCTGGCTGGACACGTACGGACATCGTGCTTCCTTCCACATCTATAGCATTGACCAAACTTAAGACTTCGTGAACTTTGACTGCCATGCTGAATTGACTGACCATTTTTTTGACCCGGTTTTGACGACTTCCCAGACCACGGTTTTCCACCAGAATTTTCGTTCCACTTGAGTTCCGACTTCGATGACGAATGTGTTTGACGAGACACATTTTTCCCATTATTGACAAAATTTACTTGTGATTTATTGTTCATTTGTTGTGTTTGATTACAAACCAACTCCGAATCCAAAGCAATTTTACATGCTTCCTCAAACGTTAGGGAATCTATACCAAGTAATTTCCGTTGACACGATTCATCTCTTATCCCTACAATAAGCCGATCACACAGTGCATCGTTTAAAAACGAACCAAATACACAAAAACTTGATAATTTTTTTAATGCTGTTATGTACTCCCGAGTTGACTCACCCTGGTTCTGTGTACGTTGGTTAAAAATAAATCTTTCACTCACTACAAGACGACGTGGTGAATATATTTCTTCCAATTTGGACACAAACTCGTCGTATGACTTTAATTGTGGTTCCTCCGGCAAACAAGCATCTTTTAATTGACTATATGCTTCCGAACCAATGTATGCGATTAAATAGGACTTTTTATCAGCAACTTTAACTTTTAGAACGGTCAACTGCGCGTTTAATAGATCTAAATAATTACTGAATGATTCCGAACCCGGTACGTATTGCGAAATATTCGACATTATAATCGCAACAAGAAAATTAAATAAATATTTTCACCGAATATCCCATCTTCGTCGCCAAATGTTACGTATTTTATATATGACAGACGTAGGTACACACACGAGCATTGACAAAGTACGACTCATAGAAAAGAATAACAAATAGAAAGGCAACTTAATGATAAATTTCCGAGACAGTGACTGCAGCGCTTTGGTGTCGGATGGATGAATTATTTTCGAATATACACCCTTATCAATCTCGATTATATTCTTATCAGTTATTATATCCATATACTTTTGTTAATTTGTTTTAATAATTGAAAAAATGATCAATTTTTTTTAAATATAAGTAAATAAACGCATTTTATTCACTAAATAATTCAATAAATAAATAATCGAAACAAGTTACTTTAGGCAAATAATATTAAATGAATTTTATTAATACAGACATCTTCAAATTAATTATAACAAAATATTTTTAAATTATTTTCAATATACATCAATAAATTAGTTATACAATATAAATTGTCATATCATATAGGAACAAATATTTCTAAATTATATACAATATTAACCAATATAAAAATCAGTCCATTAGTTATAAAATATAAATTGTCCCATAATATAGGAACAAATATTTCTAAATTATATACATATAATACAAATTAATCTTGAGGATTAGGCATAGGACTTACATACACAAAATATACAATTTTGATTAAGGAACATTTTAAAAAACAAGGTACATATAAATATTTAATATTGCATTAAAAATACTGTATTGTAAATGGAGAGAGAACTGTACAAAAATTATTGATGTTTTAAATATAAAAAGATTAAAATTTTCTGTTTTTTAAATGTTTATATTTACAAAATTTAACATAACGATTATAAGCATTGATTTTAATTGGATCTTTTTCATTGACATTAATTGATATTTTACCATTGAGAATTGTATTGATATTGTTACACCAGTTATGTATTAAAAATTTAATAATAAAATTTAAAAAAGTTTTACTAAACAATTCTTCATGGACAGTACATGATAGTATATTTGAATTTAGTTGTTGATTAACTATTGAAAAAAGATTTGATTTTAAATTTGAAGTGTGACATAAGATTGGTAATTGTATAGATATTATTTGAATTATGTTTTGTACAAGAGAACAGAAGGTTTCATTTGGATATTTTAAAGAGATTATGTTATTAGAATACTCGCGGTTAGAAATAATATCATGGTTACTTGTTAATTGAGCAGTACATAATTGTGTTAAGCAATTGCAGTTTTTGAAAAAAGTTTTATTTAGTTTTTTAATTATGTAACCTGAGATGTAAGTATGTGTTTGTACAGTTAAATTTTGAACATCTTCTGGTTGTTTTATCAAGTTGTCGGTAATGGTCTCTGCACTAACAACACTTTTGGCAACTTCAGAAGTACTATCATTACCTTCGCCTTGTTCTGATGTTGAATTGTCAAATAAATGTTGATAAGAGGTCAAGCAAGATGTTGCTAGATCGTCTTCGCAATTACTGCCTGGAGAATGTGTTGACATTAAATTGTTTAAAAGTAATGTCTTATACGATGCCTTAAATGAAGTGCACGAAGGATTGTTGTTTCTACATCCCATACTGCGTAAAGAACCAAAGAAATTTTCAAGGGAATCTTGATTTAGGTTCCGAGGTAAAACAGACTTAATGCCCTTACTATGTAGGAATGTAAATATTGCTTTTAAACCTGTAAACAAAATAAACTCCAATTTATTGATGGGAAAATTAGAATTAAAATATATTAAATAATACTGAACTACTAACCTCTAATTGTTTTTTCCCAATTTTTCACAGTGGGAGGCCTTTGACGTTTTTGAGATTTTGAATCAATAAAAACCATAGTGTGTAATACTGGTAATGATTTTTCCCAGAGCTCAAAATGATTAGATTTCATTGTAATTGCTGTTCTATATTTTTTACCATCAACTATTTTGTTATAAGAACCATTTACAGAATCGAACAACTGGTCAAAAAATAAACAAAGATTTGCAGTAGCTCGAGCATCGACATCAATTATTTTTTGAGCTGAAATACAAGGAAGCAGTTAGTATGTTTTAGTATAAAAAATTATAGTTCAATGTTTAGTGATTTTTGTAAGAAATTACAAAACTACTGAACTTCAAGTTCCTAGGGGCGCAGCTAAAAATTGAACAATTGATTTCAAACTTTGCAGTTAATATTAAATTGGGCATTTACAAAATATAGGTGGGTGCCACAAAAAAAATTTAAATATTTATTTTTAAAGGCCACCCTAGTGTGGCTATAAAAAATATTATACTTACAAGCTAAGAATGCCATTAGTGAAGATACTCGCTGGCTAAAAACTTGGGCTGCACACTTCACCTTCATTTTTGAGATCTTTTGAGGTATGACATGGTTATCAGTTAACCTAGGTAACATTTTCAAATTCTCCATTTCACTATCTTTCAGATACAAATCTATTATATGTTTCCATTTAGCTTCATATGTGATGTTGTCAATAGTGAAAATTAAGTTTTTTGTCAACAAATTATTTCGAATACCTATGAACATATTAAAACTATAATAAATATATAAATATGAGTANCCCCCCCAAGTTAGTGGGTATCCACACTGGTGGACCTCCCTCCTCACGCCATTCATGTTATACCTACATTTTCTTTGTTATCATATTTACTTATTGTATGTATATAAATTACAGATTGTAAATATTCTATTTTATCTAATAAAAAAAAAAAAAATATATGGTATAGTGAGGCCCCTTAATGGAAATTTTAAAAAAAAGTTGAGCGTAAATCCACAATAATTTTTTATGAATTCGTAGAAAT
The DNA here is from genome assembly GCF_001856785.1 of Myzus persicae. Taxonomy (NCBI): domain Eukaryota; kingdom Metazoa; phylum Arthropoda; class Insecta; order Hemiptera; family Aphididae; genus Myzus; species Myzus persicae. The sequence goes on from NW_019101570.1 coordinate 466,979, forward strand.
CATGAAAATTAGCAAATTATATTCAGTTAGAAATTCATATTTTCTTTTTATATCTAAGATTTAAAAATTTAATACAAGATTCCTTGTAAGTTTGTCTACCGTTATCAAAATTTCTAGCGGAAAGTGAAATATAATTTTTATGAGCGTTTGAAGTTGAAATTTTTACAACATTGGATATTCACTCGATTTCTCTTTTAGCGATTTTCTTATTTTGTTGTAATTCAAAAACAAATTCCTGTGAATACTTGAAATTTACACCATATGTTTATTTAACCAATTCATATTCTTCATAAATTTTTCAAAATATTTTGACTCGTTTCAGGGTAACAGACGGACATTTCCATTTTCCTTTTTTTTCATTTTTTTTTTCTATAAATGTCAATAAAATTTTATTAGATGGATCAAAAAGCATGAAAATTGATTACAAGACTCTTGATAATATATTGTTACAATAGTAGTTGAAAAATATTAAAAATACATAGACAAGATTTTTTTTATAAGCATTTAAAGTTCTAATTTTGACAATATTTATTAAATTGAAAATTGAAAATTTTTTTGTAATTAAAAATTTATAAAATGTTCAATTTGTATAGCTAAAGATTGAAAATTTAAAACAGGGTCCCACTTAAGCAGTTTTTCCGTAGCTAAAAAATATATTTACCATTTTGTTGTAATTCAATTCCTAAACAGCCCAATTTTACATACGTATATTTAATATTTTTCCAGCATCATTGATAATTTAAGAATAATATTAATTCAACTTACCGACTATGATGGTAATATGCAATTATACCTAAAATTCCTGGCGGCGCCTATACTAATGTAGGTAGTAATGTACAGCAGAGCGTCATCCACTTACCTGCTTTCTATGCTGTGGCCTGCCTAATTTTAATTTAAAAAAAACTGGCCCTCTAGTAACTTTGAGTTGAATGATTTAAAAATGACCAGCTTTAGCTTTAAATACTTATCAGTGAAAGAATAACATCAGACATCCGGTATGGTCTAGTACTCTAGTGGCTAGGATACCTGGCTCTCACCCAGGAGGCTCGGGTTCGATTCCCGGTACCGGAATATAATTTTTGCATATTTATTTAGAAATCCTGTTTTTGTCCATATACTACAATGAAATTATCATAGTGTTTTTTCCGATCAACGAAAATGTTTATTTTTGACTATGGCACCGTTTTGAGTTTTCCGTCGAGTGCTGTCTTTGCCCTTCTTTAAAATATGTAATAATAATGACAGTTTAAATGATATTATTGTGTATCATGATATTGATATTGTTGTAAGCACTACGCGAAATTATTTTAAATATATGTGGTAACCCGGACAGGCACGGATCCAGGACAAAGACATGTCGGAGGGGGGCGGCACAATTTTTTGTTAATGTGAAATTACAATATTGGAATCACTGTCCATCATGAACTATT